>NW_028292579.1:767500-1096666 GCF_029948245.1 Actinia tenebrosa | reverse complement strand
AGCGCAAGAACTTACTCTCCATCCAATCAAATAACCGAAAAACGGCACAATCACGGCGCGGACACGGTCACTCCAAAGTCACGGCACTGCCAGACCAATCATATTGCGCGAGAAAAAAAATATCAGCCAATTAAAATTCTAGAAAAAATCAAGTTCACAGCACGGCAAGCTTACGGTACTGAGCTTTTCACAGTTATTACTTACGACAGCTGCGATGGTGTTATTGGTATACCACCTCCACTTGCCATGGTTTGTCTTGTATAGGACGCTGTCGTACTCATGCGTTGCTTCTTTCGACATGACTATCGCGGAAATAAAGCACCCGAAAACCATGATAATACAGAGAAACATATTCTGAAATATAAATATGATGCAATTGATTTTATTCACCTTATTCGTGTTCTTTAGAAAAATACTAATTAATGAGGATGACTTTATCAGAGACAAAGGTGCATCCAAGTTTAGATGAAGACTTAGAGCCTTCATCGAGGTCAGTACTCTTACGTTAGCCTGTGTACAGCTGCATAGAATAAAAAATATATAAGCCTAAAGTGATTACCAAAATCTTCAAAAGGAGAAGAAAATCCTGGTTTGATTGGGTACAGGAAACTGAGACGACGATGAAAATTGCCACTAAAAATCCAAAAATGTTCAATATCTGCATAGATTTGTAGCGAGTTTTATGTTCTTCAAGAAAGTCATCCTCAAATCCATTCTTAGAAACTGTTATGCATGAAAATGCAACGCAAGTGAAGATCTGAAAAATCATAGAAAAGCAGTAAATAAGATTGTGTGCAAAATACTTTTCTAAAGCCCCGTTTGCACTAGCAATTTTTGCGGCGATTTTTGCTGCGACTTTTTCTGCGATTTTGTCCATAATAAATAATGGTAAAGAATTTACTCGTAAAGTTTTTTTCAGGATACCAAGATTTTCCTAGACGAATGTCTCTTTTGAAGGATGAGACATATGATTTCATATTTCCGAAAATTGCCACAAAAATCGCAGCAAAAATCGACGCAAAAATCGCCAGTGTAAACGGGGCTTAACAATGTCCGGGTCAATGTTTCATCAGTATCGTGAAATGACGTCATCATCATCATACACAATCATCATCATCACAAATGCTTACCTATCCATAATGATGTCACTCCGTCAAAACATACATGTTTAGAAATTCATTTAACGGAATATATATAAGGAATATAAAACGTGCGCATGGGTCTGTACTGTGATATAAACACGCTGGGAGCTGTAGAGCACGAGAAAAGCAAGTTCCGAAACACGAGGCGTAGCAAAGTGTTTCTCTTGCTTGGCGAGTGCTCTACAGCTCCCAGAGTGTTTATATCACAGAATATAGACACAAGCGGACGTTTTATATTGCTTTTATACAAATATTTTAAAATGATTTTGCGCGAGCGTGTCTCTGTCCTCTGATATAACATGACACGATAGCCAGCCAATCAGCGCGCGCGTTATATTTCAAATATTTTATAAACGTCAATATGTATTTATGTCAGTGAGGTTCGGAAAGCACAACAAAATTATAAATCATTTTGTAGACCTAAACTTTTACAGTTTAGATAGATACTAAATTTTAGAACCATTACAGGCTGACTTGGGAAAATAGTGTTTTTTTATACGTCTTTTTACTGTAGCCATATTCTGTTTTTGAACACTGACATACTCACAATTTCGATAATCTTCAATATCCCCATTTTGCTTTTGATGTATTCCATATTCCATGTAAATATTTTCCTAAAAAAAAAACTAATTCAAATTCACGAGTAAAATACCTCTGCACTCTTTAATACTCGTTCGTGCTAAGTTTATTCTTTCGTACATTAGTCTATTCGTTCGTCTGTCGGTCCGTTCTTTCTTCCATCCATAAGTCTACTCGTTCGTCTGTCGGTCCGTTCTTTCTTCCATCCATAAGTCTACTCGTTCGTCTGTCGGTCCGTTCTTTCTTTCATCCATTAGTCTACTCGTTCGTCTGTCGGTCCGTTCTTTCTTCCATCCATTAGTCTATTCGTTCGTCTGTCGGTCCGTTCTTTCTTCCATCCATTAGTCTACTCGTTCGTCTGTCGGTCCGTTCTTTCTTCCATCCATTAGTCTACTCGTTCGTCTGTCGGTTCGTTAGACTTTCCGCTTGCTTCGTTACTTAACTTCAGGTTCTTTGATATTTTATATCATAGTTATTCTAGATTCATAGATTCATTCTTGCTAAGCACTAATGTAAATATAAATTCATCTACATTTTCAAATACCTGCGGCATTATACGGACATTTGAAGGTCGAGACCCTGGCTAGCTGGTATTGTTTCATTACTCGATTGAATGCGCAACATATTTTCTATTACAGTGCTACTTGCCGTACCGTGAACACTTCTACAGGTATTTCATTTCCTTTTGACATCTAAGTACTGTCGGTAAGATCTAAAATACACGTCTAACAAAGGCCGACCAGTCTGGCGTTCAAAATATAATGTACACAAAATTTAGCTAATTATACTTCTTAATAGAGTGATAATTCCGGACGAAATATTTTCAAGTTTCACAATTATGCACAATCGCTTTTAAAGTGATTTTTGCAAAAAAAAAGCAACATGTTCTTGAATAACTGTATTAGAACAATTTTCTGTTGTATTAGAACGTTTTCTGTTAATGTTAACGAATATTTACAAAATAAATGAAATATTTCTGAAGTCAGTTGTTTATATAAAGTGGTTGTGCAGTCAGCAAAATAATTGTCTTTTATCGCTTTAACTCAGCTTATTTAGAAATCTTCTGGTACTGAAAGGCAAAAGTTTTTAAAGTTGTTATCTATTGGCTATAAATTTCAATCTATAAATTTGAAAATAACACCATTCAACTGTGTTGTGTAATTTGCAAAAGAAAATATTCCAAAACATTATAGTGCATTGCTCGGTACTATCGTATTTCGAATTCGACAAATTGCGTTAATTCCAATGCCAAATTTTTTTTCGCAAATAATAGCTTAAACTTTTTATGCAAATAGTTCAGGCGATAATTTTTTTTTTTTTTTGCAAATATAGCTGACAAATTTTTGATGCTACAAGTCTACTGAGTACGAATTTGTTAACGAAAATTAGAATATCTCGGTATATTTTACATCTAACAACATAAAGAAATTTACTTTACCGTCCTTGTATTTGATCAAACCGAAGAAACTGTAGAAACTCGTGCAAAAGAGACTAACTTTCTTTAGAAATTCGATGAGTTACTGACCGACTCCTTTGTTCAACTTCATAAAACTTCCGGCTGGGAACCATGCCCACCGAGAACTCCCGGACAGTTTCACTTTCGCACACGCACTAAACGAGCATGCGCACTCAACGAGCATGCGCATTAAGAATGACAGAGGTCTGGGGTCGAAATTGCTTCGCATGCTTATTTTTTTATAGATTGCTATCAATAGACGTCACTTCCGGTAATAGCTCTTTTTTGATGGCTTGTAGAATCCTGGAGGTTGTTTTGATCTCTTGTTTTCTGGTTTGATGTCGTGAAAATAGTCAAATACAATAGTTTGAGGACTTATTTTGATATGTTTTGACTTAGCATCTGCTAGTTGTCCCCCAGTCAACCGCTTGTTTGCCCCCCAGTCAACTCCAAAAAGTCACGTGATTGATAGTAAGCAATTTGCTCCAACTTTGCTTGCAGACGGCTTTTTCTACTCTCTTCAGTCTTAATGATAATAATGTTTTTATTTAATTATTTCTAATTTAATTATTATTGAGCATGCACATGCGCCGAGTGTCTTCGTCATCTACGTCGCAAGATCACATGCAAATAAGCAAGCACGTCGGCTCAAATTTTTCCAGAGGACGTTTTGTGGCTTTATGCGTGCGCTTTATTCTTCCAGGATTTCGGAATACAATAATATGCACTCAAATTCACTATAAACATCAATGACCGGAGTTAATGGACAAAGAGTAAAGTTTCCTTTATTTGATTTCATTTTACCTAAAATAAACGTTAAGTTATTGTCTTTAGTCTTATTTTACTTTTACTCTACGAAAAATAGTCGATAGAAAAGTTGATCTTTAGGCTGAAATTTTTTTTACCTCAAAACTTAGATGAAATACAGTCACATAGATCGGTAATAAGTCAATCCAAACTATTAGTCATGCCGAGTTTTGAGAAAAAGACTGGGTCGGGTTAGTATTGCATTGCATTGTGGGACTGTTTTACGCGACGAAAATAGATGCCATCTTGGAAATGTGTCCACTAAAATACTCCCATGATGCACTGCAATGGCAACTCGACCCAGTCTTTTCCTCAACCTCGGAATATTTAATACCGTAGAATATCAGTTTATCAACACGTCCTTACATAGAGGTTTAATTAGTGACCATTGAATTATTCTATTTAGGTCAGAAAAAACTCTTGGTCTTAAGAAAAAATGTCGTGGCTGGAGTTGGAAACAGAAGCCTCTTCAGCGCAGCTCCAGGAACTGGAAAAAGCCGTCGACGACGAAGACGACCGAGGAAAAGAAACCAAAAGCCTGAAACAATGGGAAAGGTAATTGAGAAACAACCCCAGCAAAGAAATGATGCTATTTTTAGAATCGCATTTGCCATCGTTTGTTTTTCTGTACTCGCATGCGGCGCCAGCTCTAAGCTGTTTGCTCACGTTTTCTTAAAAAAAACCCACCGCATAGAGCACTATGCTGAAAAACGAATGATCAAACAATGATTCTATAAATAACATCAATGATTCTATAAATAGCATCAATGATTCTAAAAATAGCATCAATGATTCTAAAAAATATCAATGATTCTAAGAATAGCTTCAATGGTTCTGAAAATAGTATAAATGATTCTAAAAATAGCATCAATGATTCTAAGAATAGCATCAGTGATTCTAAAAATAGCATCAAAGAACGCGCATGACAAGATTCCTTCTCTTAGTTCATTTTTTCTTGGATGAGCTATTTTCAAGTGCGACAGAATATCATAAAGAATCACAGCGATACTTACGATAGCTACGATGCGGTGGTTAGTGTACCATTTCCATTTACTATGACCAATCTCGTAGAAATAACTTTGATGTTCGTTCTCGGCATACAAGATCAACAGGCCAGCGGACGTCACACACAACACAGTTAGGGCGCAACAGAAAACGAGATTCTAGAGAAATGGAAACATAGTCAACATGCTTTGGTATAATGCATGGGAGCGAGCAGGGTACGACATGTCGCAACATTGAAATGGCTTCTCATAAGAATGGTTTTTGAATGAGTGGGAAACATACGATACTGACTTACAGCACGCACAAGGTACGACATGCCGTAACATTGAAATGGTTTTCCATAACAATGGTTATCGTATATTGTGGGAAACATACGTTACTGAATTACAGCACGTACAAGGTACGACATGCCGTAACATTGAAATGGCTTCACATAACAATGGTTTTCGAATGAGTGGGAAACATACGTTACTGACTTACAGCACGTACAGGGTACGACATGCCGTAACATTGAAATAGCTTCCCATAAGAATGATTACAGCATGAGTGGGAAACATACGTTACTGACTTACAGCATGTACACGTTATGACATGCCTTAACATTGAAATGGCTTCCCATATAAGAATGATTTTACATGTATCGAATATGCAAACTTCTGTAGGAAAATAGGAAGCTATTTCTTTAAGAAATATGCAAATGTTTGCCTATTTAAGAGGTAAATTTTTCTGGATTTTTGAAGCACTCTGCAGTTTGGCAGATGGAAGCTCAAGGATATACCAGTTAAATCCTCCGCTACTGGCTTGACATCAAACTACTATGGAATAAAAATATCCTAAGTCTAATCATTTACCACCATTTTCCAGATCTTGGTAGAGCCCAGTGTATCTTGAACAGAGAAAAGATGGACAATGAAGATGATGATGGCCATCACAAACCCGATGATGTGTACTGCCAGGAACAGATCATAGCGAGTGTTGTACTTGTTGTTATAGGGGTAATAAAAACCCTCGTTAGCCACGATCATGCAAGCAAAGGCAATGCAAGTTGTGATCTGGAAAAAATACATCAAGGTAAGGGAAAGTTTATTAATATGCCGGGGAGGGGGGCGGGGGTTGGGGGGTGGCGTACCGAAAAAAAATTGGAAATAGAATAATGATAATTTTTGGGACATGAAAGGAGGTGCTCTAAAAATTTGTCATGCGTACAAGGAGGGCTTTCGATTTGGATTTGAAAATTTCCATAGGTTGAATGTGTGTGTGTGTGTGTGTTGGGGGGGGGGGGGGGGTCTTCGAAAATTAAGTTAAGTCCTAAAGGGGGGCCTGTAAAAAATAGGGTTTTCGAGGAGAAATCTTCACCCCCCCCCCACCCCCAACATATTAAATGAACTTTCCCCAAGGTATACGCGTGCATCTTGCTATCGTTTCTCAGAATTCCTTTCCAACAGGGACTACTTACTTAACATATTCCATGCATTACTCACCATCTCGCATATCTTCAAAATACCTTTCCTGTCCTTCACATAAGCCTTATCAATCCCAGCCATCTTGGACACTGAAATCTAGTTTGAAAAAAAAACTACTGCAGTTGATCTATGTACAACAACAACAACATAAATAAATAAATAACAATAATAATAATGATGATGAGGATGATGTTGATGATGATGATGATGATGATAATGATAGTAATATAACATATTTTGACAGGATGGCCATTTCACTTAAAAACTGCTATCAATATGTGTCCTGTGTAAATAAATGTAATGAAATAGTATAAAATCATAAAGGATAAATATAAATATGTGAGTTGAGTTTGTTTAATGTGTTGTTCTCTCCCTTGCCACGAGGGTTTTCTCCGGGTTCTCCAGTTTCCTCACTCCATAAAAAGCAACATGTGAGTTGAGTGTTGTATGTTGAAAATATAGAATGTAGTGTTAGTGCGTTTGGTGGGAACCTCATGGAAGAGCCCCACATGGGGAGTGGTGGTTGTAAAATATAAGTTGATAAGCTTAAGTTTATAAAAAGCTAAAAATATAAAGACTGCAAGATACTGGAATTATATGCAATCATTAAGAATACTAGCTCCCTCATAAATATATATATCAGTGAAAAAAATATAATTTTGAACAAAAATACATACAAGTTTATCACATGTTAAGAGCTTGATATCGTTTTTAACGAGTTTCCAAATTAATATTGCGAACGAGCGAGTCTGTGAGCGAGTAAGCGATATCATATGGAAAACGAGTGAATAAGAAAGATATCAAGTTTTTAACTGGCAGTAATTTGTTTATTACACATTTAGGGTCGATAAAATGACAACATTTGTAGTTTCACTGATATGCTTTTTATTCACGGCTTTCTCACACGGATACCGACCCTAAATGTGGAACAAAAAGATAGACTAAATACTCCATTCACACCTAAACGTGTTTAGTTAAACTATGTTTTCATTAGGAAAAAAATTGAGAAACTAGAAACCTACAATATAATGAAACTTTCCAAAATATTATCAGAGCAAGACAAAGGATAGTTTACATGCATTATTTCACCAAATATTGTGCATTCACACCAATTCTTAAACATGTTTTAAAGTGATATAGCGTCTTTGTGAGGAGTAAAGAGATACTAACATAGGCAGAGAAGCAAGAGTCTACTAGCTATCGAAGGCTTTCACAGAAGCCATGGATGTTGTAAAGCAAAATCTTAGAAACTTTCTTCAGTCTTTTGCGAAACTAAAATCCTACAGTTTTCATGTAAAAACATTGTATTGTTCCAGCCCTAAAATATAGTTCTCGTAAAACCCCCCCTCTCCGCACGACTCCTTTGTCTTGTTACCTAGTGCACGTTTCTTGCAAAAAAACAACGTTTGAAAGCATTTTTTAGACTTGCAGTACAACAAGTTAGAAGACAGTCATGTAGGCTTCTTCATTCGGGAAATTTCTATCATGAAAAACCTCCGGTTTTTTATAATTATTTTTGATAATAATTCGAGGTTTTAATGTAATTTCTAACAAAAGGATATCTTAGTTAAAAGTTTGAGATAAATTAAATAAATTACAAAAAAAGCGAGGAATCAAAAATCCTTACCTTCTAAAATTGAAACCAAAAAAGAGCGATTTGACTTCCAATTTTGAACGTTAATACATATAATTGTGCTTTGTTGAATGATAATTTTCCACGATCAGAATTAATGAGAGTTGCATCTATTTGCTAAGAGCACTAGCTCAAAATTAACCAATCACAATCTTTCTTTCATTGGCGTTCTTGAAAGATGGAATAATATGATTGGTCAGTGGTGTCTGGGTTTAATCGAGCCTTGAGGGAGGCTGGTTACATTGAAATAATTACACGATTCAGTACACCAAGCCTTGGATTTTTTCTTGGTCAGTTTTAATGATTAGAAGTGGAAATAGTTGTCTTTGAAGCAACAAAAAGGCTGGCACTAACATTTCTGGTTGTACAGCATAAACACATGGAGGTCAACAATAAATAAACAAAAAACATTCTTAAAGTAAGCGTGCGTTTCCCCAGCAACCCTTTCCTGCAGTGCGAATTAGAATATGCTGAACTAATAAGACAATACTGCATCGATTGACTGCTGGACTGGGGTTTGTCGTTAAGAAATAGACCGTTTTGTAATTCGCAAGAAACTGCTGCGTTCCTTGTAGTTATTTTAAATATTCGTGACAAACTGTTAAAACTTTCACTCAAGAAAGGAAGTTTCGTTCAGTGAAGACGACCGTACAATGATGTCATGCGTCTGTTGCTGGGCGCTTCTGTCTAACTTATACCCACCCCTCACCTTGATCTGATCATTACCATCATCAGTCATCACCACCGTCATCATCACCATCATCACCATCATCACCAACCATCAACCATCGCCATTGCCATCACTATCGCAATCATCATCATCATCACTATCATCACCTTCATAACCTTCACTATCATTATCGCCATCAATTATACTCTTTACATGCATCATTATCATTACGACTACCATAATCATCATCATAATCACCATCACCTTCACCAACATTCTCATTGTCGTCATCTTCATCACAACATCATCTTCATCATCCTGTTCATCATCATCACCATCATCATCATCGCCATTATCACCATCATCACCATAATCGTCACCATAATCATCATCATAATCATTATCATCATCACCATCATCACCATAATCGTCACCATAATCATCATCATAATCATTATCATCATCACCATCATCACCATAATCGTCACCATAATCATCATCATAATCATCATCATCATTATCACCATCATCATCATCTTCATCATCCTGATCATGATCATCACAATCATCATCACAATTAACGTCATCGTCATAATAATCATCATCATTGATCATAATTATTTTACTTCTTGAATCACTGCGGTTCAAAGATATTCAGATTAAAAAAATAGAAAAATGATCATTAAATTTTTTGGCAAGAGGAAGCTAGTTTCTTTCATGCGCAGTCCACAAACACTAAACTCGGACAACGAACCACAGGGATCCCATATGAAAAAATATGAATCGTTAAAATTTAGTCCAGCTGAAAAAATAAACTTTGGCGTGAATTATTTATGAGCTTGATTTTCCTCGAAAACACAACAAATTTAATTAAAAGTAGTAATGTAGTCTTTTTCCGTTAGAGTGCAAATAATATACCCGTGAAATAGATAGCTAGCTAACTAATTACTAACTTTGTCCTATTGGTTGCCTAAGTCTAATTAGTCAAAGAAATAGGCGAGCCGTGACGGGTGAACTAGTGCACGTGTTATTGTACATGCTTTTCCTTCGTATAATTTGACATGTTCGCATTTTCGAATTCGTATCTGTTAAACAACAAGTGGAGCTTGATTCATGTTTTATGACTTGATATTCAGCTGATGACTGTATAATCTTCAAATTGTCTAGTGTTTAAGTCATTGCTTTTTCGTTCTTAAAGCTAAATTACAAACGACGATAGTGTTTTTTTTCATTAATTGTCCACACTGCGGGCAGAAGCAAAAGTGGCGTTCTACGAAGCTCAAACAAGTAGGGCTAATACGGTTCAAGCGAAATGGTTTTTGGGCTGGCCAAAGCCAATACTCCTGGAAGAAGACACCTGGAGTACTGGAACACAACATGCACATTGGAGTAATTTATGCCTTTCTCGCCATTTCCAAGGAACAAGTAAGAAGATTTTATGGTGAAGATCTTGGCGAATTTATATTTAATTTGCTTTTTAAATTATCTAATCAATAACGATTTTGATGTTCTACAAATTTTGATTATAAAAAATATAAAGATAAAAATGGTAGAAAACACGTTCATTTGCGTACTGGGTCTTTTTTAGCTATAGTTGTTTGAGTCTTGATTCGTCTTAGTTTATAAATGCGTATTGTCTTGATTTTTAGCAAGTTACTAAACAAATAAAAATGGTAGAAAACACGTCCATTTGCGTACTGGGTCTTTTTTAGCTATAGTTGTTTGAGTCTTGATTTGTTTTAGTTTATAAATGCGTATTGTCTTGATTTTTAGCAAGTTACTAAACAAATAAAAATGGTAGAAAACACGTTCATTTGCGTACTGGGTCTTTTCTAGCTATAGTTGTTTGAGTCTTGATTTGTTTTAGTTTATAAATGCGTATTGTCTTGATTTTTAGCAAGTTACTAAACAAATAAAAATGGTAGAAAACACGTTCATTTGCGTACTGGGTCTTTTTTAGCTATAGTTGTTTGAGTCTTGATTTGTTTTAGTTTATAAATGCGTATTGTCTTGATCTTTAGCGTGATAAAACAAATAAAAATGGTAGATAACACGTTCATTTGCGTACTGGGTTTTTTGTGTCATGATTTACTGCAGAATTAAATGTGCGTCTTGTGTATTGATTCTTAGCTCAATTCAATAAACTTGTTAGAAAAAACGTTCATTTGCGTAATGAGTTGTTACTCTAGTAAACGCCCGTGCCCTTGTCATGCCTCACTGAATTCCTATGTGTTGTCTAATTAAGCGCTAACTATCTCCTATTTAATCCTAACTATTTCACGGGTATATTATTTGCACTCTATATTTCAGTCAAATAACTGTATAATAAGAGAAGGCGACGAAAGATCAATGTTCACGTTGGAATGAATGAAAATGACGTCATTATTCACGTGCACTACTACCACGACAGTCAACATTGAATTATGTTGATAAAGAATCAAGTTCTGATCATATTTGACTGAGAAATAGTCTGCCAAAGATTGTAAAGGAGTTATAAAAACCTGGATAGAGAAAGTGGGTCTCAGAGACGAATTACTGGATGGAAATATATTTGGGAGTTTTGGTGGCGAAAGAGCAGAGGAACATAAAAAACTGAAGGTAAGAGTAATGCAACTATTCCTCGAGTTAGTCGTGTTGATTCATTCGCTTGCCTAATAAAGTTTACAATATTATACACATGTAAGGCGTTCCTCAGAACTGGGCAGTTACCATTGAATGCATAAACCTATCAAAAAAGCATCTATCATCTGTAGATAAATATTTCTATAAGATTGTTTTAGTTTATTTTATTTTTGTGAGAGGTGTGATATCTGCTAGGTAGCAACATGGGTTTCCTGTGTTAATGCAGTTGTACGGGTTATGGGTTCCCTGTGTTGATATAGTCGCCATTAAAAGAATGGGCTCCCTGTGTAAGGGCGAAGATTAGCTGTAAATAGTTGATCTCGAATCTCTCTTGCTTCATCCAAACTTCACACTATCCAGAAAATAATTCTACGTTTATTTATTATCGTTTCTTCCCGAGTTTTTTAAAAAGGACTTGTTTACATTTTTTTCGCGCGATTTTCGTTTACAACTTCAATATTACAATCTAAATTATGTTTAATGCGTTACCATGACAACAAAGTATTTAACCGGTTTTACCGTGTCTTTCAGCGCGCAATGTTGAACTACGCATGCGCTGATTTTGCTATAAGTCATTGATTTTTGCACACACGTTGATCGTGAAAGGGCAGGCAGCACGTGAGAGCGTGTACGAACGAGACAATCGTGTAAGGAACATTTGAGTGTAGAAATGAAATGGATGTCAAATATCCTGTGTCTTTAAGCGCGAGATGTTGAAATACGCATAGGCTGGTTATATTGTTAGCCATTGGAAAACACGTTGATCATGAAAGTGAGTGCAGTGACAGCGCGTACGAAAGAGACGATCACGTCAGAGGAACATTTGCGTGTAATATAAAGCGACAGCTGAGAACAGAAATCAAATGACTCCTTTCATTCAATTCAGGGTTTTTGACACGACTGATAGGTTTAAGAGTGGCAGGGTCACGTGACCTCAGTGTTAGTACTTATGTTATCATTTAGATCAAATCCACTTGCGCGTAATGTTTTGCCCATTTCAGACCACGTGTCATTCCCAAGAGTATCATTTCTTTGTTTAACGGCTGCACATGAGAAGACACATGAATATAGATACAACTCAAACGAAGAATCTTATTTTCAAGAAAATGACACGTGGTCTGAAATGGGAAAACATTACGACAAAATGGATTTGGTTCAAACTTGCAAATATTAAATACAATATTAATACAATTTTAGTTATTGTAAAATAGGGAAACACACTTACTTATTAGGCTTACATACTAGGTTATTTTTATCCCTCGTGTAAAAAAAACCTTGGCGACTAGGAAAATTAGACATTCTTTCTAACAGAGGAAGAAAGAAAGAACTCATTATAGTCAGTCTAAAGGTGTCTAGACGCGCCAAAACCAGCTGATCTTAGAAAAAATATTAGCCAATCAGAATCGACATACGTTTGCAAAACCGAGGTGTCACTTTTCCTCTTGAAATTATGGATTTCCAGGCCCCAAAAAGAAAACAAGAAAACGTTGCCAATAAGAGGTTGGTAACAGTGACACAATTATTAATGAGTTGGTATATTTGTATTGCGCATGCAATGACGGGTATTCTTTTTCTTTTCTTTTTTTTTTTTTTTTTTTTTTTTTTTTTTTTTTTTTTTTTTTTTTTTTTCACTCTTCAATTTTTGCAGAATTTAATAACATAAGGCTTTCTTGAACGTATTCAAACAGAGGTCTCAATTCTTTTACAGTAGAAAATTCAAAAAGAATAGTATAAGGAATAAAATGATTCCTTAGATAGAGAATTAAAATGTTTTGAGTTCAGATTTAAAGAGTATATGTAATTTGTTTTCCAGAAATTAACAAAATCCTTATCGAAAAAAATCCTTTCCCAGGCTTCTTGACACCTCGGTTTTGCAGTTACTCATTTATACGTCACTATTTCAGAACAGTTGGAAGTTACTAACAAGGATAGGAGACTCGCTAAGCATTTTGGGCGTTTGACACTTGACCGCCGCCACCACCAGGCGAGAGTCCCATGAATTGGAAAACAGCATCAACGATAAACGCGATAATTGAAAAGAAGCCAAAAACCTAAAAAAAAAGAAAAATGTTAGTGAAATTAAGAATGCTCCCTTTTCGAATTCTCTGTTCTACAGGGCTAGCGTCGATTTTGTATGGAATTACTTTTGAATATTCGTCCGGTCGAATTTCAAAGTGTTTGTATTGTTGAAGTTGTGCATTCTTTACTTTACCATTGGTATTTGTGAATATTTGGACACTGATACGAGGTTAAGCCTGTGTGAATGAGTCTGTGATCAAGGAACACAGCGGTAATTTGGAACTCGAAAAATGGTCTGTTAAGAATTCTCGACTTTCACATCCCCATAATCCTTTGCGTCTTTGGGGGGTAACCAGAGGGTAAAAACCCACTTATTTTGCTGAAGGCTGATCAGACAATGTTGAAAATACCTTGTTTGGTATCCAAAGATAAAATGAAGAAGTAAAAAACAGAAAAAGATAGAAGCTTGAAGACGTTTAAGGTAAATTTTAAACATTTTTTCGTAAGTCAATACATTTTCTGTAAGACCAAAACTCTTCATGATCTGTACACGCAAAAATAACTTGGAATAAACTGATAATCAGTATTGTACAGATAAAAGCAGGTATAGTATAAATTCAATTAAGAAACCTTTCAATTTGGGACAGTTTTTTGATTGGTTGCCCCCCAAAAACACAAGGCATTATGGGGATGTGAAAGTCGAGAATAGAGGTTTTGCACCACCACGTGACGGCAGCCATGTTAGATGGCAGGAACAATACAATCGTTTTACATGAGAAAGAATTCAATTCCCAAGAGCAAAGGGATTTTATTGTTCTGCCATCTAACCACAGGCAGCCCAAGCTGTATTATGGACGTGGGCACGTCGTGAATCCACACTACTTTGACAATGTGCTGCAATTTATCGTCAATGAGATGACGGACACATAAAAAACTGATGGCAAATTGTTAATTTTTCTTTCCATTTTAATGGACACCAAGAACGAAAGATTTATTTGTCGCTCAATCCAACATGGCGGTCATCACTTGACCAAATCACGTGCCCACATAAAATCACGTGACATAAAATCGTATTTGTAACCCAGAAGAATGGATGAGCAAAAAAAAAAAAAAAAAGGTCATTTTTCATAACCAATGACGCTTTGGTTTTAAAACATAATCTCAAACACTAGCAACAAAAAGGATTTTTTCTTTCGCGGGTTTCGTACTCACAACTGCAGCCGTCATTGTGTTCCAAATTTGCGCGTAATAGTGGTCGTAGTAAGCGTATTTTTTCCAATAGCTGAGGTAGTCTGCACGCTCAGCCATCAGGGAACTACAAATGAGCAACAGGACAGCGAAGACGATGCTTGTAATCAGGTTCTGAAGAAAACGATAAAAAAGGCGTTATTAATAAATCTTAGATAGTACGCGTGCTCTAATTGGTCGAGAACTGTGCCGTTTTTGTAGTCACCTGACTCTTGACCAATAGGAGTAGTTGTTAAATACTGGAATGTAATCTTACCGCTAATTTCCAGTTGACCTGCGGGACGTTTGCTGTAAGGCTTAAGAAAAAGAACACGAAGAGAGCTATGACTATCAGCCAACCAATGACAGTGACGGCAAGGAAGAAGGATGTTCTGCCGTCACTGTGGTAGAATCGAGAGTGACAGCAGTCAGACATGCAGGAAAATGCCAACAGTAGAAGAAACTAAAGAAATGAGGACAGCTAATTGTTAGTGTGAGATACAGTCGATTCAAACCACGTTGTCGTCGACCGGCTCAAGCCTACGCGACTGGACCGAAAGGAATATGGGTAAAAATCACTGAAGCGGTTAAATATTCGTTCTGAATTCATTGTCCCGCGAGCAGTAAAGATAATAATGGCGGGCAATAGCCAATTAAATGCATGTCTTTTAAGCGAAAGAAAAACAAAGTAGGTATGATTTAGTTGTCAATTTCGTAAATGTGAAGGCATTGAAAAAAACAAAAACAAAAACAAAAACAAAAACAAAAAAACCACGTGTTTTTCACACTTCCCGCTCGAGCTCGTCCTGTAAACCCGAAACATAGTCAATCAGATGAAACTATATATACAGTCAAATCGCTTCAGAGATTCTACCCAGAGTCCCTTTCGGTCCAGTCGCGTAGGCTGGTCGACGACAACGTTTTTTGAATTGACTGTATAAGTTTGTAATATTGCCACTGCCCTGCCGCTATGCATGATCAATGAGTTTCACACTACAATTATATGCTAGAGTAATATTTAGTCTCGTTTCGGGATTTTCGCTCTGACTCGAGAGTCTTTAAGCGATTTAGGCTGCGTTCATAATGTATGGCAGAGGGGGTGGGGGGTGCAGGTAAAAATTTGAAATGTCCAGAATAATTCTTAACATCCCCCTTAAAGTCATGCAAAACAATACGATCCCCCCCTAAGCAAGGCTTCTATTTTCTTCCAAAAATTGTGCATCCCCCCATTTTTCTGATAAAAATTTGCCCATCCCCCCTTTTTCCTACCAAACTTTTCCCGATCCCCCCTCAATTTCACCTGCCCCCCCCCCCCCCCCCCCCCCCCCCCCCCCCCTCTGCCATACATTATGAATGCAGCCTTATTCCTCTTGTAAGAGACGAAAGGAGGATCAGGGAAGATCGTTTTTAGGTTCTGGTTGACTGGTGACTTTATCGGTGAGATGGTTGGCTGTGGCTCTGTCATCATCGCTAGAATGTCGGCGGCTTGAGTGTTACTCAATTCGTCTTTAGCTCCTAATAGAACTGCTTTTCTTAACAAGACCGGTTTCAATAACTTTAATAGCTATCTTCGTCAGTTGCTTTATGGCTAGTTATTCCGTTACTCTACTTGCAATATATGCATCAAGAGTTCCACATGAATATGAATACAACTCAAACAAAGAATCTTATTCTCAAGAGGCATATTGTTTTTCCCATTTCACACCACATGTCGTTCTCTTGAGTATCGTTTCTTTGTTTAATGGTTGCACATGAGAAGACACATCAAGAGTGCCGCGCTACTGCTCTATGCGCATGCTCAGGGAGTAAAAGAGTGGGAACATGGCTTGTAAAAAAAATTTATTTTGGTATGTTTGATTTGGAATTAGCTTTGTACTTGGTCTTGAATATCTAATGACAATTGTGATTGATAAGAAAATTCAATTAAAATATAGCAATTTGTACGACCCAGGATCCCAATTTTTGACTCCTTGAGCATGCGCTTAGAGCGGTAGTGCGGAACTCTTGATGCATATATAGACCCATCTACCTTGGGCGTAATTTTTCCCCATTTCAGACCACGTGTCATTCTCTTTAGAATAAGATTCTTTGTTTGAGTTGTATCCATATTCATGTGTCTTCTCATGTGCAACCATTAAACAAAGAAACGATACTCTAGGGAATGAAACGTGGTGTGAAATGGGGAAAACATCATAATGCCTGGATGGATTAGGTCCATTGCCCAGAAACAGGAATCCCATGAATGGAAGAAAAGGAAAAGGAATTCAAAGAAAAGGATAGGAAAGAGATGGAAAGGAAAGGAATGGAAAGATAGAATGCGAATGGGAATGGAAATAAATAAAATGGTCAATAAATAAATGGAAAACAAAAGTACCACATCGAAGAGTAGTAAAGGAAGCGATAGACCAAATTCAAAACTCGTACCGATATGAGGCTTAAGTTGTGAACAAAGGAATCTGGCGTGATTCGTGACTCTTGAATCACGCCAGATTACTTTGAGTCACGCCAGATCCCTTTGTTCACAACTTAAGCCTCATATCGGTACGAGTTTTGAATTTGGTCTATTGAAACACGAGACTTACAAATTCGACAATCTTCAAGATTCCTGGAACTGACTTTAAGTATCCCATATTCAGTGTTATTCCCACCATTTTGATTGTTCCAGCTCAGACTCAAAACTATCAAGAAAAATAAGTCAGTATGACGACTAGTCGATTGTTTTTGTTTTTGTTTTTTTCGTTTTTTTTTTGTTTTTGTTTTTGTTGTTTTTTCTTTGTATATTTATTTATTTATTTTTATTATCAATATTACTATTATTGGATATTTTTTCTTTTAAAACTAAATTTTTAGGAAAATAGGAAAATAGCTGTTTTTTTAACATATTAACGGACACCCTGCTTAACGTCCGAACGATGTGTTATTCCGGATACCGCGAGCTATTGGAGCCGCCGTACAAACCGCCCTGCCGATTCTCATTTACTGACTCTCCTCAGTAGACCGAGGCATTTTTTCAACTCCTCTGTTATGTTAACAGCAAGTGCATTTCAAACCACGTGATGCCAATGTTGTACAACATGGAAACGTTTTTTAAACCACGTGATAAAAAATTGAATGCGCTTCGGTCACAAAACGTGGTCACGACTTAGTACAACATTAGTCTCCCTCGCATCCGTTTTTAGTGTCGGCCGTCACGCAACGCTCCCTCCTCGTTGCGTGACGACCGACACTAAAAACGGATGCGTGGGAGACTAGTACAACATTGGCATCAAGTGGTCGATTTGAAATGCTCTTGCGGTTACTGATAACAGGCGCTACGAAGGCGATAGAAAAGCCACAATTGCCTTGGTCGACTGGGAAGATTAGTATTTTAGTCGCACATATTAAAACTGGATTGACTGTCAATTAAATGTCATTACATTCATAATCAACCTATCATTTTCATAGCATTAAATCGCGTCTAAATCAAGCCTGTTGATTGGTCGTTGTCGCAGGAAGTCCTTGCTCATGATTCATTGGCTAGAACGGGGAAAACGAATAAATAGCACATAGCGGAACCTACATGTACGATTGTTTGAAATTCGATAAAAAGAATGCATGCTTTTTAATGAACTTTTTTGTTTACATTACTGACATTTGCATTGACTTCTTAAACCCCGTGCTTTACACTAGTGATTTTTGCGGCGATTTTTTTGTGATTTTTTCCATAGTAAATAATGGTAAAGCATTAACTTGTAAAGTTTTTTTCAGGATACCAAGATTTTCCTAGACGAATGTCTCTTTTGAAGGATGAGACAAAAAAATTCATATTTCCGAAAATTGTCACAGAAATTGCAACAAAAATCGCCGCAAAAATCGCCAGTGTAAGCGGGGCTTTAGACGTAAATTTCAAAAAAGCTAATTACACTCTCACAAGCGCTGAAGGCTTGTTAGCCACTGGCTTAAAACAAGAAACTGGCTTATTTCCAAGTTTAAGTCTTCCCCGAGCTTTCTGGAGTTACCTTTCAGTCATCGAGATCAAGAATGTATACACACACCTATTTCAATAATTCATTCCGACATGGAAATGGTTTCGTTGAATACAAAGAACATCGAATCAGTCTCAGCACGAAGGTCCAGCTATTCTAAGCAATTCTTGGAGCTTGGAATGACTTATCTTCAACGTTTATTGAAAAAAGCTGGAATTAATCAAGATATACAATTCAAAGGAAAACAAACTAAGGCGTAAGACTGTTTCATTAGAAACACCGACGCAGCTCACACTAGTTTTTAGCTAATGATCTCTTCTAAAGCGTAAAACAAACAACTGTTATCAATATTTTTCTGTTTCTTCCGAGTTAAATATTTTTCCCTTAAGCGGCTTTAACCAAACGAAAAAAAGCCTGCATGAATATTGGCAAGCTCCTTGGAGCTACTATCTACTACACATCACATACTGAGCGTCAACAACGCGGTTTCGCTTTATTGTACATGCAAAGACTACGCTAGGCTATTTTTTGAACGGTTGCTCTCATGCTGTCAAGTCTTCAATTGATCATTATTCAGAAAATATCATAAATAAAACAGAGCTCTTTATATTCAGCGGCACTCATAAATGTTCGAGATACACTGATTAATTTTTTGCCATTCAGTTTGCCAAAGTCAAACTTGTCTCCCGCCAGCTAGGAATTTGTTTCTTCCGAGGGACGTAAGACTTAGCGAAAGCCCAAGTCCTAAGACCATTGTTAACAAAAAAAAGTGTCTTTGGCTTTGCTGTTTGTTTTGTTCTTTGTATCTTTTTACGACGCCTCTTTGAATAGACACGATAATAAATACGATTATTTTGTTCATAGTTTATAGAATATCGTATATTCACTTCACACGTTCATCATCGCTTCAATCATAGCTTGTAGAGCGAGTTTCTTTTTGGAATCGAAAAACCTGGCGAAAAACTTGGCGAAGCTTTCATCACCTTCGGTTGGGGGTACTTGATAAAGGCCTAACAATTTTCCCCTTCAGATTTTTATATTTTAATTGTAAACTTTATTATATTTTGTCTTTTATATGTTTTCTTATAGCCTCAATGAAAACTTATGCTTTTTGCATTAATTGAGTTTTATACCAATAAAGTCATTATTATATTAAACATTTACATAAAGAAAAAATCAAGAAAATATCAAAGCGTAAGAAGCCATTCAAGTTTTCCCCTCGATTTCATCCGCTTTTTTTCATTTTTGCTAAATTGCTACAAATAATTTTTAATTTTTAAAGCCTTCGCTAATCTAGTCCTTCTTTCGACAAAGCAATTGTTACTTTACGCGCCAAACAACCTTAGCACTACACCAATAATAGTATATTTTTTCATTATCATTATACGATTATGTTCCGAAAATTTTGTCAAATGTTGATCAGAAGAGTTTTCAAATGCATACAAAAAAACCTTGCTTACCTTGTTGTGCAATACTCGATATTTAATGACCAACTCGTAGAAGCATAATGCTAAAAGCGAACGACTGGCAAACCAAGACGGCTGAACATAAATTATACGCTGTCTCGACGACCATTTATTTATTTATTTTCTGGCCAATCTCAGAGCTTTGTCTGTTTTTATTGACTCGGCCAAACTGACTTATAATGCTCCATGGTCTTTGTTTAAAAGAAAAAGTTATGAACATGATTTTTCAAAAAAAAAGTACAGTAGTGTAGAATAATATTAAACATACCCCCTGAGTGTTTTTAAGCTGGTACTCAAGTGAAAGCGAAACAGCTTTTGTCGATATATCACGCAACCGCAAATATTGATCAATTATTTATAGATTTCTTCACAGCTTCACGCTGTCTGAATACTATTCTTAACTACTGTAAATAATTTTTTATATTTGCAAAGCGCAAAAGTTTAAGACCTCAGAAATACGAAGTGACTTGTTTTAACGAGTTTGTACTATTGCTTTAGTGAACCTGTTTTATTCTTTCTATAGCTACTTCCTTCCTTGCTCGTCATTTTATTTTTTCTGTCATCGCCACTGGCAATCGTCACCGCAACTTACAGGAGTGGCGCAGCTCAACAGGGTCGAAATGAAAGTATTTTACCATTCAACTATTTACTTCATGTAGAATCAGTACTGAAAGTATTGTCCAAGGGTTCTTGTGCACTTTAAGGCGTCTGTAGCCGCTATGCAGTTCATGCATTTATTTTTTTCCGGTTCGTTATCCTAAAAAAGCGTGCGTTCTGATTGGCTGTTTGAGCGGGCGGTATTTTGTAAGTATCTGAACGCCCTCGTAGTCCGGTATCCTTTGCCTCTAAACAACAAAACGTTATTTACCGTTCTATAGTCGGTCCGGATAGGGAAAAACTGTGCCCTCGGTCTTGAAAACGAGGCCGTTCGTATATTCGAGACACCTCTGGCAGTCCCTCGGGCACAGTTTTTCCCTATCCGGGCCGGTAAATAACATATATATATTATGATGAAAATCCTTGTGACAGAACGGGGGAAAATAGATGCGAGAAATCCTCCCTCTTTTTTAAAAATAATAAAAAATAAAAAATGCAACTTATTTTGTATTTTTACTGTTTGTCATAAAGTTCTAATTATTTTCCTTTCCAATTTTTTCACAACTTTCTATTTAGAAGTCAGTTGCAGTATTAAAGGAAAATGAAAAACACAGAACGAACGGCATAAAACCAAAGCCTAAATTGTTACTATGGCATCACGACTCTTCTAGAATTTTCTACGCCTTTTATGTAAAGAGGAGAGGTAGGAATATTTAACTATATATTTATCAATAGACGTCACTTCCGGTAATAGCTCTTTTTTGATGGCTTGTAGAATCCTGGAGGTTGTTTTGATCTCTTGTTTTCTGGTTTGATGTCGTGAAAATAGTCATATACAATAGTTTGAGAACTTATTTTGATATGTTTTGACTTAGCATCCGCTAGTTGCCCCCCAGTCAACCGCTTGTTTGCCCCCAGTCAACTCCAAAAAAGTCACGTGATTGATAGTAAGCAATTAAAAATCGCTTTGGAAAGATGTATTTGTGTTTAGTGCATGATTATGCAGTAATTGTGGTAACGTACTCTTTTTTTGGCTTGAACCATGACACTGAAATGGCTTCCCATTGTTGCTGACATGAAACTTATTTAATACTCTTACGCTACAGTAAAGTAGGAAATAAACAAGTAACGATAAACAAACCAACAAACAAACAAGCAAAAATATGTTAAAAACACAGCTGAAAAAAGGCAAAAAAATCATTTTCATTTTAGAAATCTCTTTCAGATTGATGCAGGCTTGTAACGTCGTTCCCGCCCAATTTTCTTTAGGCATTTTCGTTTCCAGGTTCTGCTCTTTTACCGCTATAAGCAGGAGAAATGCAGGCTCTTGGCCTTTTAGCTGGGCGTAATGTTTTCACGTTTCAGACGGAGTACATAAAAATGGTTTCATTACTCGAACATTGATTTATTATTCTTTCTGAGAATACTAATAAAAATAATAAAACAAAGCTTAAAATTCAACTATTGCTGTTCCTTATAAAGAAAATACAACGTCAGACAACGGGGCATGCGTCATTTCTGGCTTTTTACCATTCTAGATACCGCCATATATGGAGTGCAGTTCAAATGGACACCATGTCACGTGATATTCCATGTTGAACCCCACGTGCACGGCACTTGCGAGGCAGCGCATGTCGGAATGCGGAAGCTGAGAACTATTTATAAAGCAGTTGGTAAGTCACTCACCACCAGTCACCCTTAGGGACGGACCATTAGATTTTTGAGGGGGGGGGAGGGGTTGGGGCAAAAAGCAAAAAAAAGCAAAAAAAATTCAAGCACAGCTTAAAGAGTGAAAAAAAATCGTGCATAAGAAAAATGTCAGAAAAAATTCCAAATTATGTCCAAAAAAAAAAAAAATCCTGCACAGACATGAGGCCTAAAAAAATTCCTGCACAAAATAAATTGCCCAACCCCACCCCCACCCCCCCTAAAAATCTATTGGTCCGTCCCTAAATTTCTCTGGCTA
Organism: Actinia tenebrosa; assembly: GCF_029948245.1. Classification (NCBI taxonomy): domain Eukaryota; kingdom Metazoa; phylum Cnidaria; class Anthozoa; order Actiniaria; family Actiniidae; genus Actinia; species Actinia tenebrosa. Next base: position 1,074,049 of record NW_028292579.1, on the reverse strand, counting down.
ACATTTAAAAAAATAACAACTGAAAATTTTTTAAAAACATTTTTCATTGCTGAAAGTAATTGAGTTAACAATATTTTGCGTACTTTCTGTGTATATTTTGTTTTGCAATGAATTTTTGCTAAGATATGCAGCATGGCAGGATACGAGTAACTCTAGACTCCCAAACGCCTGCTAAGGTTATAAAGGTCTTTCTTGTAATCAGTTGAAAAGGTCGGACAGTGAAGTGGGAACGTGATTACCTTTATCTTCTAATCTGTGAGACATTCAACAGAAAGATTCGATATTTTCACTTACAGTAAAAACCCGCGTGTAAGAACCTACAATTTTTGAAGTCTGGCAAAATAGGTTCTTGTATTTTGAGATAGTTATTGGCAATTTAGGCTAAGTAGGTTCTTTATTAGGTTTTTAATTTCCATGAAGGCGATATAGTTGTTGATCAGCAGAAAATACATAAACTTGGGCTTGGTACTGAAATATACAGTATTTATTCACAACTTTATCATAAGCCTAACAAAACTGATTACAGAATGTATATAACTATATGTATGTACAAGAAGAGTTGTATATAGTATATATATATGTGTGTGTGTGTGTGTGATATAAATATATATATATATATATATATATATATATATATATATATATATATATATATATATATATATATATATATATATATATACACTTGATTGCAGAAAGGTTGTAGTAAAAGCAACGTTTTGAATACTTTAGTTGGGAACAAATACAACATTGCAAATCAGTCTTTAGAAACTAACTCAAAGGCTTGGAATAAGTTTAAAATTTTGCTTGTAAAGAAAACAAAATATGAATTTTTCCAGCTTGCGTATTGAATTAATTTTTTGAAGTGTTATCTTCCTCCAACGACGCTAACAAGGAACGCGGAAGGACACGAGTGAAAAACGTCTGCGCATGCTCTGAACCGTATGCAAATTAGTCAAAACATAACGAAATTTGACTTTCAAACAAGCCTGATAAATTGGACTTCACAAAATGACAAAACATAGTGTCCATACTTGAAACTCAAGGCTAATCCTTTCATATTGTGTTTGTTAATACAGTATCTTGGTCTGACAAAAGTATACTCTCGAACCTTTTTCGTATACTTGGGGGAAAAAAATAATTTTCTCACTCAAACTCTTCAAAATTCTTAGAAAACGTGCTGAAGTGCACGCATGCGCAAACGATTTCCTCTAGTGTCATGCGGAAGTAGAAACAAAACCTTTTTTTAATTAAAGTTCGCAAACATTTAATCAGAGTTAAATCAATATCTATAAATTTTATGCAAAAATTTTATTTGCCTTTCAATATCGCCGAGGTTAGAAACGTGTCTTAATATCACTTGACCGTTTCTGTCTATAAGTACACAAAAAATATAACTAGTAAGGCAAGAAGACATTAGCCTACGTCACATCCGGAATTTCTTCGTAGATACGGACTAGGAAAGAAAAGGTCGTGTGGAAGCAACACAGGCTACAAGACATCAGCGCGTCGAAAAATCACGGTAGATCGAATGGATTTGTTTCACTAAAAACGCTTAATCGGTAAGTTAATAGCGCAGTGGTCTTCCGTAATTCTGAAATGCAAAAATACGATAAAATTGTAGTTCCGAAGCATACTAGCTAATGTCTCAGCATGGGTCTGAAGCGACGCTTTACGTTTGAAAGACGGCGATTCTCCGCAGAAAAAATACTTCGTATATTTACATATGATTTTTTCCCTTTCCTCTAGTTCAAACGGTATTAGAAACAACTGCTTAAAACTTAAAACTTAACTGCTGTTAAAAAGAGAGTTTTTATACCGCTTTTTTCGACCTGCTTTGGTTTGGAAAATCCAGTGTTTACCAGTAAACTTTGGTTCTTGAAAGATTGAAATAATAGTCAGTCAAAATCATGCGACTTCATTTTGGTTGTTCGTGGGGCTGTTATGTTAGACTATCCTTTTTAAACCGTACACAATCTCATGACACGAAGCAAATACGCTGTTTCTGTAGTAACTGCAGTGTAGCTTGAGCAATGAATTGCAATCAGTGATGATAAAAGGAGTTGACACCGTTATTATTATTATTTATTTTGCAGTAAAATCCTCAAACTGCAATTTCTTTTTTCCTTTTCAAATGAATACTGGAATAACGAAATATAGTTTTTTTTTATTGCCACAGTGAAAAATCAAGCAAAAAGTCTTTCTTATTTTCCCTTTTGTTATAACTATGATTCATAGTGAAATATAGAAAAGTAAACGGGGTTAGTAATTAACTGGCAATTGGCCAAAAACCAGTAGTTAACTGACAAATAACCTAAAATTATCATTCAACAGTTAACCGATATTTTATTATTTTGGTTAATATCATGACTAGCGCTCGCAAAAGTATTACAGTTAACTGACATTCGGCCAAAACATTAGTAGTTAACTGACAATTGGGTACCAACATTGGCACCTTCATAAAGCCATGAAATAGATTTTAGACCAATACACGCTAGCAGACGACCGTACGAAATTCTTTTTTTTTTTCTTTTTTTCTTTTTTAAATTCTTTTCTTTGTTCTTTTCTTTCTTTCTATTCCCACGTTGACTAGCACTTTTTATTTCTTGGATAAAATGCCTTCTCTGACGCGCATACAAAATTGACTGTTTTTTGTTTGTTTTTTCCCCTACCAGTTTGAATCTTTATTCAACAGAAAACCATTTGGTTGGAAAAATAATAATAAAAAATAAAAAAATCAGTAATATGCCCCAAGAGGTTAAATTTGACTTTTAAAAATAAGTTGGTTTTGGCTTCGTCTGACCTATCAAGCTCATTGATTATCTTCTGTTGATTTGGTTTCCATGACAGCATAGCACAACAGTATTGGATGTCTTACTTCCTGGTTCAAAGATGTTTTCTTACAGCTCTGCGCTATCTATAGTTTTTCATGAGAGATTATTTTTTGAATTCGTTTACTTATCAATTATCATTTTTCGATTCTTTCTCAAAATTTAGAATTTTTGTCTTGTCAACTGACATAAGCGAAACGAGTAAATTCTATTATTTGCGCAATAAAAAAAACATTTCGGCAATGAAAGTTGACCTTTATTTCGTTAAAGGTGTCGGCATTCAAATGGTTTTCATAACAACAAAATGGCCGTTTAGGAGAAGACAAAATAAGACTCGAATGGTTTATTTATCTTTTAAGTGGCATCATACCTGCATGCCACCCAAATGGTTTCCATAACAATCAAATGGCTTACTTTGATAATTTTTAAGTGATACCGGCATGCCGCCCAAATGGTTTCCATAACACGTAAATGGTTTTCATGACACTCAAATGATTTACTTAACTAGCAGGGACTTTCAAGTGGCATACCGGCCGACATGCCACCCAAATGGTTTCTATGGAACTCAAAAAGCTGCTATTCTGCCCAGATTGCTTTTATAACACTCAGATGGTTTCCACGTCCTTCGCCACAAATGACGATATCGAAGCTACTTGACAACTTATAACTATAGAAGCCCCGTTTACACTGGCGATTTTTGCTGCGATGTTTGTGGCAATTTTTGGAAATATGAAATCTTTTGTCTCATCCTTCAAAAGAGACATTCGTCTAGGAAAATCTTGGTATCTTTACAAGTAAATTCTTTGCCATTGCTTATTATGGACAAAATCGCAAAAAAAAATCGCAGCAAAAATCGCCGCAAAAATCGCTAGCGTAAACGCGGCTTAAGAAATCCGCTTTTCGTATCTTGTTTTCAGGCAAAAGTTCTAAAAATGCCCGCTCTGAACATCAGTCCCGACATTGCTTACTTGAAGACCCCGCAAGCAATACTGAAGATCGTTCAAATTGTAAGTGCGTGAAAAAGACTTTTCTTTCGTCCCTACCTCCCCAGCCCCCTCCCCCAGGGACTTTGACTCGTAACCAATCTTCCTCGACCAATCGACACGGACAGACAGACGGACAGTGATCAAGGGAAATACAGGGACTTAGCTCGCAGTCTATTTAAAAGTTGACTTATCTAAAAACGGACAAAAACAAAATAAACAACAAAACATGAAAAAAAAACATGCAAAAACAACAACAACAAGACAATAGAAAACAAAAACAAAACAAAACAAAAAACTAAACAAAAAAAAAAGCAAAAAAAACAAAAACAAAACAAAAACACACAAAAAAAGGAAAAATTTCTTAATAACTCATTTTCTTTAAACGTAAATATATATGTGAGGGGCCACGGTAATTGGCACATGCTGTAGTGGATTCCCAGCCATTATATATGTATATATTATATAGAACGTGCTTGTGTGTGTTTGTGTATGCGTGCGTGTTTAGAGTGAAGTCACTAAACTCGTGAAATAGATATTAGACTAATACACTTTAGTAGCCCCTAATTCCATTGTTTTCTTTTGTTTCTATTTGGCTATTACACGTTGACTAATAATTTTTATTTCACAAGTTAAATGCCTTCACTCTAAGGCCCCGTCCACACGTATCCGGAAATTTGTGTATCCGCAAAATTTTTTTTGCGGATACGGGTTGCGTCCATACGTGTCCGGAAATTTTTGTATCCGTATCCGGAAATTTTCGAAAACGGTCTCCAGAGTGGAAATTTTCGAATACGCTCCGAATACGGATACGTGTGGACGATCGTATCCGCAAATTTTCGAATACGCTGACGTAAACGCAATTTTGCGCATGCTCAATAAGAAACAGTATCCGTCAAAGGGACTAGGCACTAGCGTGTATCAGGGCGGATCAAGAAATTTCCAGATACGTGTGGACAGTGAAAACGATTCGAAAACGATTCGAATACATTGCGTGTGAACGCGAACATTTTCGTATCCGCAAAAAAAAATTTGCAGATACAAAAATTTCCGGATACGTGTGGACGGGGCTTAAATGGCAAATCTAAAGGGTATGGCTTTTCGGCTTTTGGGTCTGGGGTAGGGTATAATTTTTTGACAATTGGTCTGGGATAGGGTATCATTTTTGTCTGAGATGGGGTTAACGATTTGGTCATTTTTGTCTGGCGAATAGGCTATGTTTTCTGCCGGCACAAAAACAATAAAAACGTTAGTAAATATTGATTGTAATCTATTGAATAACCGTCTTTTCTGTCTTTTAGTCTGGAATAGGGTGTACAATTCTTAGTTTTAGTCTGGGGTAGGGTATGTAAAATCAAAATTTTAGGTCTGGGATAGGGTCAGGGTTTTGAGGTCCTGGCGGCACACCTCAACACCCCCCCCCCCCCCCCGGGAGTTACCACTATAGATATGTTGCGGTTGCATTGGAACCCGGGTTCCTACTCAAAGCTCCCTTAACGTGGATCTGTTTTGTCTCGCCCAGGTCACATTGCTGATTGCTTTTTCTTGCATCACGGATTGCTGCGATGGAGGGAAACCTTACGCTCTTTCCTTCTTGTACACCAACTTCGGACGAGGACAAGGGACAGTATTAGACTATTCTGATCATATTAGGAATACATCTTTCTTCCTGGCCGTCACCATTTTTGGCTGGCTGCTTGTCGTCTTCTTGTTTGTCTTTTTCTTTTTCAAACTTCACGAGAGGTTCAAACAAATCAAGTGGGAAATGGTGGTAAGGAATTAAATGTTTGCCCCATGCATCGGGCTATTTCAGGCAGCTAGTACCTTCAATCTGTTCTACAGCTATTTCAAAAAAGGTTGGCGAAGGATTTCTTTCATGTTGCATACCAAGCACATACCAAGCCTGAAATGCACTATGGATGAAAACACGCGAACTACGGTAGTTAGCGAAAGAACAGAAGATTTACGGGTCATTTAGAATGTTTTGTCACGCAGTTTACTTGTGCTATATAACTTTACTTTTAAGAACAACCTTTTGCTTTAGAAAGAGAGGAAAAAGACCGAAAAGAGCAAAAAGACCGAAAAGAGCAAATATTGCAAATGTATGGGCAATTGTTTCCAATGTGACAAAAAATTCAAGACACCCCCTCCCCCCCCCCCCCCCCCCTTAAAGTTCCCCAAAAAACAACTATGCCCCCGGGCAATCTCTCTTAGCTTCTTCTAACAATTTTGCATCCCCCCAATTCTCTGAAAAAAAATTTCAAACCCCCCATTTTACTGGTAAAAATGTTTCCGATCCCCTCTAAATTTCACCTGCCCCCCTCTGCCATACATTATGAACGTAGCCTAAGTGTAGCTATTGGTTATTATTTCTTTCTTTGACAGGTAATGATCATCAGTATTGTGTGGTCTGTGTTGCTCTTACTGAGCTGTTCACTCATGGGGAACATCTCCAGCACAGTCTTTCCCTTACGACCCACGGAATCTTCAAGCGATGACGGTGATACTCCAGGTGGAGTTAACTTTTTGAAAAAATACGTGGATACATTGGTCGCTGGCGTGGTAAGTATTACGTCATGTTTCACGATATAAAAATAACTACTATGTTACACGTGCTGTAATAGGTTCACTACACTTTTAAAAATATTTGAAATTCGAGCGCTGATTGGCTGGCTACCGTGTTTAAATGGGAGCACAGGGACACTCTGAGAGCTGTAGAGCACTCAAAAAGCAAAAGAAACAGTCGGCTACGCCTCGTGTTCCTAGCTCTACAGCGTGTTTATATTACAGTACAGAGACATGCGCGCCCGTTTTATATTCCTTAGATAATACACTAGTCTTACGGTCTTTCTCAATACCTCGCGTAGCCTCCTTTGCAGCCGTTCTTAGGGTAGTCACGCAACGTTGCGTGACGACCCTATAAGAACGCCTAAAAGGAGGCTATACCTCGCTCGGAATCGTACAACTTGCGGTCGCGAGAAAATAGGATTTTAATGGACGTCAATCAAAGTGTTTCCATTATACAAAGTTTTCAAGGGCACGTGCCTACGGAATATCATGTAAACGCGTTAAATTACGTCCGCCAAAGTCTACTTCGGCGTGACGATGATTGCGTGCGCGCGTGCTGTTGAGGACGACTATTGCTGTATGCGCAACACTAAACTAACACCAAAACTCTACACACACCACACCACACCACACCACACCACACCACACCACACCACACCACACCACACCACACCACACCACACCACACCACACCACACCACACCACAATACACCACATCACACCAGACCACATCGCACCAGACCACATCGCAACACACCAGACCAGACCAGACCAGACCAGACCACAACACACCACAATACACCAAATCACACCATACCAGACCACAATACACCAGACCAGACCAGACAACAATACACCAGAACAGACCAGACCACAATACACCAGACCAGACCAGACCACAATACACCAGACCAGACCAGACCACAATACACCAGACCACAATACACCAGACCAGACCAGACCACAATACACCAGACCAGACCAGACCACAATACACCAGACCAGACCAGACCACAATACACCAGACCACAATACACCAGACCAGACCACATCACGCCACAATACACCACATCACACCAGACCACATCGCAACACACCATACCAGACCAGACCAGACCACAACACACCACAATACACCAAATCACACCATACCAGACCACAATACACCAGAACAGACCAGACCACAATACACTAGACCAGACCAGACCACAATACACCAGAACAGACCAGACCACAATACACCAGACCAGACCAGACCACAATACACCAGACCAGAACAGACCACAATACACCAGACCACAAGACACCACACCAGACTAGACCACAATACACCAGACCACAATACACCAGACCAGACCAGACCACAATACACCAGACCACAATACACCACACCAGACTAGACCACAATACACCAGACCACAATACACCAGACCAGACCAGACCACAATACACCAGACCAGACCAGACCACAATACACCAGACCAGAACAGACCACAATACACCAGACCACAATACACCACACCAGACTAGACCACACCAGACTAGACCACAATACACCAGACCACAATACACCACACCAGACCAGACCACAATACACCAGACCAGACCAGACCACATCACATCACACCACAATACACCATATCACACCACACCTAACCTCGCCACATCACACCACACAACATGCATGACATGACCCCACCCAACCCCACCCAGCCACACCGCATTTCTTACTATAAATATTATTAGGCATAACTCTCCTCTTTCTATCTCCTCCATGTGTTAGGTTTTTGGTTTCTTTGCTACGATTGCTTTCATCGTCGACGCTGCCTTGCATTTCTGGCAATTTTGGTCCAAAAGGAGATCTGGTAACAACGGTTCCACCGACAACCCAGCCGTAACCAAGGTAGCAGAGAATCCTGGGCCGTCGACGATGCAAAACCAGACACAACAACAGGTCCCTCCAGTACAGACACTTGGAGCTCCGCCTAGATACGATGCACTAACCAATCTCCCGGGACAGATACCAAATACTGCGGGACAGATGCCAAATACTGCGGGACAGATGCCAAATACCGCGGGACAGATGCCAAATACCGCGGGACAGACCGCCCTAAACCCTGCAGGACAGACAGTGGTCATGTATCCTCCAGGACAACAATATCAAGCCGCTTCGGGACAGCCAGCGCAAATGTGGCAAGTGGCCTAATGTAGGCAAGCAGATACTAGTAGCTGGTTGATAAACTTACTAGTAAAGTGAATCGTCATTTAACAGGATTTAAGGTAGCTAAGTGTAGCTGTATTCTTCGGCATCAGTAGTAAGTACACAACAAGTCACAAGGCATAATAGAAGCCTCCCAACTCACGTCACTTCAACACTGCAAGGACGTACGGTTGTCCGTTGCACTGCAGTGGAACACTGTTTTGGTATTGATGGTTTTCACGACGACCATGTTGGAGGAACTTAACAAAAGAATTGTCAATGAATTATTTTGTTATTTCCTCCAACATGGGCACCGTGTCTTTTGTTATTTAATTCTCTTGGGAGTGGTTGAAAACCATCAATTACGATGCCCCTCCCTACCCCGGTAGAGGGGGGACTATACGATAGAGCTTTTAAGTTGTGGCGTATTTCCGGGTTCAACTGCTCACAAAAACCTCTAAAATAAAGCGAAAAATGTTGTCAATGAATTAACCTTCACCTAAAACAATTAGAACTTTGGACAACAAATCCTGTAATGAGTAAAAACCCGGAAGTCGTTTGGACCGGAAGTCGTTTGGACCCGGAAAGTCGTTTTCCATACGATTGACGTCACACTTACTGTAAAAACTCTATTGTAAAGGCGCAATTACGAGCAGCAATTTTCTCTGCAACTTGTTTTGCAACACAAGTTGCATGGACTCATTGCAGCGTGTAACCTACATCTTAATTTGAAAAATGTTGCGAGACAAGTTGCAGCAATCACTGCGAAAAGTGTAATCTCGCCTTAAAAGGGTGGGGATGCTCGTCGTGTGATACCTCTAAGGGTGCCACATTGAATTAAAAGGACAAGCAGAGAGTAAGCCAGTACCTCTTAGGGTATTTGTCAGGAATTATATGATTAGATACCTAAGATTATATTAATGACTTGTCAATTAGACAATGGATAGTTCAGGACTCTTAAAAATATCTTAATGGCAATGTGCGGGCTAAGCCTCGAATCTAGGAGTTGCTTGTCTACTTTTGTTTTGATATTTTGGCAAGAGTCGTGAATTGATATCTTTTGGGGGTAAAAATCATTAGTTGCCACACCCACCTGGACAAGACTCGGGTACCTTTTAGGGGTCATTTTCAAAATTTGCGACGAGTCCCCCTCCCCGGGGACCCTCCCTCATGGAACCGCTCAATTTGGCTTCCTTTTTTTCCAACTCCTTTCGTCCCTTGCCTTTGTGATTGTCTAACAAGGTCATCTCCTGTTATAGGAAGGAGATCCGAGGCTGATCCATGCAGGTGATAGAATCATTAATAATATGATTTAGCGATAAGTGCACGTTGTTGTTTGAATCCTTATGCGAGGAAATCAGTACTGCAAAACAAACCGTTTTCAGGTTAGGTTAGGGAGGGTGATAGCATTTTCGTAAGAACAAACAACAAAGAATATATGATAGGAAAATTAGTAGCAGTGCCATATTTTACTCAGGGGTGGATCCAGGGGAGGGTTGCAGGGGGTGCGCACCCCTCCCTGGTTCCACTTTGTGCCCCTACTTCGAAGATAACCAATACTGATTTTTCCCTTTGATTCTAAGTTGTGCACCTCTCCCTGGGTTAACTTTGTGTGCAGCACCCCTCCCTGAACAAAATCCTGGATCCGCCCCTGAACATTGTGAACATAAAGGATTCAAGATTGCAATGCAAGTATGCTTTATAGCCATCATGCTTATTTTCCTGCCCCCTCTCCTCCCCCTTGAGGAGAAAACATTTTCTCCCTAGGGGTGGAGGGAGAGGGGAACTCTGCCTACAGTTTAATATACTTTGGATTTTTTAGAGTTATCATGATTACAAAATCCAGATTTGTCAATAATAGCAATTTGGATTGTCTATGGTTGAGCTAGTATTTACAGCTTTTCTAGGCTCTGTTCATTAATACAGCTTGCTTACAGTAGCCTGCTTAGCAGCCCAGTGGGGTGGGGGCAGAAGGAACAATGAGCACCCATCCTCCTATATTTTCCTATACTTATAGACATGTGATGTCAAAGTAGCTCAATTTGGAGGACAAAACAAAAGAATTTCAATCTCCTGAGAATTGGAAACCTATTGTTATATCCTCCAAATTAAGCTTCATTCTAGATCCGACGTGCTGCAAGGGGTCTATTAGGCTGCTATGCAGGCTAGCTGAAAGTGACAAAAGCATGAAAGAAATATCATGGATGAGAATGACATTGCTATGGGCAAGTGCTTCTCTTTTTTTTTGTAGCTTGAAAAAGAACCCCATTTTATTTGTTTTAGAAATAAGAGATGTGATTATAATGTTGTAGGTTTTAAATGATGTTTTCTTTCACAAAGTCATCTGCACATGCATAGATGCTTAAGTACAGTTCTCAACCAACAGTTCTTGACCAATCAGAGTGTACATAGCAAGGTAACTTATAGAATAATAAAATGAGGTGACCTTTTTACTTTTTACACATTGCATATTATGCATTATTGGATACTTTACAGTATTATTATTGACCTTCTCTAAAACGCCAAAATAATTTAAACACACGTTGAATGAGTGACACACTAAAAAAAATTTTCTCTAACAAGGCTATATTATCAGTTACATGATGTCCAAGATAGGCTTTTGAGCCTCAAACAATGACAAGCATAGAAAAGTCCACTGGACCAAACACAAGTTATAGTTACACAAACCTTTTAAATAATACTTAGTTTGCATGTTAAAGTCGACCATGTTTGACAGTTAGTCCCTTCTTTTACATTTAAGGGAATAATTCTAGACCAATAGCATTTTACGCTAACTAATTAACAATTATTCGCCGAACGCTTGAAGACTCTTGTCTCGGCAAATATTCCCATATATTCACAGAGCCTCAGTTGAGTAATTGTTTTAGTATTCTTAACACAAGTGAATTTAATTAATAACGGAGAGCGAGTTTTTTTGTTTGTTCAAATTTTATTTATCTCTGCAAGGAGCACAAATCGGCAAACTAGCCTGCATGTTATATTTACCTGTAGGTAAATATAACAGCATTAGATATTATTCACTTGGGTAAATATACTAAAAACAGATATCGCAAAGATTTATTGGATCGAAATGTGGACAAACATTGCAAATAAAGGCTTCAGTAACATGGAAAAGTAGAATAATAACAGTCAAAAAAACATAGTTTTCCCATGAAAATTAACATGGCTTGCCTTGTCCGCATTTCAATTCCATGATGCACAATTGTGACATCAACTGTGGAAACACTATTGATCCGTAGAGCTCACATACTAGAATTGCTCAGCCCCGGGGGGAGGTGCTGCTCTACTTGAGCGGTTTTGAATGAAGAAGAACACAGCATCAGCGATAAACAGAACAGTTGCCAGAATACCAAAGGCCTGTGAAAGAAATTAATACATATTAGTATAATTTTAGACTCGAATAGACACCTTGCATGTGATGTCAAAGCAGCTCAATTTGGAGGACAAAAAAAAAAAGATTCTAAATTTTAATCTCCTGAGAATTGGAAACCTATTGTTTTGTCCTCCAAATAGACCCCTTGCATGTGACGTCAAAGCAGCTCAATTTGGAGGACAAAACAAAAGAATTTCAATCTCCTGAGAATTGGAAACCTATTGTTTTGTCCTCCAAATAAACCCCTTGCATGTGACGTCAAAGCAGCTCAATTTGGAGGACAAAACAAAAGAATTTTTATCTCCTGAGAATTGGAAACCTATTGTTATGTCCTCCAAATAGACCCCTTGCATGTGACGTCAAATCAGCTCAATTTGGAGGACAAAACAGAATTTCAATCTCAATGGGAATTGGAAACCTATTGTTATGTCCTCCAGATTGAGTTGCATTCCCACGTTCTGCAAGGGGTGTATTAAACGAATCAAAGTCAGTTTTCTATAAGTCTGTACTGTAATAGAACATAAAATGACGTCAAAAATGATCCAAACTCAATTGGAACCACAAGTGCAGTGGGGAAAAAAATTGAACCAAAAGACAAGTAAATAGTTTGAAAAAACTGTTTCATCTGTTCGCTCAGTGTGTGTGACGGATGTCGTAAGCACAAGCAGGTCTGGCCTCTAATCAACAATAGTTTTGAGCCAATCAGCACGCGAGAAATTTCATGTGGAAAACGTAGCAATGACAGTGACTACATAGAGAAGCATGCGTGCAGTAAAATTAATATATTTTTCCAAACTGATGTTTCACCAGAGGGCTTTAAACAGGTAAAAAACAAGTGGCCTTGGTCTATGAAACAATCCTCAGATGCTAGATTGGTCTGTATTCTCATAATACCTACCCCTGCAGCTTCTATGTTTGCACATTTTTCCACGGTGCAGAACCCTACATAGTCTTGCGTTGACTTAAGGTGTTCTCTGTGTGATCTGTAAAATAAGACAGCATCCAGAACAAGTGCAGATGTCAGAAGAAGCAAGACTGCTGTCACCACTGAGTACACCATCAACTGGGAATCAAAGTAAAAAACAAATTGAAGGTTAAGATATTAACAACAACAGGCCTTTCTTGGTGTAAATTCAGTTTAGGAAGGAGTCATCATACATTCGTTTACTTACAATCCATAAAATCCCACCAGCCCCCCCCCCCCCCCCCCCCCATGCCCATAAAAAATGAACAGTCCCTGGTCTGATATAGTCCACATACCACTATATTCCAGTTAAAATCCAATCTGTGGTTTAAGTTTGAGGCAAAGAGTAGAAAGATGACAAGGACAATAAGCCAGCTGGTAATAGTTGCGAAGTAGAAAAAATCATATCTTCCTCCATAGAGTCTGTCGCTATGTGAAGAAGTAAATCCTGTGAGGGATGCAAATGCAACCAGTAGGAGTATCTATAAAAAAAAAAGTTTAAACGGGAAAAATTACCAAGTTTGTCCACTTCATGGTGAGGAAATATGATTGCCAAATTAGTTTTAGCTTAGACATACCCTATTTCTGGCTATAAACATGACTTTTCAGTGTGATAAAATAGTTGATCAAGGTGCGCAAAGCATGCTAGGTTAGCATACTTTTGTCATACCTTTAATACTTCTAGCTAAACATTACTAGTCCATACCTCCACCATGGAGGGGAATTGGAATTTCCACGGGGTGGGTCTGAGAAGAGTATTATTGTGTAGTTCCAGAAATATCATTGAGGCTTTGCACTATCACGTGATGGTAACCATGACAGGAGGCACAACGATATAGCCTTTTCACATGGGAAATTGAATTCTTTCTTATGTAAATCACATTAAACCAGATTCAATTGTTCTTGCCTCCTGTCATGCCTGCCATCCCTTGATGGTGCTTCATATACTTGGCTGTTGTTTCATATATGAAACACTGAAAAGTCACGTTTAGCCAGAAATAGGGTATGACTAAGCTAAAACTAATTTGGCCTCTGACCGCCACCCGGTTAGCTCAGTTGGTAAGAGTGTCGGTCTGTTGTGCGGGAGGTCGTTGTTCAAGCCTCGGCCGGACCAACACTGACAGGGTCTTAAAATAACTGAGGAGAAGGTGCTGCCTTTGTAATTATATCTGCAAATGGTTAGACCTTAACGTGGCTCGGATGATCACGTTAATGGTGGTCCCGTCCCTAATTAACAGAGGACCACAAGTTTATCAGTTGAATTACTGTCAAGTGTTATCCTCTATAAACAAAAGTTAATTTATTTTAATTTACATATTAGGCCAAACAAAAAAATAAGTGTGTTTTCTGTTGCATGAGAAAAATAATTGGGGTCGCTAGGTCGGATTTTTCTTTACTGATACAACAGTGGAAATGAGTGTACTGGGAACCCTGTGGTGCATTTGGGAATGAAAACAATATTAGGGTCGGCAAAAATCGGCAAGAAAATTGAGGTCGGTCACGCAACAGGAAACACACATTTTTTTGTTTGGCCTTAGCCATTCCCAGGTTGTGGAAAAAACATGGTCAAGTTGGCATTGCAGTGCATTGTGGGACTGTTAGGGGACATTTTCAAGATGGTGTCTATTTCATCCCCTCAATTACAGCCTCAAAATGCACTGCAATACCAATTCCAACCGGTTTTTTCCTCAACCTGGAAATGGCTCATATAAGACTAAAAGACCAAATGATTCAAGACTCACAAATTCTCCTATTTTGATTATCCCAGGAAGGCTCACTACATATGATGTGTTTAAACATTCATTACCACGTACTGCACCAGGTGGCCTATGGGCGTTGTCGTCCATCTTGATAATTGTGGCAGAAAACTGCGCCTAACAAGTTACACATAATGAAATCAGTCATTTATTTTAATAACATAAGGCAAATCCTTAACGTGTACAGTCAACTCTCGCCTTGCAGACACTCTTGTTGACACCTTGCTATTTAAGACAGGAGAAAAATCCCCGGCAAAAATACTGACAAAGTTCCAATAAGGGTGCACATACTACTGGTATCTAAATTTTAAAATTGGTTACAAGGCTAATAAAGAATTAGTTAGTTATAACCGTACCCTGACTTAGATCATTCCATAGTAATGTTTCAGGGTTTAATCTGAGAGTTAGCCATGCCCTGACTTAGATCAGACCAGAGGTTTTTTCAGGGTTTGATCTGTGAGTTTGCCGTACCCTTAGATCAGCCCAGAGGTTGTTTCAGGGTTCGATCTGTGAGTTAGCCATGTCCTGACTTAGATCAGCCCAGAGGTTGTTTCAGGGTTCGATCTGTGAGTTTGTCATGCCCTGACTTAGAACATTCCACAGGTAATGTTTCAGGGTTTGATATGTGAGTAATAGCTATGCCCTGACTTTGATAATCCCAGACGTCGTTTCAGGGTTCAATCTGTGAATTTGTTGTTGATCAAACTGTTGTGTGTTTGTTGGACTGAAGCCAAAACAAAAGGAAATATGCCACGTCTGAAGTTTAGGCTAGGTCACAAAAATATCAAAGTAATCTTAAACATATATAAGTTAATCAGCCTTTTTTTAAATATTCATTTGATAATCTTTTTTAACTAGTGACTGATTAAGTGGCAAAGATTCAACCATAATATATATATATTAGTGGGCTCACATTGGCATAACATAATGCTTATTTAAAATCAAATACGTAGAGTTTAAAGAATGTCTTTGATATTTTCTGTTGTTTGTTCATTTGTTTTGTAAATTTAGAAACACATTGAATACCTTAAACTATCCACTCATTCATGGTGATGTATTATGAACGAAGATATGTATCTATTAACATCAAAGCTCGGGCTCCCAAGTGTTTTATAGGTACTGGCCTTCACATTATAGGATTCATTGCCTTGAAATGTACTAAGACAGTATGCTTAAGCTTAGAATAATTTAAATGATAGAGTCAAAACAAAATAGGAATCTCTTAAAGACCTACTTCCTTGTAAGATATAGATATACACAGCCCAAATCTACTATAATATAATAATAATAATACTCACACTGGCCTTTCATTCATAATTCTTTCTTCATAAGTCAAACAAATGAACGGAAACAACTATTATACTTTAGGTAAAGATATTTGGTTGGCAAAAAATGACATCATTGTACATCTTATGATATCAAATATTCTCATTCCTAAATATAGACTGTCTTGAATTTTACTATGTTTTTCCTGGAAATTTTTTTTTTCAAATAGTGGTTTGGCATTAAATTTAATGCAGTAGATCGAAAATATTTATTTCAAATTTTCTCTCGACCATCGCCTTACTTTTAGCTCCATATTGTTTTTTTTATATTTTAATGCTGCAATATCAAGTTTCTTTGAAAAATTATTTTTAAAATATCCTGAAAATTTGCTTTTAAGAAATAGTATTTTTCATAATTTTAGGGATAGAATCAAGAAATCATAAGCTAAAAATAAAAAATAGTTATAATAATAATATGATATTGGAAGCGTTACTGATTAATAGCGTTACTGATTAGTAAATATTACTAGTAAAAAAGGTAGAATTTGTCCTTATTTTGCAAGCAGATATTATTAACTGGGTCAAAGTAATAATACAGTAACTAAGGGTGATAATTTAAGAAAAAAACCGCGATAGAATAGTGAATTAAAAGAAAAATCTCGACAAAAAAATGCTAAAAAATAAGCTTATATCGTAGACTAAGCTAATATGTCTTGCAAAAGTAGGCAGTATTTTTGTACCAAAGTGTACGAATATTTTACAAGTATTAGCGTAATAATTGAAGATTATAATTAATGTATAGGAAGGTTATTAACAAATTGAACTAAAAGCAAGGCAGGCTTCAACAAAACCAGCTAAAAAGACTCATTTTTTAAGGGTTCGGTGAAGTTCTTTACGTTTCCTTTACAAAATTCAGCTGTTTTTGGTGGAGTGGGCTCAATTTTCTCTTCACAAAACATAGAAAACACACCAAAAAAAAACTAACATTTCGCAAAGGATAAGTCTAGACATTGAACAAGGGATACGCACCTTTTACTTTCCAAAAATAAGGGACGAAAGGGTTTTTTTCTGCTTGGAAAAGCCCCGCTTCCTTGACAAATAATCAGTCAATGACCTGAATATGATTTCAAATGCAAATTATTGTTTGCAGCTCACAAGAGAAAACAAAGCCATCTGATTGGTCCATCTGTCACCATAAAACCAATCAAAATCATCCTTTTATGTCTAAAAATATCGGATGATCCGATGGATGATCTAACCAATCAGATTTCCTCTTCTATTTTGGTAAAGAACCTCGTTTGGATTTTCTTTTTACGAAAAAATGGCGGTAGAACTTGCTGTCAGAGTCTTTGCAGGAACGTCTCAAAATTTTGACTAAATGTGAATGAAAAAACCTTTTAGAAATATTCAAAATGGCGTCCCAGGCATCTATGCAAGACACTCTAGACAAGTGTAAGTCTTTTGGTAAATTTAAGCCGTTTTTATAACATGTTTGGAGTAATTTTGTTAGTGAATGACGGGAAGGATTTGTTGCGATTTTTCAGTGAATGAAACTTTGCCTGTACGGCTCACTGCTGGCGACTTAGAATACAACCCTGAGTTTGTAAAGCTCTTGGTAGCATTGTGTAGGCATGTTGATGAAAAAGGAACGAGTACGAGAACTATAAAAGAGTATGACAAGGTACGTGTATACAAAACCAATAGGGGAGGGGGAGGGGATTTAATATCACTGGAATCGTTGCAGGATGATAACTCTTAGTGGGAGGGGGGAGGGGGGCTTAAGTGGTTAGGGCTTAAATGGTAGTTGAGTATTATATGATAAATATAACTCTTTTCCTTAGGCGTAATGTTTTCCCATTTTCGACCAGTCCTGTCATTCTCTTGAGAATAAGTTCCCTGCTAGCAAAGTCTCTCTTCTCTTTCTCTCCCTTCTTTCAGGCAGGGAGGAAGGAGACTCTGCCGATGTAGAGCGTTCCCTTTGATACACCGCCATCCACCAGTTTTAAAACCAGTTTTTAACCGATTACATGTAGTGCGCATGAGCAAATGTAACACACCATGGCGCCAAACATTGTTTGACGAGAGCGGCTGTCAAAATCATGACAGCGTTGCTAAGTTTCTGCGCGACAGAAATAACGTCCTACATTAATGGCAGAGTCTATTTTTCTCTCTCAACCAAAACAAAAGGAAAATAGGCTCTGCTAGCAGGGAAGAGAATAAGAGGCGCAACTTCAGAATACCCGGTCTAATGATATGCACACATTAATCCCCTTGTGTTCTTCTATCGTTATTGCATTGTTTTCAAAAGACTTGCTTCATAATAAAACAAAGTGCATGGCCGGGTATTCTGAAGTTGCTCCGAAAAAGATTCTTTGTTTAAATGGTATTCATATTCATGTGTCTTCTCATGTACAACCGTTAATAAAGAAATTGGAAAACATTTATTGCGCACCAGATAAAATGGACTATTCAGTTCCTTGTAAATATGGAGCATGGGTGGTTTAACCATGAAAGTGCTCGCCTCTCACCAAAGTGACCCAGGTTCAATTACCAGACTCAAAAGTTGAAAAGTAATGGGGAAAAAAGTTTTTTACCATCCTAAAGTTGGTCTTGATAGGGGAAAAATGTGCCCTCGGTCTTGATAACAGACCTCTGTTTGACAGCTTGTCCATGTATTCAAGACCTCTGGCACAGTTTTTTCCCTGTCCAGACCTCCTGGCCAGTAAATAACATATATATGTATATTTATTATGAAGATGATGACAATGACAATAATTAGAGGTTGATATCTTTGTGATATCTGTTCCCAGGTCAAAGAAAATCTAGAAGAAAAGAAAAGGAAATACCTTCAAGTGAATACATTATACACCGAAATAAAAGACATTCTAATGGATTATACGATGACCAAACAGGAGAGCAGAAACTCCAATACTGAGAACCAAGTAGGTCACTCTTACAGTAACTTGAATCCATACTCAGGGTTCATGCTACTCCTTAAACTCCTTGAAAACTCCTTGAATTTAATTCACATTTTCAAGGGCACTTGAAAAGCTCTTGAATTTTATGATTTTAGCAAAACTCCTTGAATTTTTGCTATGATCATTACTTGCATGGTTCTGAAATAGGTCTAGTCAGAAAGATCGGAAAATCTGAAAGTTGACCATGTGCAACTACCGTGTAAAACCTTGGCATAGTTAACTGAACGTACTCCTTGAAAATTCATTTTTGGGTATTTGTATACTCCTTGAATAGTCCTTGAATTTTAAGTGGTTACCTCAGCGCGAACCCTGCATACTGTAATTTAATTAAATATAAGATTATGGATAAAACGTGTAGAATATTTAAAAAACATGACCTTTCAGCTATGACTAGTGATAGCCTTCATCAGAATGATGACGAAAATGAGTGAAGCACGTATATTATGTAAACAAAGCGTGGGAAGAGGTAATAAAGCGATGAATGATTGACATGTCTATAGTTTTCTGGTGGGGTTGTCATGACAAAGGCGGTCAGAGTCACTAGTGTTCTTGATAAGTCTAGCCCAGGTAGAACTAAGGCGGTAGGAATCTTCTATTATGTTGAAATTATTAGGGCATTTGAAGGTTTTGATAAATTCTTTGATGAATCAAGGGAAGTATTTGGAGGTCTTGGGTGTAAAGATGTATTTTTGTAAATTTTTTTAGGAATCCTTTGTTCTTTTATTCCCAGGTCTACAATGCCCTACAAACAAGTCTATCTAGTGCAGAGGCAATTGATTACTTAGATTTCACTCCAGAAGGAGATAACAATGTCACTTTACTTGGTTTAAAGCCTGATGCTCTATTGCCAAATACTGCACATTTAAGAAGCCAACAACAGGTTTGTGATTAATAATGATGAGGATGATGATGATGATTATAATGGTGATGGTAATTATGGTGATGGTGGTAGTGATGATGGTGATGATGATGATAAGGTGATGATAATACTGATGATGATGATAGTACTGATGGTGATGATGATGGTGATGATAGTACTGATGGTGATGATGGTGGTGGTGATGATGATGATGATGATGATAAGGTGATGGTGGTGGTGATGGTGGTAGTGATGATGGCAATGGTGATAATGATGATGATGATAAGGTGATGATAGTACTGATGGTGATGATGATGGTGATGATGATGGTGATGATGGTGATGATGATGATGGTAGTGATGATGAGGATGGTGATAAATGATATAATGGTAGTGATGTTGGTAATAATGATGGTGATGACAATGATGATGATGATAGACATTATTTAGTGGGTGACAAGACACATGGGACAGTCAAACTTAGCATTAATAAACTTATGGCTCTCCATCTGAAAGAATATAGGACTGGCATTTTATGCTCTCTGAGCCACGGTGAAGGTCTAACCATTTGCAGATATTTTTAGAGCGAAGGCAGTATCTTCTACTCAGATTTTTTTCCTCTTCTTTTTCTTAAAAGAGCCTTAGTGTTGGTATGGTCGAGGGTTGAACTCACGGCCTGACCCACAACACAAGCCAGTTCCCAGCCAATCTTCTAAAATGAGAATTGTAGGATTTTGGAATGTTAGATCTGAATTGAATGCTAATATATTTTCTCTTTGGTATGTGTTATTAGTCATTTCAGCAGTATGTTATTCCTGAGCTGGAATCAAGGATGAAGTCCAAATGTGAATTGATAGTCAACGTTCATGATCCAAGCACAAATAATGGTAAGTGGAGTATATTGCTAATAGACTATTAATTAGCAATTAGTCCTCAAGCGAGGATGCACAAGGGCTTTTATGAATATTGCAGGCACAGAGTGACAAACAAACGTGGCATTTTCAGGCAGCATTCATAAGTAACATGGAAAATATGCATGTGTGCTATGTGCAGTATTAAAGCACACGCTTTCAACCAATCAGGATGTGAGATTTTTAATGGTTATTTTATAAAGAGATTATATAGACGATTTCTACAAACCTCGAAGATAAGATTTTGTGTTAAGAGAGCTATATTTTTTCAAAAAGTTTTTGTATATTGTGTTTTCCATAGCATGCATAAGATTTTGTTTGAAATTGCCTTGTTCTTAAATCTAAGCAATGCCATACTTTTGACAATACAATACAATAATACAAGTTTATTTGCTTGGGTTTTCAAGTTTTCTTTTTTTTGGGGGGGGGGGGGGGGGTGAGCTTAGACCCCAGCCTTTTTATGTTTAATTACATTTATTATAATATTAAAGCAAGGAGAACTGAATCTATAGAACGATAATTACGTTCATTAATTTAGACTGAACAAGAAACTATCAATTAACTAATTATAGTAATATACTTTATATATCACAATGAAAGTCAATTAATCACAAGATGAGAAAGAAAAAAAGATCATAAAAGATCAACTGACATGATTGTCAATTAACTAATTATAGTTATATGCAATACATGTATACACTCAATCAAAGAATCGTTGTCAGGTTTGGAAACATAGAACATAGAAGCTGAGACAGAAATGGTACATGGGAAATGACATAATTATATTATAATTTATTCATTTGCACCATCCATGCAGTCGGCTTAGAATGCCAAACGAGTATTAAAAACAGTGGATGATGCCACGGGTCGCCGGTCACGGCATGCATCTAATTAACTTACTTCCCATGTGTCATTTCGGTCTCAGCTTCTATGTTCTATGTTTCTAAACCTGACAACGATTCTTCAATTGAGTGTATATGTAACAATGAGGGTCAATTAATTACAAGATGAAAAAAAAAGTTTAAATGGACAACGTTCGTAAATCTCTGAAAAGATCGACTGACAAGATGGTTATTTGTTTTTTACAACTAGAGAGTGGAGGATTATCTTTAGCCAAAGCAGGACAGCTGCCTGCACTGCTGGTAAAAGAGAAACAAACACTTAAAGACGAAAAAAGAAAATTGTCCTTTGATCGCATCAAGAGAGAAAAGCAGTTCAGACATTATTACCAGGTAATGTTCAACCTCTTAATGTCAATCTAGTAGCATGTTTTAGTGACAGTGACAAGCTACTGTTGAAGTATCAACTGGGATCCTTGCTAGAGGTCATTCAATTTTCATACAAAAAGGGTGAAAGGTAAATTTTTACTGCCTTCTTCCTTCCACTCATTCATTAATCCATTCATTCTTTCTTTCATTCTTCATTCCTTCTTTCCTTCCTTCCTTCCTTCTTTCCTTCCTTCTTTCCTTCCTTTCCTTCCTTCTCTCTTTAACTTTAATCATTAGTGATCAATACGCAAATAATTAGTGACACAACCAATCTGTTTTATATCCAAAGTCTCTCCTTCAGTCTCTGACAATACTGGAACAGTTGATCAGCAAGCACAGACTACAGGCTCAACTGGAATATGACAATATAACTACAAGCTGGCTGGCAGCAAAATGTGATGCAATGTGCCTTAAAATCAAGTAAGACAATTCGTTTAGTTGTGAAATAAGGACAGGATATTTATTTAAGCCTGATGAGTATTTATTGGTATAGCAATTGTATTCTGGGTCGTGGTTCTTTGTATTGCAGGGTGTTGTTTAGCTCCTAAATCATTTTTCTCTGATATTGTTTTATTGGCTTCATAGCAACAGTCATGATAAAAGGGTAAATATTACACTGTGAAAAGATGAAAAAACTTGCTGTTTACTTAGGTTAGCCATAAATGGTTATTGTAACTAGTGTCTATATAAAAAATGTGACAACTTATTATCAAGTAATTTTACAAATTATATCTGTGATACTTTAAATTGATAATTAAAGTATATGTCTTGTATTCCATGTGTAACAGGGTGTTGCAGAATCAGCTTATCAGGGATACATACACACCAGAAACCACTGCAGCCCTTAAAAAGATAAGGTATAGCAGTAAGTTAAATATATAATCACTGATCACTTTACCAATCACAGCCTGCAAAACTCTATATACAAGTCTAAAATTATACTAAAATTTAAAACTATTTTACAGGGAACACTTGATACAAGCTGAAGAAGAAGAATCAAAGGAGTTACAACGAGCTACCCATGCTCTACAAGCTTATGAGTCTGTCGGCATGGGGTTTGACAGTCTCGTCCAGGAATACACACTGCTTATAAATGAAATAGACAACAAGAAATGGGCACTGAGTGAGTTGAGGCAGAGTCAGGATGCTGCGCAGGATGATCTGTGGAGACAGGGATGACAGGTAATCCTAGAGTAACAATTTATATTACTTGTGTTAACTAAATTATTGGAGCTAGAGGATGGGCAGTTTACAAGGTTTGTGCAAGGTTCGCTGTAAGGGTTAGGAAAAAGGTTACAAGGTTTATGCAAGGTTCGCTGTAAGGGTTAGGAAAAAGGTTACAAGGTTTATGCAAAGTTTGTTGTAAGGGTTAGGAAAAAGGTTACAAGGTTTATGCTAAGTTTGTTGTAAGGGTTAGGAAAAAGGTTACAAGGTTTATGCAAGGTTCGCTGTAAGGGTTAGGAAAAAGGTTACAAGGTTTATGCATGACGCATTTGCATGTGATGTCATAGGTAGAAAAAAGATGACATCATAGATAATTAAACCAAAAATGACAGCATAACCTAAACAAAAATGACATCATAAAAAATGTAGCTAAGATAAATATATCACAGTTTAAAAAATGACATAAACAAGCACATAATTTTAAATTTATGACACTTTAAAGGGGATTCCCCACTTGTTATTCTAAAATATATTTAGCATTTGCATTGCATAGGTTCCATAGGTGATGCTTGCATTTGAAAAAATATATATATATATAAATGTCCTGATCAAATTTTTGTACATTTTAGTTTTGTTTATTTGACGTTCTTTTGACAATCTGCCAAGGCATTAACATGTACAGTAAAGACAACTAATTTATATTATATTTTCTTTAATATGTTCTTTATGAATAAACTTCAGATATATTGCACTAATGAGGTCTTGGAAGACTTTCCTTTTCTTAAATGAAGTTTAATATGTTGCCATAGCAACATGTCATAGTATAAATTTTAAGCGCACATCACCAAAACACTTTTTCAGGTCCTGCCTTTCACATACTTCGACTGTAAAACCTTTTGTTGAATGGGTGTATGAAGTGTAATGTTTTTGATGTTACCATAGCAACATGACATAGTCATAAATTCTAAGCGCACATCACCAAAACATTTTTTCTGGTCCTGCCTTTCACATACTTCGACTGTAAAACCTTTTGTTGAATGGGTGTATGAAGTGTAATGTTTTTGATGTTACCATAGCAACATGACATAGTCATAAATTCTAAGCGCACATCACCAAAACATTTTTTCTGGTCCTGCCTTTCACATACTTCGACTGTAAAACTTTTTGTTGAATGGGTGTATGAAGTGTAATTTTTTGATGTTGCCATAGCCATAGTCATTTCATAGTCATAAATCTCAGGCACACGTCACGGATCGTCCTGATCCAGCCTTTCACATACTTCAACTGTATACACTTTTATTGAATGGGTGTATGAAGTTTTGTCTGTTTCCATAGAAACATATGTTTTTTCTGGCACAGCCATTTGCATACATGTACTTCAACAACATAGCTGCATATGTTCCAATAATAGTTCTTAAATCCATGCCACCATTATTTTCCTTTGTCTACGGTATACTCCAACATTTGCATACATGTACTTCAACAATTTTGCTGCATATGTTCCAATAATAGTTCTCAAATCCATGCCACCATTATTCTCCTTAGTCAACTGTATACTCCAACTTTACATTTCCTGGCCAAATGAGTATATATTGCATATTTTTTATAACAATATTTGAGTACATGTACGAACACACTGCCTTTTAAACTGCTTCATATGACAGCTTGCATTCTTTGGTTCAAAGTATCTTGGTAATTCCAGTAACTGTTCTACATGTCCGCCTTTCTTTATTATGATTCACAACATGGTTCCCTTCATCCAGAATCTCAAACATAAACCAGTGTACAATTTTGTACAAGATTGTATTTTCAGTTATTTTCAATCTCTGTTGTAAAATTATTAATTTTTCGATGTTGAGTTAAAAGAGTATAACAGTGAAGGGAAAATGTAATGTTGTAATATTGCAGAGCACTCCATTTCACATCCATCAAATCCACCTCTTTGCCGAGCTTAATACATAAAGTGCAACAGTTCCTAACGACGCAGTTAATGTCCACACAGCAAGCTTGACATATGGATTTGTTGATTCAGTATTGACTGCCGCAGGGCTTTGGTAAGGTTGTAACTGTTTTGATCTCTTGATACGTCGTTCACGGAGAACAGAGTCCGGTCTTTGGTCTCCCAGCTCCTTTATGAACTGTGTGTGTTTAGCTATAGCAGTACTAGAAGAAAAGAAAATTGAATAGTGATCAATATTTCAAATATTTTCAGTGTGAATTACTTGTATCGAATGTATATGCCGAAAAAACAGACGTCTAATCAAGACAATTATCACATACACTGTACATACACCAAATTGAAATATGGCAACCACTTTGATTAACTTCATGTATTGTTTTGCACTGACTAGCCTCATACATGTGAAAATACTTTTACTTTTCCACATGAACAGGATGATTCTTCTCTATTTCGGACAATACTCCAAACAATACATCATACTTGGGATCAATACTACGCACATGTTTATTAGATAATTTCAATTACCAAACTACAGACTTTTTAATAGATTTGTTATCATATTTGAAGAAATATTTTTCAAAACTCCCCGCTAATTGTTAGCAGAGAAAATGGTTGCGCCCCCCTCTGAATCTCCAAAGCCCCCCCCGCCCCCAACACCATAATTTATTAATGCTTCATTACTTTTTTGAACATTACGTACCTCTCTTTAAGGTATTTTTCTGCAGCGCTGGCTAGTTTTTCAGGTGAATATTTATCGAATAGAAATTTAGCTGAAACTACAAGTTCTTCTACTTTAGAAGGGAAGTTTTCAGGGATCTTGGATAACATGTGATGAATAAAGCACATCTCACATTCACCTAGTAATATCTCCTCCCGTCTGTCAATAACGAGCTGAAAAAAGAAAGAAAAATATTGTAATTGTACTATTTTGCACCTTCCACTTTATTGCTTTTTTTCATAACTCGGTTGCTGAGAGCTGTACAGTTAAATTTGGATTTTCACTGCTGTCAATTACAACTAATCAGTTAGTACCTTTCATATTTTTGACTGGTGGCAGTGAAAAACTGAATTCCAATGGGCAAATCGCAACTAGAGAGTTCGCATGTTTATGAAAATATTCTTCAAATAATATTCTTCATTATTAGCTGTACGCATTTATGAACAATTAAATATGGTAGAGATACAGTAGTGGGATATATTGAATATAAATACATATTTTATTAAGTTTACGATCTCTGAGATGATCAAAGTTAGTCAGGGCACGTCTAACTTGCAGATGGAATTGGAATTTATCATATTAGGATTTGCAGAGGGAGGAAAACTAGAGAATTTTGTGAAAAAACCTTCAGGTTAATGGAGAGAGTTAACAATCCCTACTTAGACAGGACACTGAGTTCAGAAACTGAATGAGAGACCCCAGAGGTGAGAATGGAGTGCAATATGACACTACATAGCCCTTAATATGCAGCCCGTAAAGTCCTCCACTGGTCATAAATGTAAAGCGCATTGAGACGTTGTATAAATGCGCTATATAAGAACCGCCCATTATCATTGTTATTATTATTAATTTGAATGCTTAAAAATTTGAGACATCATGAACTTAAGATTAAGTATTTTTTTAGCCTGTGTAGCTCGGCCCCTCCCCTCCCCCTAGAGCTGAGCTACGCTGGCTAGTATTTTTTAATAATTTATTATGCATACTTACAGCTGCGGCAAAGTAAACTGGCATGAGAGGGTGTGTCGCTAGAAAGAAGTCATATAGTCTAACTATGGTTTCAAAATCTTTTAACACGTGACCATACCATGTGATTAACCAACTAAGAGCAAACATCTGACCCACTTCTGATCTGTAAAATACAAGTAATATATACAATGTAAGAGACCTATTTGTATACAGTAGAATCATAGAAAGATATTTACGTGTAGGTCCCTGCAAATTCACCATACATTCCTCGATTCATAGCCACAACATTTATATATTAGTACGATTTTTATAAACATGCAAACTCTATGTCTCCAAGTTGCATGCTGAAATTTGGTTTTTCGCTGCCGTCAATCATAAACATGCAAACTCTGTGTCTCCAAGTTGCACGCTGAAATTTGGTTTTTTGCTGTCGTCAATCAAACCTAATCAGTCAGTACCTTTCATATTTTTGACTAGCGGCAGCAAAAAAACAAATTTCAGGGTGAAACTTGGAGACACAGAGTTCACATTTTTATGAAAATCGCAGTAAGGACACATCTATATTACAGACCCTTTTTAGGCCCTTCAGTGTCCGTATTACAGAGGTTTCAGTGTAGGAAATTACTGGTAGCATTGCAAGCAAGAAGCAAATAACATAATAATATTGCTTATCAATTTTTGCGATTAGAGCTAGTTTGACTGAGAAACTCTATGTATGTTCAAGTTGAATGCAAGCAAGGAAGTTTCAAAATCCAATATTTATAGACTTCACGGTCGACTAATTTCTGTTGTGTTTTTACTTTTTACTTTTTCAAAATTCAATTTTTAGACATTAGCCATAATGTCACTGATAGGAAATGATTAGTTTGTATTACAATAAATAAGTTGAATGCCAGTTGGCCTAACCTTATAAGGAACTCCTCAAGTTCAGGGTCAACTTCGTTAATAATCGGGTGCATAAATGATAACATTTTGGTGGTCTTCTCCATGGTAATGGCCATAAAATCTCTACAATGAAATACAGTATACACTTTAAGTATTTATGATTTCAAAGAATAACAACAATAATAATAATAATAATTTATTGTAAGTATTGTATATATATGAGATTTATTCAGCTATAGTGTTATAGAGCAAATAATATTTTCATACCTAAGATGATGAAGTGATATTTTTTCTAACAATGCAGTAGCTAAATCTTCGCCAACCACTAGTAGTAATGTGACAGCAATGTCGTGGTAACCCTGCAAACATTAGGATAATATTAATGATAATTATAGCACATTATTATACTTCCACTGATTATTTCTGTATCAATGAATAATACAGGGACTGCAGAGCAGGTCCGAAAGAATTCCCCCACCCCCGTCAAAAAATTTGAAATTGCTGCTCTTGGATTTCCAAGGATTTCCAATGCCGTAGTTTTGAGGGACAATCAAAAAAATATCTATTGCATTAAGGACATGTCCAATCTTTAGACAACAGAACAAAAAAATCAATTTTGGCTAAGAATGTGGGGTGTCTGTGAAACCAAATTTACCTATTTGAAATTGTATTTATTCACCTTATCATTCATTTTACTTTTTATCTAGTTTCTGATTAGCGGACAGCACATTTTAATAGTAATCATCAATAGTATGTGGCCTTGCCATAATTAATGTATTTTGGCCGAAAAATGTGCTGACAATGAATAATTTTAATGTGATTTTTCACATAAGCAAGTCTCTAATCTGGACATGCTTTATGCTTTACAACTTTTATTGGGTCTCAATCAGGAAGGAAAATCACAGAACCAACATGCTACCCAAAACGGAAAGTGCGAACAGGACTCTAGGTCTTATGCTAGGCATTTCCTTTTGACTAACGATACAAATCAATAGAATTGTCTTGGAAAATTAATACAGTTATAGTATCAAAAATTGATAACTAGTGAACCGAGAATGGCCAAAAAATAATCAATGGAGTTCAAACAAACAAAAGTCCCTGGGGTTCAGTTATTATCACTGTCAAGATAAGGAGGGGTGTGCTCCTGGTCGAAAGTGTAAGAGTTAGCCAACAAAGCTGCACCCAAAGCATAAAAAATTAAATGAAAATAGTGACAAGAGATAACTCGATTACAAGCTTGGAACGATCGAAGGCTTTAAAGAATAACCCCTCTCAAACTGCGATAAACTTACAGAATGTTTTGACATAAATAATAAATCATTGAAATATTTGGTATAAATAAGCAATTATTGGATGAGGTTGAGCATGATATTGTAAATTATCAAGACCGAGGCCAAGGTCTTGATATTCACGATATTATGCGATACCGAATTCAATAATTGCTTTATTATACATTTTGTATACTGGAAGAACATTAACATTAACATTAGCATTAAATTATAGAGACAAGAATTATGAACGCCATGATGTCGCGTGAAAAACACAAAATTTTAATTCAGAATTGAAATATTTCAAGAATTCTTCATAAAATATATGAAAATAAGTTAAGGATTCCTTAAATAATTGTTTTTGTACATAATTCTGGAAATAAATACACATAATGAATAAAAACAAAGCTACCACAGCGTGAGCTTGAATGAACTTGACATGATAAGTGTATTATCTGCAGGAAAACCTACAGATAATACATTTATCATGTTGAGTTCACATGATATCAGGGATTGGCTGAGGGCTCTCGACCAATCAGAATTGAGATACTTAGTAAAATGTATAATAATTTAATTATCATTACCTGATAATAGTGTAAATTACTATGTTTACATAAGACTCTCATTATAATATTAGTTAGTTGTGCCTGTAGAACTTTACGACGTGAGGCTCGCATTTCTGAAACACAAGCAAAGAGAGATGAATTTCTTGACAATTGAGAGTCCTACAGTTGAAGGAAATGTGTTCTTACCATGTGGGAATCTTCGATGTGATCTATCAACATCAAGATTAACTTGATTCCAGTACTTGTTTGCCTTGAACTGATTTATTTCATTAGTATCTGAAACAGTTATCATACTCTCAATTAATCAATCTATAAATGTACATAGCTTCAACAATTGTTCATACCTTTCAGCACGGGGGGTGGTAGACCTCTGCGTAGATGCTCTTAGACTCAGGCCCCGTCCACACTATGCCGGATGAATTTGAATCCGAATTTTTATTTATTCGGTTAGGCCTACTGCCCACACTAGTCTGGGCGAATCCGGAACAATTCTTCACTGAAAACGAATTTTCAAAATGGAACAGAATAAATAAAAATTCAGATTCAAATTTATCCGGCATAGTGTGGACGGGGCCTCAGTCACTTAACTTTTCCTTCTCCACGAACCTCTGCCCCGGGCCACACATCAACTCAACCCCCCCAATAATAGGGAAGCTATGAATTTTTTTTCTGCGAATGTATAGTCCACTAATCAGAATCAACTACAACAATACACAGCAGTAGATAGAAAGCAGATTATCATAAGATACCTTTTTTGTTTTTAGCGGACATAAACACATCAAATACATTAACGTTCAATAGTTTCGGCCACACCCGTCTTCTTAAGTCGTTCGTAATAAGACCATCTTGAGAAATGGCCAGGTTTCCAAGTGTCTGGACATCGACAGGGTCTTCTTCTAACGCCTCGTTGATCTTTCGTATCTTACTACGAAGCCTTGCTTCTGACACTGTTAGAAGATATTAACATAGCACCCGATTATCTCTGATATATAGATTTTGAATTAACTAACCCTGTTTTCCTAAATGCTGAAGACTTTTTTAAGAAGTCGGTGAGAGTCAACGATTGTTGATCGTGATTTTTGAAATGAACTGTTGTAGATCTGTTGACAGTGGTCTTTGGCATCGAGATAAAATAACAGTTTAAAAACAACGTTATACTTACTGTAATACATCATTTGAGCCATTATTCCTTCTTCCTTTTGAAGATGCCTCTTACTTTTTCCTGTAGGATTTCGTCTTTGATAAATATTCATATTCTGTTGAGGACGACTGATGCTATTTCCGTACATCGCCATTCTTGTTTTGATCCGAGAAACGTTAACAAACCTCAAATTACAATGCCTTTTTAAAACCGATTTTCGACTACTACGTACATATTATTAGTCTAACACTATACTTTCTCATCCCTAGCATCTTATTTTCAAAATTTCAATCAAAAAATATCTTATAGCGGCTTTAGATTTTGTAAACTGGAAGACATTTTGAATGGTGATGGGTGTTAACTGCTGTACCATAAAATCGCAGGCTCAAAAATCGATAGAAATCTATTATTTTCTATTTTTGGTTTATGAAAGACACTCTTTACCCAATTTTTTAATCAGAACATTTTATTTTGCGGTTTTGAAGCACAAAAAAATATATGTATTAAACAAAATCGGACTGTGACTCAATACGTAGTTTTCTTGAGTCTCGTTTTGGTGTTTAGAGTCCTTTGGATTACACAGGCAACCCAAAGTAGGTAAAAAACCTTTAGCTCGACCCGGAAATGAAATACTCTATAACCGGAAGTAAAGATTGTTGTTGCTACTAACTGGCCATGAACTAGTATTGGAGGGAGGCGGGTCACGAATTTTTGATTCTACCACCCTAGAGTGGGTCAGAAAATTTTTACCAATTTAATAGGGTCATAGAGGCATTGAGGGATGACGTAGGGAGGGGAGGGTCAATAATCTTTTTGACCTCTAAATATAATCGAACGCACGGAACATATAAAACGCTAACCAAATTTATAGTACGCTCAACAAAATTACTCGACTCTGATTGGTCGATTTTGTACTTAAAAAACATTAATAAAATTTTAAAGCCGTAAGAACTAATCTTTTTTATGCATTTCAGTTGCGCGATGGACTGAAAATCGGCCGCCAAATAGACAAAGATGATGATGGCGTCGCTTCGCATTTTTACTGAAATTTTGTTGAGTGAACTATAAACAAAAAATCGCACGATCTTCTCGTACAATTTGGAAATTAATAGACACGAGTAATGTTTTGAAAGTTCTTGTAATTGCACGAGCCTTTACTCGAGATCGTGCGATTTCCTATACAAAGTGTAGAAAAGATTCATGTAGAATTTCATGCACACAGAACATTTCATGGGGTCGATAATATTTTTCGATTTCACGTTCAGTCGATATAAATTTTCTTCCCATCTATCACCCCCTCAGGCTCTTAACCTTATTGATATAAGAAATATTGACAAAATATCAGTTCATATTTAAAGATCAAATGTACTGTTTACTATTATTACACCAGAAATTTTACTGAGGGTATTTTCTGCCTAAAATTTTACAATCAGATAAAATCTAATCTTCGTAAGATTTATTATTTTTTTAATAAAAAATAAAAAAATCAGCTGCTTAGGATTAGAAATAATTAGCAAAACTAGCCTGTAAATGCTTTTTGTATTAAAATTTTTTTACCAATAGAATCCAGGATTAGAGGGATTAGTTCTTGCTATCAATCAATACAACAAATTAAGAAAGCGATGGGACTCAATCAACAGAATTATTGTTGTACGAAATCTTCATAATCCGTAATTGTCAGCCCTTGAAGGTTCGATGATAAGCTCCAAGAATATGATCACATCTAGGACACGAGTGAATGATATCCTTACACGAATGTATACAAAATGGAATTAGACAACAACCAAAAATTATTAAAGATCCAGCCACAATCCACGTGAAACTTCCAGTTCTGTAAGTAATGGCAGTTACTATAGCTTCTTTACAGTTCGAACAACGAGTCGAGACGGGGAACTTTCTGTAGTGAGTTGGTGATGTATTCCTCTCAGAGGCTGGAATAACGTCTGAATTGTGAGAGTATGGAGAATGGAAGATTGAGCTAGGAGGTTGATATCCTGAAGGGAATACCTCAGCTTGTCGTGGCATGTATTTTACGCTTGTTGTGAAGGTAGCTGGTCGTGGATGAGCGGGTTCTAACGATGCTGCTTCTTGTACTGAGTATGAATGGGGCGAGCCTTTATGAAAAGCCATTGTGAGAAGGATCTTCTCCTAAAGCTATTTTCCCTTGATTGTATAAATCTGCCGGCCTTGATTCAGACTTACTTCGAGCTGATTAAATGTCTCATATAAGAGCTTAGGTCTTTCTAGAAAATAGAAGTTTGTGCCAAAATTTAGACCTCCGGTAAGACCCAATTAGATGCCAATTGTAAATTGGATGTCTATGTTTCCAATTAGACGTCTTATTTTTGAAATTTCCTCCGTGACACTTTTGTAGCTGTTTATGGCGTGACAATTTCCGTGACTTTAGTCTTGTATTTTATTTCCGCACGCGTGACATTTTCTTAGACATCAATATATTGCTTTTAATCGTTTATTGAGTCGGTATGAATTTCATTATTAGCATGCAATGCCTTGATGGGAAAAGATGGGTCGAAATATTGAAACCTTAGTCTTTCTGGTCATTTCTTTCTCTCTTGTTTAGGCTTTTCGTGTTGCGTGACGTGATTGCTTTTTGTTAGCGTGACATTAATTACAGTATCACTCCAAATATGGCCAGTTTATATTTAAACTTTTGACAAAGTTAGTTTCGAAGCTTTCATGGCTTTCTTGAGCACCTTAGAGAGGTCATCTTAGAAAGGTCATTTCAAGATAAGGAAAAAAGACTTTGTTGAATCGTAAAAATCGAAGTATTTTCATCGGATTATATCACAAACTCTTCAGCAACTGCCAGTCTGTTGTACATAATGAGATTACCTTTTGCTCAGAACCTTTGGTTTCTTTTCCATAAGCCGCTTACTCAAGCCATGATCACTGGCTCACTTTACGTGTTTGAGCGTGCTAGAACATTGAATAGGATTTATTGACTTTATATGGTAAAGAGTATAAGGGGGTCCTGAGATCAAATAGGATTGTTTTTATCGAGATCGTATTATGATTCAGTAGGGATGATTGAATAAGTAACCACTATAAAACTATAAACAGCTAAAACAATAATGCCACTTTCGCATGTATTTTGTACTCAGATACTTCAGATTTCTGCTAGGTGAACGTAAATTAGTATTCTCAAACTCATTGATAATTCATAAGCTCAACAACGAATCAAGAACATCGTGTTTGGTCAGTGCTGTGTGTAGGTTTCACTTTTGCCTTGCCGTCCCAAATTGTCTGTCTTTCTGTTTGTCTTTCTGTCTGTTTGTCTGTCTTTCTGTCTGTCTGTCTGTTTGTCTGTCTAGCCTGCCGCGTCTCCTATGGTTACCAATCAGAGATTTTCATCACGCATGCGTATGATTCCTGACCATCGCTTTTTAATACAATCTCGTACCCAGGGCCTACGTTTTTTCAGATCTACGGCGAAGAACGAGGGCTCTGGCATAATCCATTACTGGACGCATGCGCAATTTTTACGGAAGTGAAATATAATCAATGAAAATCATGCTTTCAAACAGAGTTCTGTGTTTACTTCCGATCAAAATAAAAATTAGAAATCGGGAACATTGATCGCTTTTGATCGCTTGCGATCTTATAATGGGAGGTTCTTGTATAGCGCATTTATACAACGTCTCAATGCGCTTTACAGTAATTTATATATATATATATATATGAAGAATATTTAGATAAAAGGGGTCTTAAAGAGGAGATGGGTGTGTTCTATTGATTGAAAAAAATTGGGAAAACTTCAAATTTAAACACAGTGTTTAAAAGGTCTTCAATCCGAATATCACACCAAAGGGGTCTTAAGAAGTAAGACCCTTTTTGAGTAAATTTTCTTCATATACATATTTCACTTCCGAAAAATTGCGCATGCGCCAAAAAATGGATTATGCCAGAGCCCTCGTTCTTCGCCGCAGGCCAGAAGAAACGCAGGCTCTGGGTACGAGACTGTTTTTGATATCGACTCACTAAAGCACTTAACTTCCCAATTAATAGTAATGATTTAGATACGAACAAAGATCCGGTTGATAGCTTGATGACAAAGCTTTAATTACCGCCATATAAGCCCTAATTCCCAAATTAACAATGACTTGAAAAGAGAAACTCGCTTCGGAAACAGACTCTAATATATCGTTAATTTTCTCTTAATACAAAGTGATGTGTAACTGAAAACACTGTTGTTATCTTTAATTGATCCACTAAGTATTTGATGTAGTTTCGGTTTGTTTTAACCTAAGACATAGTTAGCGTTCATTAGATTTATTCAAACTGTGCAAAAATGTGTTTACTTTTTGTAGACAGCAGATACGAGCATTTGGTTTCCACTAATAACTCACCTTATATCTTGGTAGATTTTATTCTATTTCAAACTATTATATCAATGCAGTTAGATATTATTTTTAGTTTCCGTTAGTAATAGAGCAGTTTTCGTATCACTGTGAAAAGTTCCGGGTGACGGTTGCGACCGTGATGTTTTCTAGAACTTCTATTGGCGGATTTTTCTCGCGCAATGTGATTGGTCTAACATTAGCGTGATCTTGGCGTGACCGTGTTCTCTGATTGTGCCGTGTTTCGGGAAGTTGATTGAATGGAGAGTAAATTCTCGAGCAATGTGATTGGCGTGGCCTATATCTTGCCTTGTTACGACCGCGTTCCGAGACGTGAGTTTTTCACAGCACAGTCATACGAAAACTGCTCTATCTGTACACCGAATCGAAATATAGCCACCAATTTGAATAACTATTGTTCTGCACTGTCTAGCCTTATGCGCGTTCTGAGGGTCCTGAAAGGGGTACTCCATTTCCCAGCCTGTGTTTGCTCAAATCTCAATCCCATTCCCATTTTTTTAATTTTTGTTTTGTTTTGTTTTGTTATGTTTGTGAATCCCATTCCCAGTGCATAAAATCCCATTTTCCCAGCCCAAAAAAAGCGAATTCCAGCTCCCATTTTACCCCTTCTGGACCCTCACGAGAGGCTAGTCTGTTTGCTAGTCAGTCCAAAAACGATAGTTATTCAAATTGGTCGCCATATTTCGATTCGTTGTGTGTGTGCGCGTGTATAATGAGAGCAAGTGGAGCCAGAATTAATGAAGCCATTATTTCACCAATGAACCCAATCAATTTGGAGCGTGTTATTCCTTTGAGTATCATTTCTTTGTTTAACGGTTGCGCATGAGAAGACACATGAATATGGATACAACTTAAACAAAGAATCTTATTTTCAAGGAAATGAGACTGAAATGGGAAAACATTACGCCCAAATTGATAGATGGCTATCGTTCGCTCAATCTGATTATTAGCCTCCGTTAATGTGCTATCAAACGTTAACGTCCTATCGAACCATATAGCGTGCTAATAGAAGATAATTAGCTCGATAAAATCATTGTCAACCTGTAAAGGCAGACAACAACTGCCCTCGCCCGGTTTGAAGGTACTACGGTTTTCAATCAGTTAAAGGTGCGGTAGAGCGCATACCATATATCCATGAAAAACTTTGTAAGACATTGCACAAATTGGTAAGACTTCATTAGACCATAGACCTACACACTTTGCGTTAATTCGTACACTTTTTTTAGTTTAATTTCGGAGAACAGAGTGAATTGAATGGCAAATGCCCAATGGAAAATTACTTAGATACTGATCAGTCATTGTATGTCGATAGTGAAACTCGAGAGATTCATTTTTAAGGTGCTGTAATAGGGGCACCAAAATTGCGCAACATTATTGCCTTGCAAGTTGCAGAGCAAATGTTGCTCGTATTGCCACTCCGCGCGCAACACATTAAGATTGTTGCTCGAAGTAGAACCTCTCTCTACTCTTTGCAATAATGAAAATGTGTTGCGCGCGGAGAGGCAATACTAGTAGTAATTTTCCATTGGGCATTTGCCATTCAATTCACCGTTTTCCATACATCGGTTTACTGGTCAAACACAAAGCATTCAGTCGAGGTTGCAAAGTTCAAATTTGAATAATCCTTTGAAAGTACCTTGGCGCCTCGCTTGAGCGCTTTGTGTTTGACCAGTGAACCAATGTATGGAAAATGGTGAATGTGGAAAACTTTCTCATCGTGGCCCGTCAAGTTTCTTAAATTTGGATGAGCGCGCAACCTTGAGAAAACAGTCTATTCACTCGTAGAATCATGATAAGTCGTTTTTCTGTCATATTTTTTCGCGTTGCGACACGCGTGGCCACCATGAGTACTAATGTACTTTACAGGGGTGGGATATATTGGATTTATGGCCAGTTTAGACGTAATTCTAAAAGTTTTTAAATGGGGTTTTCTGCAGTAAACTCGTAAAGTATAAGCCAGTTTGGAAGCTTAAGTTATTAGATTCTTTAGATTTTGTTCTTATTCACTCACAGTGAAAGGTGCTATTTAAAAAAATGAGTAGCTCAGTTTAAAAAAATGATTTAACAGGTTAATGAAGGAATCAATTAGAGTAAAAGAATAGATGAGTGAATGGATAGATAGATGGATAGATAGATAAATAAATGGATAGATGAATGAATGGGTGGGTGGATGGATGGATGGATGGATGGATGGATGGATAGATTAGTGAATGGATGGATGGGTGGGTGGATGGATGGATGGATGGATAAGTAAATAAAATGGTAGGATAATAGATCGATAGATGCATAAACATATGGATAGATAAACGAGCAGCCATTCCAAACCTACACGTGCATTCTATTGATTGTCTTGTTAAAGCATTTGTCAGTCTCGCGAAGAAAATTTCGATTTTTGATCTAAGAAGTATTTACCTCTTACCTTAATCATAACAACTTTAGAAATACGTATAACCTATATTTGCTACAATAAGTTCAAATTTGGTGGCTCTTACTTCACGTCAGTCTTTTTAAAATTCAGTTTACTAAACCTCTTTATCAATAGAATATAATCTTCAGACCCAGTACACTTAATAATAATGGGAGCCTCTTATACAGCGTATTTACAAATTGTCTCAACGCGCTTTACATTCATGACCAGTGAAGGACTACACTAGCGATTTTTGCGGCGATTTTTGCGGCGATTTTGTCCATAATGAATAATGGTAAAGAATTTACTTGTAAAGTTTTTTTCAGGATACCAAGATTTTCCTAGACGAATGTCTCTTTTGAAGGATGAGACAAAAGATTTCATATTTCCGAAAATTACCATAGAAATCGCAGCAAAAATCGCCAGTGTAAACGGGGCTTTACAGGGCGCCATTACAAGGAGCAAGTTGCATGAGAGACGCAAACAATTGCTGCAACTTGAATTGCAATTTTTTTACTTCCTAGAACTTGCGTCGCAACGGCGTTGCGAGACGAGTTGCAGAAAAATTGCTCCGTGTAATCGCGCCTTAAGGTGCTATTAGCAGCCGTACAGGTTACAACCATGAGTAAACACTTCTTATTTACAAAACTATATTTACTACTCTGTAAAATCCTCCATTGACTTACGTCACTTGATTCAATCAATATGGCTAATCCACAAGACATTCGGTGTTTTTAGACTTTCTTACTCCACTTGACTAATATATAAACCTTTTATTTGATATTTCGGCTTTATGAATCCTTTTTTTAGGCTCAGGTCAAACGTCGAACTTCACATGAGCCGAACCTAATTGAACAATGGATAACAAGGCGGTCTTTTTTGGTGACATTAGGTTCGGCTCATGCGAAGTTCGACGTTTGATCTGAGTCTTAGAGTTAATTCCGAGGGCTTCTCGCTTTGAGAAGTTTAAGATTACTGACGCAAATTTATCAACGTGGTTTCATTAATAAATGCTATTAAAGTAATTTTGATTTAAAGAATTCTTTTTATTTTCAGTTAAAGAACTTATCTTATATATGTTTTTTTTAAATTAGATTTTGGTTCAATTTTTAGCCTTTTTCAACCAATTTCATTATTCAACTTTTAAAGATTTTCATAATTTATTTATATTTTAAAGGATTCATTTTTTTAGTTCATTATTAAAGATTTTTTAAAATTATATTTGAGACAAAAATCCTTTTAGGCCTTTTAGTTAGTTTTTTTGCGTAAAAAAATATTTTTTGAATTTTACTATATAATTTTCTCCAAAGATTTTCATATTTTTGTAAAATAAACAGTAGTTTCCTTTGTTTATTATCATTTAAAAAAATAACTTGCACGTTAGTCGGGTTTTGACGGAGTTTTTGATCACCTCCTTCAACCAATTTACCGAAAAAAATTCTGAACTCAGTCCTAAATGTATTTGTGTAATTTGCGCGTTTTTCTTCAATGTCCAAGGTTAAAAAATTAATAGCCCACTTTAATTTCAGTAAATGCAATTTTCATAGTCCCAACTTTTCCCTTATTTCCATAACTTCTATTGGCTAAATTGTCAAGTTTTATACTCTGATAAAAATTTTTAATGTCTTTACGTAATTACGTTGGGATTTTCTACTGTATTTTCTCTCAAAGTGAGATATCAAATATCATATACTTTGAAGCCACTTTCTACTCATGTTATGCATAATATATTTTATTCATATTTCTAATTCCTATGATGTTTATTCATGTTTTTATTACAAATATTGATAGTCACTGTCAAGTAAATTCAAAGTAAGTTTCCAGAAAGAAGCTTACTATATTTTTAAATACGGATTTCTATCAATCTTTTTGTTTAAAATAAAACTAACGCTTATTTTGTATTTTCCCTCGCCTTTTTCTGTCTCCACTTAATGCTGTCATTTCTCAAAATGTTGATCGCTTGGACAAAATCTTTTCGTCAGTGAATTATCACTAAGATTAAGAAATCTAAAACGCTTGAACTGAACTAGCTTTCTTAAAAATTTAGTCGCTAGTATTTATTTTATTCTAATAAAATGGAGTTCTATTTGTATTGGTGTTAAAAAGCTTGAAATTTCGGTTAGCCAACAGATCAAGCTTTGATTCCATTTTTTGCTCAAAATACCCTACATAGTCGTATCTAAAAACATGACTTCGCTTTGCTAATTAAAGTTGTGCTGGTGTAGGCTTATAATCGTCATAAAGCATAGTTCTTGTTCCATTTTAAAGAAGCTAGATCTTTCTTAGAACGATTTTTACTATACGATTTTTCTTCAAATTGTCGCACTCAGCATGCTAACGACACGAATTGTGCTTCGTGTAAATCGACCGTACAGCTAAAACTTGTGAGGGAATATAGTACTCTGTAATTGATCCTAAAATCATACCTTAAACATGACCGAACATCTTAAAGGCTTTCTTAAATTATGCCATTTAAATGATGACCAATTATATCAAAGATTAGTTGTCAATCATTTTGGTGACTGGAATATGACTTCGGTACATGACAAGTTCTTGTCCGCTTATTATTCTTCTTCAAATGTCCTTTATTTCATATTTAGACATATTTTTATTCAACTATTTCCTTACCTACGCTGGCTGACAACCCATGAATAAATTTAAAATATTCCTTTAGATTTCAATAAAAAAAATCAAAAATATTGACATAACTTTATCCTCTAGACGACGCGATTTTGTCAGATAATTTTTGGTTTTCGAGGATCAGGTTTTGATTGTCTCTTTCTTTCTTTTTCTCGGAACCCAAACTCCCAAAGCCAAAAGCTTAGAAGTAATCCTCTTCTCTTGAGATGTGCTGGGAGTGCCCTAGTATTAGCGTTCAATATAACTGCACACTTACTATGACTGCGAATATCCATAATTCCTTAAGTAGATTATTCGGGGCACTACAGAATACTCGCCACTTTACGGTGCTTGTCATTTTGGATGCGTGACGGCAGTGGCTCACTGCGCTACTCGTGTGCGCTGCGAGGGTTTGGTTGGCAACGTAAATCACTTTACAAGAATCGGCGAAGCAAAACCGACCTCCGAGTGATTGTCAAAGATCCCAAAGGTATCGTTGAAATATTTTATTTGATTCGAACGTTAATGTATTAGAATTTTATATCCAATTTACAAAGCGCATTTTTGTGAGAATTTCAAAGGAATGGGAGGGCAAAAAAAAAGAAAATTTCGAATCGAAATCGTTGAAGTTTAGGACTATTCATTCACTTTTTTCTTGAACCGACTCTACTTTGCTTAGTAAAATGCAGGTAAAAAATTACGCGACCTTAAGACTGATGTGTATATGATTCTTCAATGTGTATGTTTATCCATACATTTGATATTTTCTCATTCGGATTACAAATCGCGTTGTTTAAGAAAGGAAATTCAAAAATATCGTGACATTGAAATCTTGAAGAAAAGTAGGCGAACGACATCTCAAAGGACAGCAAGTTTTCTTTCTCTTTTTAGTCGTAAAGACGGGGATTAAGGTATTGGTTTTTCTTATCAACATCGGATTGAATATTGAGGTATTACAAAAATACGGGGATTAGGAAGACAATTAATTGGAATCCACTGAACGAGATTAGAAAAGAAACAAGAAATCTGCTTATAGGGGAAACATGCCAGGCGTGGATTAAAACCACTCTTCTGTTGCCCTGTTGTCGAGCGAGGAGGATTTCAGCTGTCTCGGCAAACTCTTTGCAGTCAATTAATGCCATATCTGTGAGATCTAGCATCTTGATTCAAGGCGCGATAGAGAAAACGACCTTTCAAACCGTTGCTAAGACTTTCTGGTCCTGTTCGGAGATCTAGATATGTAATCTAATGGTTTTGTGTTTGCAATTCGCATACCAATTTAGGGATTCTTGGACTATGTCAGATCGGGGCGATGAGCGTAATTACGTAAAGAGCCGTCTAAGTACTATATTGTATCGACCGCGATTTGACAGCTATGTAGCTTGCCTTTTACCCAACTAAACACTAACCAAGTTTTTAGGTTCATAATGGCATTTATATGATGTGCGGGATATAATATATTATTTTGATCATCTGCTGGTGTAGATTTTGAGCTCAAAAGTTTGGGTTATTAGTTTTTAAGACAGACATTTTTTCAAAGAAATTGTTTTCTTTGAAAAAAAAAATTTTTTTTCTCCTTTTTCTTTCTTTCTTTCTTTCTTTCTTCCTTCCTTTCTTTCTTTCTTTCTTTCTTTCTTTCTTTCTTTCTTTCTTTCTTCCTTTATTTCTCACATTCTTTCTGTCTCATTGTCTGTCTGTCTTTCCTTTTCTCTCTCTTTTTATCCGCCTTTTGCTGTTTCTTTCTTTTAGCTCCTATAGTCTTTTTTTATACATCATATATTAATATTCATGGACATAAATGGCTATTAACGCTTAGTAGAACTGATAATAAGGCACTTCATTTCTCGTATCTACACGAGCTCTTTTCTGCCTTTCTTATCTCTAGAACTATGTAATTACCAAAATGACCTAAGCTCTCGTATATTTTTCTCATTATGTACAAACGATTTCTGAACCTTAAAAGATTCATCTCCAAACAAAGACGAAATGAGATCCGGTGTATTTATCTCAGGAAAAGATTCAAATCTTCTTTTTCTCTCTTTCTTTCTTTTTCCTCTTTTATTCTTCCTGAACACGTAGTTGTAGTTATATTTACGAGTTACATTTGCGAAGAAGCATTAAATTCGTCTGCTAACAGAACTGTTCTATTACTCATTACGTAAGTACTAAAGTAGTCATATAGAGATGGATTTATTATTACCTTTATTATCTGATTTTGGGAAGAATTTTCACACAAAAATAATTGCGAAAAGCAGACAAGCTAGAAGCAGAACTTGGCATTTAAACAATTCCGGAAATACCTGTTTGAAAATACCAACTTAAGCAATTCCACGCTATTAAGTCTTTGACAAAACACAAGTTGATGTTAAAGATGTTGAGTTTCTAGTCATCGGTAAGCTTTCTTATGCAAAAATTCGCCCCTGGATGTGGAAAACTTAGACTGTGGAACCGGAAAATACACATTTAGTTTACCCAACAAAAAACGATGTTAAAATGTCCCTATCTTCAAAAACACGCCGCTTTCGGTGCCCTTTTCGGCGAGAAGACGGTTGAATACAACCTAAAAGCGATACAACCGGCAAAGCAGCTGAGAAAGATTTTCAATATCCAGACTATTTATTCAGCTGCTTTCAACGCAAATTGTAAGTGTTACACGCTGTAAGTCGTTGGTATATATGTAAAGGAAAGCACAACACGATTATATATTCTTTCATTCTATATTCTACTCTTGTAGCTTGCCAATCAAACATTCGTATTATATATTTGCGTTTTTTTCTTCTAGATTTGTAATATAAATATTTCATATATCTTCAGCTGCTTTGTCTCCTTAATATTTTTAGTATTTTGGCTATTCTTTGGCTTTTTTTTCTAGTTTATACTTTAAATATTTTATATATTTTCAGCTATTTTTTCTTAATATTTTCCTATCATTCTTTGGCTTTTTTCTAGTTTATACTTTAAATATTTCATTTTTTTTCTTCTTCTTTGTATATATATACATATATCTTAATATTTTAGCTATTCTTTGGCTTTTTTCTATATTTCTACAGGAAAAATTTCCTATATTTTCAACTTTTTCCCCATAACTCTTACTAAATATTCTTAAAAGTTATTTTAGTCCCTAAAATTGTTTTGATATTTACATACTGCAGTTGATCAAAAACAATCCATGATAGTTTTTTTATTTACTTATTTTCTCCTCTAAATTCACACTTAGCTTTTTAAACGAAAAATTAAGTTAAGTTGAGCGTTGTATATATAAGTATATACTCAAAACTCACATATAACACTCCATGATACAACATAAACATGTAAAAATCATACGAAAAATAACATACATTCTTATTATTTATTTTTTAATTTTTAATTCGAATTTCATATTCCCATCCGCAACAGAAATATCGATTCATCAAGCTTCTTTGAAATTGTTTAATTAATACATACACTCAGACAGTTTGTATATAAACATAAAGATACTCATATGCTTGCTATGTAATACTTCGTCACATTTTTGATAACTCTTTTTACTCTGCGAGGCTCCGAGATTGAAAGCCCTTTTAATGTTTATTTCTTTGGATTTGTAATTAAGTGTGAAATTGTCATTGTGCTCTCACAGGGATAGGAAAATCGAACGAGTGCCCAGAGCTGTCAAATAGCTTGAAAATCCTCATTGCTTCTATATGCATTTTTTCCGCATTTTTCGGAAGCCTATAGGAAGCCATTTAAATGTTTAGGTTAATCCAATGGGAGACGTTTAAGTGTTGGGTTTAAGGTGTCGAACAATTCACTTGTATTTTGACTCTCTTCTGAAGTGGCAATTTCTTAAAGTATACCGTTGCTTTTAAACACAGGACAACAATTTTCTATTCAGGAAAGACACTTTTTTAAGTACTCATACTTTTGTAATCCTACTAGCGAATAGTGGAACGCTTAACGAGTTTATTTTTCTACTGAAATTCGTGTAAATTGAAAACATCATTAAATGTAACTGTTTGAGATTCACGCTGTTGTAATTTAACTGAGGACTAAATTTCAGTACAAAAATATATAGGAACATTTTTAAGAGTCACTTAACATTTTTAACAACTTTTGACTGGTAATTTCGTAACTTTCGAC
Source organism: Actinia tenebrosa (assembly GCF_029948245.1). NCBI lineage: Eukaryota > Metazoa > Cnidaria > Anthozoa > Actiniaria > Actiniidae > Actinia > Actinia tenebrosa. The sequence goes on along the minus strand of NW_028292579.1, from coordinate 1,029,882 downwards.
TCTTTTTCGAGTATATATATGCGCTAATAATATGAAACTAGTAAAATAATGCAGGAAAAACAATTAATTATGGAGTGATGAAGAGATTGTGAAATGTCAACCAGCCCCCGATGAGTTGTCTAGGTTATCCCTGCCTTCCTCTTGGTCGCTTGTTTTCATTAATTGCAAACATAAGATTATATACCAGAATCTACGAGCATTTAAACAATCAACATGTTCTCGTTTTAAGATCAAGGGCTTTCATCTTTTTTTCCATTTAGTAAAGTCACTCAGGAACTTCAAATCAATAAGGGTTTTAAGAGTTTTGATAATTGCGTCGTGTGTTAATGCCTTGTGAGGAATTTATATTCAATGTTAACGAGGAGCTTGTCTCTGAAGGAAAATGTGTCTTTGATAATTATGAGCCGGAGGCAGAAAATAAATATATGACAGGTTTAGATGAGTGAGTAGAGAGATTAGTGGTGGGAAGTAAATATGGGATAACAGGAGGGAAAAGAAAGAATGAATGAATGAATGTTGGGTAGCGAATGAATGGTGAATGAATGAATGAAAGAATGGATGGATGAATGAATGAATGAATGTTGGAGAGAGAGGAAAAAAAGATGGGTAGCGAAAATGAATGGATGGATAGATGGATGAATGAATGAACGAAGGAATGTTGGAGAGAGAGAAAAAAGATGGGTAGCGAAAATGAATGGATGGATGGATGGCTGGATAGATGGATGAATGAATGAACGAAGGAATGTTGGAGAGAGGAAAAAAAGATGGGTAGCGAAAATGAATGGATGGATAGATGGATGAATGAATGAATGTTGGAGAGAGAGGGGAAAACGATTGGTAGCGAAAATGAATGAAAGAATGGATGAATAGATGGATGGATGAATGAATGAAAGAATGGATAGATGGATGAATGAATGAATGAGAGAAAGAGAAGAAAAGGTGAGTAGCGAAAGGGAGAGCGTAAGAGAGAGTAAGTGGATGAATGGATGGATGAAAAAAAAAATAGTGCATAAATGAATGCATAAATGAATTAAAGAATGAGTGAATAAAATGAGTGAAGGAATGAAGGAGAAAGTAAGGGAACTTTGGAAGGGAGAGACAGATAACAGGAAAAGAAGGATTAATGAATATATGTAAATGAAAAAGAAAGAGAGGAAATGGATAGACAGAAAGTAAAAAAAAAAAAAAAAAAAGACAGTAAACGTAAAGAAATGAAAATAGCAAAGAAGCAAGCAAAGAATGAATGAATGAATGGATGGAGAGATAAATAAAATTGGATAGAGAAACTGTATATAAAACTAAAGAGAAAAAATACAGCTGGACAAATGTATTAACCAAATATATCCATGGGCAAAAATCCATTTTAAAAAAAGAGACAATTTTATTGAATATTGAATGAAAAAAGTAAATAATCCAAAGAGAAAATTTTAAAGACAGCACAACAACACCGCCTTATTCGTTTTAAAAAACCAAAACATTTTAAGGAATCAAATAGATGTTTATAGGCTAGGTTTACCTTTATTTGGTTAGATTTTTTCTATAAACCTTTAAATTTTAAGTAAGTTTTCCCGAAGAGACCAATGGTAGAGAAAAACAGAAGAAAAAAGCTATTCTGAAATAGGTTTTTGATTAAAAGAACTTATTTTTTCTATTTAGCACTCATGACATCCAATTCCGTTCGAAATAATTGTTCTTTAAAACAGCATAACCCCCATAACTGTCGAACTACTGAGCTCAAATCATTAACAGCGCCAAAACCAACACAGAAATAGGATTTTTGATATCCCATAAGTCAAATTACTTTCATAATTTTTCTTAATGACATTAACGTTAATTTGTGTTATGACGAAGTTGTAAGTGAAATATCTTGAGGATAGACTATAAGTCTACCTGTGAGTGACTCAGAGCCTTTCATGGTCACTGCTAGCCTTGGAAGACCATCGATAGCCAGTGCAGAGTAATATTTTCTATATACTTAGCTCTTCTCCAGTTGCAGGGGTCATTCATAGCTATATATGCGGTACGTATGGTAAATTCAATGGATTTTTTGAACGTGGGTGAACATTTTCATTTCTTTTAGTATATGTAATATCGTTAGTTCTTTAAAGTGTTGTTTTCTGATAATATAGTTGTAGGGTTATCGGTAGTGATTGAGTGCGTAGCGTATTTTGGTGCATGTGGTATAGTACAATGAGTATAGATGGTGCTTTGCAGTGCAGTAGAGTGTGGTGTGGTACAACGGAGCGAAGATCAGTTTTTGTCGGTAGTGTAGTGTAGCGAAGCGAATGTGAGTGTCGTCTAGTTTGTGGTGTGGTGTTGCTTTAGTGTAGCGTGTAGTGTACATGTTTTGCAGTGTGGTCTAGTGTGTGGTGTGGTGTTGCTTTAGTGTAGCGTGTAGTGTACATGTTTTGCAGTGTGGTCTAGTGTGTGGTGTGGTGTTGCCTTAGTGTAGCGTGTAGTGTACATGTTCTGCAGTGTGGTCAAGTGTGTGGAGTGGTGTAGTGTTAATCTATTGTAGTGCAGCGAAGGTCAGTGTGATCTAGTGTGTGTTGTGGTGTATCGTTTGTATAGCGTGTTTTAGTGTAACGGAGTGAAGGTCATGCAGTGTGATCTAGTGTGTGTTGTGGTGTATCGTTTGTATAGTGTATCTTAGTGTAACGGAGTGAAGGTCATGCAGTGTGATCTAGTGTGTGTTGTGGTGTATCGTTTGTATAGTGTATTTTAGTGTAACGGAGTGAAGGTTATGCAGTGAGGTCTAGTGCGTGTTGTGTTGTAGCGTTAATGTAGTGTGGTGTGGTGTGGTGTGGTGTGGTGTAGTGTAGCGAAGCGTAGTGTAGTGACATAATAGAGTGTACTGTGAAGTACAGCAGAGAGAGAAGTATGTAGTGTTGCATATATAACACTTAGTTATATATAGTCTAATCTTTTAAGATACGCTGCTGATATAGATGTCTAGATTTCACGATGGCTTATCCTCTCCACACTACTTTTTCTAAGAGTTTTGCCGCGGTATAAACATGACGGTATGCGAGTATGTAGAGTTAATGTACAATCATAGTGAAGAGTCCAGTTTAACACGATACGATATTTATATTTTGAGAAGTGGCGTCTTCATTTAGGCTTTCAATATGAGCATTGCAGCATCAGTATAAATTTTTACACCTATTTCAAAATACGTTGTCCGGGTCGTAGATCTGAAATCTGCCAAAATCTGAGACCGCGATTAAAATCATGCTGCAGAAGGTAAGATGTACACAGTCGAACGACTTAGTTTCCTCTTAGATTAGAATATGGGCTTTAACTTAGAAATGTGATTTTTCGTTTTGATAGCCAGAAAGCAGAAAAGCACAAAAATTCTGTATAGTGTCAGATCTCCCAATAGCATATCGGAAACACACTTTGTTACTTTCAAACAATTGTGTCAAGTCGAGGCATTTGGGTCAATACAATGAAATGTATAGAAAGTGACCCAATTGCAACAATTGTCTGAAGGCAATAGAGTGTAACTCCGGTATCTGCTATTAAGATCATCGATCGACAACGTTTTTTGAAAGAGGTGCAAAAGGTTTTTAATATAGTGTAGAAAGAGTCAATGTGGTCCCATAGTGAAGAGTTTTTTAAGAAGATATATTCAAGGTATTCAGAGTGTTGTCTGTACGTATATAGGTAATAGCGTAGGAGTCTTTTGAAACAGGCGTGGTATTTGTAATATGGCGTAGAAAGAGTCAATGTGGTCCCATAGTGAAGAGGTTTTTTAAGAACATTTAAGATATTTCTTGATGATTGCTGTCTTTACGTATATAGGTAGTAGTGGAGTATCAGTATGAATGTGTATAGGGTATTTAGTAGTCTGGAATGAACTGATCTTCAAATACAAAGTTATTCATACATATATAAGAAATCTGTGAATCAATTTTCCGTAAAATAGTGCTCAATACATCGATAGAAGTAGAGCAGAATATTTGTTTGAGAAAAAAAAGTCAAGACAACATTTTTCCCGACAAGCCTGTTTCGTGAATTGCTTCACTCTTCAGGGGATTTAATGAGAAAAATATTCGTTACTATCATCTATATAGAAAAAGTATACATAATTAATTAGTGGATATAGTTTAGCTGTTGCGTATATATATATTACATATACACCTAACCAAAAAAATTCTGTTACTTCAGATATATATATATATATGTAAGATATATATATATATATATATATATGTAAAGTTGCAGAGTTTTTTTGGTTAGGTGTGTATATATATATATATACACCGAATCCCTAAAACTTTGACAATTTAGCGATATATATACATATATAGGTATCCCCTTCCTATTGTCTTTCCTTGAAAATCCAAATAAGACAATAGAAAAAGGGGGGATACACATATATGACGTATATATATATCGTTCTAGTGTCAAAGTTTTAGCGATTCGGTGTACATATATATATATATTCATGACGTCTATACACACATGCCTCATAGTCCAATACATCTCCTCCAGCACACTTCATTTCAATCGCCGCTCATCCTCTCATCCCCTAATCCACCTAATTCCTCTCCTCTAAGATAAACCATATAAACTTTCCAATATTCCATTTATCAAAAGCCGAAGCAAACAAACAGCAAATGAACAAAATTATACGATATATCATATATCTAAACAAAGCCCTTTTCCTTATTTTTCATTTTCTCTACCATTTAAGATATTCATTGAAAGGCAAAGTAGAAAAAAATCATTTCGCTCACGGCTAAATCTCTGAAATTAAACTTTTTGAATGCCAACCTACTTTCATTGTCTATTTGCGAGGGAGAAAATCTCACATATTGTCTTTAATATATACCAAGCTATGAAGAAATACCTCGGGCAAATCTATCTAGGATAAAAGTGTTTTTGTGAGGTTAATTGGTCGTGAATCTTAAAGCTAAATTTTAACGTTTTGCATTGGGGGTAATTTCGTTGCATAAGGCGCAAAATAGAATAGAATAACTGGTACTTATATGATTGAATTATTTCTAATTTTACCTCCCACTTTCATCCCCTTACTTTCATTCATTATTTATTTTTCTAGTTGTTTCATTTATTTTATTTTTTTTCCTTGTTGTTTTTTGTTTTTGTTGTTTTGTTTTGTTTTGCTTTTTTTGTTTTGTTTTGTTTTGTTTTGTTTTTTTGTTTCTGGTTTTAAATGTTTTTTTTATTTCATATATCTTGATCTGTTATATTCATTAAGCTTCGTTTCATCAGTTACCAGCATACGAGGAGTTATACATAAATACAGTTGACTTCGTATTAATATTCGTATATCTAGTGCTCATCTTCTGCATATATTTTCAATGCAACGAATTCCATGATGTATTTTGAAATATATTTATCTTTACGTAGAATTGAAAACGCAAAATCCAATACTAATACATATCTAATAATATCTTCTCGCTCTGTTTCACATGGTTTGGTACGCTTACATAAGATTGAAATCACAAAATCTAATACTAATACATATCTAATAATATCTTCTCGCTCTGTTTCACATGGTTTGGTACGCTTACATAAGATTGAAGTCACAAAATCTAACACTAATACATATCTAATAATATCTTCTAGCTCTGTTTCACATGGTTTGGTACGCTAACATAAGATTAAAATCACCAAATCTAATACTAATACATATCTAATAATATCTTCTCGCTCTTTTTCACATGGTTTGGTACGCTCAACCTGTAGTATTTCCATGACATGTTTACTGGATTTTCTTTCTACTAAAATTTATATAATATATCTTTTTTCGTGAACTGATTTAGTGACTGACTGACTGCAAAAACGAAGATCATTCCATAACTTAAATTTATACGATATATCTTTCTTCCCTAATTACATGTCTAAAAATATATGCAATATCTTCATTCACTAAATCAAAAATATATATTGCGTATGAAAAAATATTTTTAAAAAGATGATAGAAAAATTCCCCAATTTTCATGAGTTTTAAAAAAATACAAAATAGCTTGATAATTTTTTTAAAGGTCTCCTATAACGTTTTTTATTTTTATTAACGTATTAATGTCAAAGTTTTCTCACTTTATGAAAATCTGGTTTTGTGCGTCACTCTCTCTATTAGAGTCGAAATAATAGTATATCTAAGTAGCTATGTGAAGAAAGGTTGATTTATTTTCCAACAACAGCTGTTGTAAGGTACCCAATATTGAATCTTCTTCGCCAATAAGTGTTTTATTACTCTGTTCGATTTTTACTCTAAACAATGAAATCCTAAGCCCTATAAGTTAGCAAATATTCCACAATTAGACAGTGCAATTGGAGATTGAAAACTTAAGCAATTTACCTTAATTAGCAGCGATTCACAAACCAGGGCTAAATTATCTCGAGAAAATTAGATACGAGAGAGTTAAATGAATGGGTGAATTAATGAGAACTTTGTTTGAGTGCAATATTGGTTAAAATCGACTAGAGCGTAATCGTAGTTGAAATAGCCTAAACCTACTTCGGGATACTCTGGGTTTTGAGGTTTATCGCCATACCACAGGCGTCTAGAAGGTGCATGCAGCAATACAAAACCTTAGGACAATATCACTCTAATATTCATATACCCAAACATCACAGGAAGCATGTTTAAAGAAAACAAACATCAACTTTGTAACTAAGAAGTTTTTCTCATAACAGAGTCCAAGTGTGTATGGGAGACATTTGAAGCGGACATTCCTGGTGAAGTTCTAGGCGTGTCCTTTTGTTCGGCGCGATATCTCCTGCATAAATACAGAACAATAACACACTTAACTAACTTGTAATAAATACCAGCTTAAGCGCACTTGAAATACTCCGGAACAACTTTTTGGGATTCAATACTTGATGGGATTTGATCAGAAAGATGGTTTAAAGCGTTAGTGGAAGATGCTTTGATTTGTGTAGTTAATCAGTTCTCTGCCATCTATGAGCTCATCACTGGCGGGAAAACACTGGTAAGATTGCCTTTTTCATGTTAATCTTTCCTTCTTCGGCTTTTTTCCCCCTAATTCATCAAATACATATTCTTTTCATTCTACATTGGTGATTTTAAAACCCTCTTTTTATATTTATATATATATTTTTAAATCTCTCAATGGGTTTTCTCTTCGCTTCGAGTTTCGTCGCGCGCGTTCAAGTCATCAAATCTTTTTCCTTACTGAGGATCTTTTATCATATCTTTTATCTAAGTTTATTCATGATTTCCAAATTCAATAATACTTCTTTTGTGTCTCTACTAACACAATACTATCTTAGAGATTTTCTCCTCTTTAACCATAAGATTTATCATCGAAAAAAGAAAAAACAAAACAGTTCTTCGCATTTAAAACAACTAAATATACCTAATTTATACAAATATCGCATATATATTTAGGGCTGAAAAGGTTTGTAAAGACAGAACTAGTTTCCTAAAAAATACTTGACAAAAAGTGAAGTAAAAACGTTTATAGAACCTCATAACATAAAGCTTACAAAATCTTTTGAATTCGAACAAAAGAAAATATCAGTGAAACCTAATTTCGCTCTTTGTGTCCATGCTAATCATTCCTGCTAACTCATTTGGCGATATTTTTCTTCATTAAGAATCAATTTAAGTCAACCAAAAGAAAATATTTTCTATTTTACGAAGTAATAATCGAATGGTTTTTATGCCTCTTTATTGACAGCCGCCACACACAACTCCCATAGATAATGACTACATTTTCGCTATCCGTCAATACTTTTTTCCACAAATCAGTTACTGTCCGTTTTCAGCAAATGTGAGGTTATTTTCTTCATATAACTGTCGTCTTTTCGCTAAGAATTCCGGAATGAAACCACGCTAGATTTCGGTCACTTTAGCTTGACAATTTAAGACTTAAGGCTTAAAAAATATAATAATATAGAGGTATATACATACATAGAGAAATCCAATGCTTAAGTTGAGTCGATGGATGATGTTCATCGGCTGTGATTTCGTTTTGAATTCAAGTTTCTAGCTTGAGATAAAAAGTTCTTTTTCGTAGGAGAGTGTAGCCTTAAGCCTTGTCTTAATTGCCTGGGTTATGCAAACGAACACTCCAAAAGATATATAACTTGTCATGCATCTGGCAATCCTTTCATTCAAATGAAGATTTTTTTCGTTCTAATAAGAATCGCATTGTTTCATTATTTTATTCAATCACTTTTTGGTAAATACCCGAAACTCTCGTCTTTCTTTCAATTTAGTACAAAAACAAAAACAAAATCTAATGATTTTATTTACTTTTTTCTCTTTTTTTTTTTTTTTTTTTTTTTTTTTTTCTTCTTCTTCTTCTTCTTCTTCTTTTACTTCTATTTTATTTAATTTATTTTGATCCAAAAAATGACTTATCTGAAGCGATATTGCATTTATTTTTTCAATGGCCTGAGGAACTAATTGAAGACAAAACATATACCCGGTCATTTTAAGGTTGACACAACTGCACTTAATTTTTTTCTTCTTGATTAACCGCCTTGATTCTAGTGATACACCAGAAGTGTAAAATAATTTTTGCGACAATTTTTTTCTTCTTAAAACAATTCATCGTTCGTACTAACTCGCGCCAGACGTACACCAAAACGCCGACTAGCTACTTTATCCATTCTATTCACTGTTGAACTGTCACAGATCAAAAAAGGGAAGAAAATCCGTCAGTATTATAGTCTGAGCGGTAAGTTTTTAGAAAGCTTTACAGATATACCAATTCACTAGAGGTGAAAAAGCAATTTCATTGAACGATGTTGAAGATAAGCTTTACTAGTCGAACCGTTCTTCAAGTATTGTTTTTAACCGGAACACGTCAGAAACAATCGTAGTCTGAAAGGAGAGCGAAAACTACTACAATGAGTGACTCTGAAAGCGATTAACGTCGCTCGCTAGGCAGGCATTAGGCATACACGTCCAGTGAAGACTACAGTTAAAGCGGAACTATATTCATACTCGTTTTGACACGATTTTGGCAGGCATAGACGCTCTGTGCTTAGTTGTATACTGAAGTGGTTGGCGACTATTTGTATTCTAAATGTTTGATTAATGGTTTTGAGTTTCCGTCATCGAGCATTCGATTTCAAATCGAAAATCGTCTCTTTTGGCATATGGGACGCGCTGCGCGGAATGCTTTGGATTTTGGCAGAAATTTCTCGTCGCTGCTTGTTCCCTGATTTTCATCATCGCGCGTCAAAGCCGTCAAAACTTTGTTTACTATAACTTCAAATCTACACATTCACACCTACCAACAAAACGTTTGTGCAACTTTTTCAAATCTCTTTGAACTTTGATCTTCCATTGAAGTTTTGTCCCCAAAAATAACTCCAGTACGAAGAGGCAACATCATCCAAGATTGTTAAACCCGCCCACCCGAGCGAAAACCCACGTCAATGATAGGCTTAGCGCGCGACTCACACTCACCATCCACTCCAAATAATCACAAATACTCCAACATCTGTCCATTTGCCGCGCGCAACGTGTTCAAAAACGACGCTAATGAATTCTAATACAATCAACAGAATCGTCACTCGCTCCAACGTAACCAAAGCAGTCTTGGACGTCAATAGCTGGTGTATGTGTAGTTCGTGACTTGGGTTCTGTTAACTCGACTCGCTTTAGGCTTTGTTTATCGAGGACGACGTTGTTATTACAACTCTATTATACCATTTACCTTGGCATTATTGGTCACTAGATAATTAGCAGTGCTCGTTGGCAAGGAATATATACCTAGTCAAGACAGTCAGTGTGGGCCTTGGATCAGTCGTCAATCGGATCGCAACTCATTTTCAATCTGTACATATACCGGGGAAAAAATCTACGAGCATTCTTGTACTTCTAGGCAGAACTAGCGATGAACAACACTACGACTGTTGATCCGTTTGCGCTCTGCAAGAATCCCACTTCACCATGGTTTATCGTATACACCACATTCTTGGTACTAATTTTGCTTGCCACTCTATTTGGTAATGGCCTCGTCGTACTTTCTGTCTACGTATTTGCACGGCTTCGAAGGGTCTCCAATATGTTTATAGTATCGTTGGCTGTAAGCGATCTTCTGGTAGCGCTCGCGTCGCTACCCCTTCGTATCGACCAGTCTGTCCACAACATGAACTGGTGCTCTTCGACTGCGACCTGTGTGTTTTGGGTCTCGACTGACGGTATTTGGAGCGCTGCTTCCATCTGTAACCTGGTCATAATTTCAATCGACCGCTTCCTCGCCATCACCAAGCCGTTCGCGTATCAGGAAAAAATGACCAAGACGGTTTGCCTGGGTTTAATAACTTTTGTGTGGGTCTATGCGGTCACATGGGGTCTGCTGAGTCTAATCTACTGGTCTAACGGGGAAGAACCAGCATGGACCGGGGTCTTCTCAACAGGAGAACACTACTGTCAGAAAAACGACCGCTTTTACTATACAGCTACATTTGTGTTCGCCATATTTATTCCACTAGTCATCATCATCATCACTTATGCCTCGATTTTTAAGGTCGCGTTGATGCAGGCCAAGATGCTGGCATCGCAGGACCCGACCAGACGAGGACATAGGCGCAGTGTACGCGAGCTCAAGGCGACCAAGACCATCGCGATTGTCATCGGAGTTTTCGTAGTATGCTGGCTTCCAGCTTTTGTTATAATAACCATCAGCTTGTGGTGTTCTCCCAATGATTGCTTCTCGGGATTTGCAAAGTATCCCGCATTCTCGTTGGCCATTCGCATCCCTTTTGTTTTTGTCTTACCTATCCTTAACAGCAGCGTTAACCCCATCATCTACGCTGTTTATAACAAGGAATTTCGAGACGCTTTTCGAAAGATGCTTAGGCTCGATAGCGGTCGTCAATCCGGAGCGGATTATCTAGAGGAATATTCCTGCACCGAGCCTACTCATGTTAGAAGGTTACTTGATTCGAATTCCAAGGGCTCTAGAATCGACACAAACATGAATGGGGGATCCAAGATATAACTATACACCGAGAACTTAAATCAACCTGTGTCTTCTTGGTACGCTATCACCATGGAATGCGCGGAACTTCATTCCGCTTTCAATTTTTCCCCGATCAATACGTGATGTCTTATAGCGGTTTGTGATGAGTTTAAAAGGTGTAAACTATTGATTGACCAAGTGACCGCGAAACGATTTCAAAAGACAACAGCTAACCCCTGGAGCGGTTTGAAAAACGTTACTCTTTTCATACTTACCTCACGTCATGAAAACAAAATGGATTTCCCCCATTAGGTTTATATGTCGGGCTGAGATGAAATTATATACTACTATTTTGACAAACGTCAAACTTTAACTCTCTAGGACATTTATATTTAGTAAGCTCTTTCAAACCGTGTTTTGTTTTTAATTCTTATAGTGAACCTACAGACTTTACGGCTGTTTTTAAGCAGATCTACCTCGAGCTCAGCTCTCTTCTCGCTTATATTGGTTTAGAAAATTGGAAAACTTGCGCGCCAAATTACCAAGATTATTCCCAAAAAAACCGAACGGAAAAGAATTAAACCCAGCTAATAACTTCTCAACTTCATACCGGTTGATGATATTTTTTTGCTTCGTAAACACTCTAATACCAAGACAGAATTTCGGGTCAAATTGGTATTTTTATTCGATAATTACAAGCGCAGAAGATATTTTTTTTCAACCCTGTTTGAAGGTTTTAGTTTAGGCAAGTTTAAAACGCGTCGGCACATCGTATACTTCAAAGAAACGATTGAGCAAACAACCATTTCTATTGTTGTATAAGATCTGTATAGAGATGTCTAGATTTATTAGATTTGTCGACAATCCAATTCACTTGGGTCTATTTTTGACTGTCTGTAAAAGAAATAGGAAGAGGGTGCCATGGTTTTTGGTTAATGAGTTAGAGGGGGGGGGGGGGGTCATTAGATTTCAACTCTGCTTCCATTTGCGGATTTCTCAGGGTTGTTTCTTTGTGTACATTTGAATAGATTGTTTGTAATTCTCGGCATAAATGAGTTACCCGCTTCTTTGATCGTTCTTTATTGTGTTATTAAATGAAGCCTTTTTTATCATCCATTTAAACTTTAATCAAACTTCAAAGCCTCTTCTGGTCCGATTTTTCAAGGAACAGGTCGTGACCGGCCAATACAATAGATGTCATTTCTCTCAAACAAATAACTCACATACGATGTTCATTTGAGCTCACAACAGCTTTGCATATATTTTAAAAGCATTGATTTAATTTACAGCTTTGAGCTTAAAATATTTTCTTACTGCCTTCTAAGGCATTGATTGGCTGTTCGCTTTTCTCGCTTAGATCGAATCACCTGCTCTCAAATATCATGACATATCCCCTCGCAAATCAATCTAGCTCTGTTTGGACCGCATTGCTTGATTTCGCTGTGGTCTTAATTCATGCCTCTTAACCTCAAGATGTTTCTCGCTATTCGTTGGTCCTTGTAGGCGATTTATTTCTCAACAATCCTGTGATTTGCTTGTCTGACCTCACTTGTCGGCACCGCTTAGAGACCCCCCCAAAAAAACACAACTCAATTGAAAGCGACCGGTCTTCTATATCGGCCCAAAAGCCAATGATACCCTGGACAAGAACAACAATAGACACATAATCATTGCGGAAGCTTTTTTATTTTCTGCTCATAACATGTAAACTTATCTCTGAAATTGAAGGCTTTTTTTGCAAATGCGTTTGCCTCTAACTGAGCGTCGGTTTCCTCTTTCCGGGTTCTTGAATAAAAACTGGAAAACTATAAAATTATACATTAGGAAAATTATACATTAGGGTCTTATTCTTAAAAGAGGAGGATGATGCAAACAGGCATTAATTGTAATATGATATCACTTAATGTCCGTGGAATTAGAGACTCTAAAAAGTGCAAAAAAATCTTTAATTGGCTAAAGACTCATGGAGGTGAAAATGGTATATATCTTATCCAGGAAACGTATAGTTCAGTAGAAATTGAATGCCAATGGAAAAATCGCTTTAATGGAGAAATAGTATTTTCACACGGATCTCGCCATAGCAAAGGTGTGGCTATATTACTGGGGTCGAAAATAGATTATAACATCATAGAAAGGGAGATAGATAGTGAAGGACGCTTTATCATTTTAAAAATCATAATACAAGGACAAGAGTTTTTATTAATAAACTCATATTTTCCAAACATAGAGAAAGAACAAGTCGGTCTATTTGAAAACATTGTGGAAAAACTCGAAAAATTCGAATTAGATAGTAATACAGCGATTGTTTGGGGAGGTGATTTTAATTTCGTAATGGATTTAAAATTAGAAACGGTTGGTGGGAATCCGAAATTGAAAAGTCGATCTATTGAACACTTGCAAACAGTAAAACAAAGTCTTGATTTATGTGATATTTGGCGTTTAAGAAATCCTGAAGCAAAACGATTCACTTGGAGTGGTCATGCACAGGGTACAGCTACACATAAACAGCAGAGATTGTATCGTAGATTAGATTATTTTTTTATTTCGGACTATCTTCAACCATCAGTAGAAAAAATAAAAATAACTGTTGCTCCAGCAACTGATCACTCAGCACTAATCATGAAATTATCAACATTACCTGAAACTAGATATGGACCATCATTCTGGAAAATGAATACATCCTTACTGAATGATGAAAATTATGTTAAGAAAGTTAAGGATGTTATACTTAGAACTAAACAGGATATGTTTGAAAATAATACTACGAACCCCAATCTGAGATGGGAGTTAATAAAGTATGAAGCTAGAAAAGTTTCAATTGCTTTTTCAAAAGCTAAGACAAGACGTCTGCGAACAGAGTACAAGGACTTAGAAGTGCAAATAGAACAAATCGAAAAGAAAGAAAATTGGTTTAAGAATGAAACATTAGTAAGGGAATATGAAAATATTAAAAATCAAATAAATGATTACAGCAATTATATCACGGAGGGGTTAATTATAAGATCAAAAGTGACTTGGTTTGAGCAAGGTGAAAAGAGTAACAAATTTTTTCTGAACTTAGAAAAGCATAGGAAATCGAAGACACATATACGTAAAATAATAGATGATGGAGAAGAAGTATCTAGTGAAAAGATTATACTAGAAAAACTAAAAGTTTTTTATCAAAAAATTTACGAAAGGAAAAACAGGTTTACTGAGAAAGAATGTTTTGATTTTATAGATAGTGTTAAAACAACAAAGACATTAAATGAGGAAGATATAAAAAAAGTAGAAGGTTATCTAACAACAGGAGAATGTTATGAAAGTTTGAAAAAAATGGCAAACAATAAAACTCCTGGCAATGATGGACTACCAAAAGAATTTTATATATGCTTTTGGAAAGAACTGGGCCAGGAAATGGTAAATTCTTTTAATTATAGTTTTGAAAAAGGTTTCTTAACTACAACTCAAAGACAAGTAATTGTAACGCTATTAGAAAAACCTGACAAAGATGTTAGATTTATAGAAAACTGGCGTCCAATTAGTCTCATAAACGTTGACGTAAAGGTATGTAGTAAAGCACTCAGTGAAAGAATGATGAAATTACTACCAAAATTAATTCATCCGAACCAAGCCGCCTTTGTAAAAGGGCGAAATATTGAAGAGCCTTTGAGGTATATTGCTGATTTGTTTGAATTTGCTGTAGAAAATGATGCCTCTTATGTACTTTTCGCTGCAGATTTTCAGAAAGCTTTCGACTCAGTAGAGCATAATTTCATTTTTGCAACTCTAAAACATTTCGGTTTTGGTGAAAATTTCATACAGTGGATTAGAGTTTTGTTGGCGGATATCAAAAGCTGTATTCAAAATAATGGAAATGTTACAGATTTCTTTGTATTAGAGAGAGGTACGAAGCAAGGTGACCCTATTTCACCTTACTTGTTTATTTTGGTGATAGAAGTAATGGCAGAGCTAGTTCGAAGTAATTGTGATATACATGGAGTTAAGTTACAGAGGAATTCACTGGAAGAGATAAAATTGGCTTTGTTTGCAGACGATGCATCCTTTACATTAAAGGATATTCCATCGCTAAAAAATACCCTGGAAATATTAAAACATTTTGGAAAATTTTCTTCTTTGGAATTAAATCTAGAAAAATCAGAAGTAGGATGGATTGGTCAAGTGAAAGATATTGATTTGCTGCCCTCTACAATAGAAAAGAAGGTAAACTTACATAATGAAGGTATAAAAATCTTGGGCGTATATTTTTCTCACAACCAGGAATGGATGGAAGTAAATAACTTTGATAGAGTTTTTGAAAAATTTAAAGCTACACTAAATATGAGGAGACAAAGAAATTTAACTGTATATGGTAAGGCGGTAATTGTTAGGAGCTTAGCCATCAGTAAACTGTGTTATGTCCTTTCTGTGTTAAGTGCACCTCTACACTATGTAAAACATGTGAAAGATGAAATCGCAAATTTTATCTGGAACGGTAAAAAACCCAAAATTAAATATACAACATTGATAAATGATTTTGATCAAGGGGGAATACGCCTTCCCGATTTAGACTCGATGATAGGAGCAAACCGCATAAGGTGGGCTTTAAAGATTAGAAATAGTGAAAAAGATGTCTACTGGAGGTCAGTATGTGAGAAAATCTTTGAGCAGATAGGAGGATTACAATATCTTGAGGAAAATTTAGATCAGGCTGCCTTATTAGCCCAAATAAAATACATTCCAAAATTTTATAAAGAAATAATTCATGCATGGTCAGAAGTTAGTAAAATTAATTTAACAAATCAAGACGACATTCTAAGACAACCAATCTGGTTCAATAGACTGATAAAGGTAAATGCTGAAAATATATCTATAAAAAGACTAGCAATGAAAGGTGTGAAGTCAGTGCATCAGGTATGGATAGGAAAGGAACCGACATGGAAAGAAGCTAAAGAACAAGGGTGGAGTGACGTGGATTATCTATTATGGAGAGCCATTTTAAATGCGATTCCAAAAGAATGGAAAATAAAACTAAGACAGCAAATTAGTTTGGGTAGAGACAGATTAAAAACAATGCAGAAAGTTACCTACATCGGTAAGGGATATGAGAGGTATCCGGTGGAAAAGATAAACACAAAAATGATTTATTGGATGTTGATCAAATGGAAGGATTTTAAACCAACTGCCCAAAAATGTATAGGAAAAAAGTTGAAAATTGAAGGTATTGATTGGTCATCGGTCTATTCAAGGATTTACGAAAGTACTATAGATACAAAATTAAGGGCTTTTCAGTATAAAATTTTAAATAATTGCTTATATCTGAATCAGAAATTGTATGTTTTCAAACTAGTCCATTCTCCAAAATGTAGTTTTTGTTTAGAAGAAAATGAAACAATGTCTCACTTTTATGTAGAGTGTGTTGAAACTAGAAATTTTTATTTCAAGTGTTGTGAATGGCTAAAAGGGGCTTCAATAGTACTTCCTGTCTTAAATTTTGAAAATATTCTATTAGGAAATAGTGAAGATGTTTTGGTCAATTATTTGTTTGTTTTGTGGAAATATGTTGTGTATCAGTGTAGAAGCAAGCAAAAAATTCCAGTGTTAAATGATTTTCAAACAAGTTTAAGATATTATGAAAAGTTAGAATGTGAAGTAGCTAAAAAAAGGTCGAAATTGTTAGTGCATTTAAAAAAATATGAAAAGATTAGGGTGATTTTGTAAGTTGATTGGAATATCGAACGGATGAAATAGTGATATCTAAAATATAGTTCAAATAAATAAATTAAAAAATTAGTAGCATTGTAAATTAGACGACCCTCTGTAAAGAAAAAAATTTTTTTTGTATTGTTGTCAAGTAAGAATTATAAATGTTGTAAAAAATATTGTAAAAAATAAATAAATAAAAAATTAGATGTAATAAAAAAAAAAAAAAAAAAAAAAAAAAAAAAACTGGAAAACTACGTAAATTCATCCGTAAATTCTATTCCTCTCAGTCATAAGCGCTGTTTATTTTTCATGTTTAAGTGTCTGAGTCAATAATTTCATCACGAAATCTATTTTTATTTCGCAAGACAAAAACCTTTTGAAGCAGAAGTTTTCTTTTTCTTCCGGTCCGGCATGTCACCTCGGTCGGTGATAGTATACAAGCGTAATAAAGAAGAAGAAAAGAATCCTCTAGTCTTGCCATAGCAGGATACCTAACCTAACGATATCCCCATTAAACCTAAACTCTTTAAAAATGCCGTGTATAGGATTAGATTTCGCGTCGTGTACGAAATTTAAAGTATAATCGTAAGCTTCAAGACCCACTCTTGTTTCGAAACGACCCATTAATCCATGTCAAGCATTGACATCTTTTAACTAGTTCATAGCAACGCGATGGTT
The DNA here is from genome assembly GCF_029948245.1 of Actinia tenebrosa. Lineage (NCBI taxonomy): Eukaryota > Metazoa > Cnidaria > Anthozoa > Actiniaria > Actiniidae > Actinia > Actinia tenebrosa. The sequence continues at coordinate 1,012,600 of NW_028292579.1, read as the reverse complement.
ATTGCTTTAGTTCGGATAACACAGTATTTATATTTTCTTTAAATGCGCAAAGCCGATGTACTCACAGTACTTGCCTGGAGTATGGTTGCCCCAAAGTCGACCTTATATCAGACCTGCTATCAGAAAGGATGGATTGTCTATAAACGCAGATCACCCATCAGATAATCTATGACTAGCTTAAGTGGTTTAAAAGCCTTGATCGGTATCAGGTTGCAAATGATTTATACCACCAGAATATAAAGTTCAAGGTTTTTGAGGGAATGTTCAGCGTGCTTGCAGAAACAGATGTTCCTTGGGAAGTCTCTCTATTTAAATCTCTCTCCCTTCTTTATTCAGGGAAGATTTTTTTTTCGCTTTCAATTTAATAACAAAAGAAAATAGAATCAGAGAAGGACAAATGCTTCATATTACATGCGCGCGCGCGCCTCTTAAGATACCTTGGCGTCAAAAGATTTATTCCAAAGTCGGTCATAAAATCACAAGCATGGGAAGTTTTTAAACGCATCTTACAGACACATGCTATATAACTTTAAGAACGAAATTTTGACATAAATGCCTTTGTTGATGAAATTAAAAAAGCTGTTTTCCCGGTACGCAAATATTCCTGTACACCGACAAAACTAATTAAGACAAAAAATATATATAACTCTGTTGCGAGCTGCAAATGTTGACACTCTATCAATACGTACAAGGGATGCGTGGCTTAAACTATCGTCTGGTCTTCAGCACCTCGCTGTATCATATAAACCAACGATAGAACTAAAATAACTAATCCTTTGATTTTAACTTGGGGGTGAAAAGGCCATTCATTACGACTCTGACAGTTTATTCCCTTAAAGCCTTCTTGTTGCTTCGCGTCTCAGAGAAGTTTGCTTTCTTTTTTCACTGTTTAGATTTCTGCATCCATCCCTGACAGGTCTGTCCAGGTCGTTACTTATCTCGTCAAGCACTTGTATTAACAATACAACATTCCTGACTTTTAATTCGCTCGTCTTGGGGAGTGTTTTTGATCGGGTGAACAGGACCACTGGAAAATTGACGACGTCTGAAGTTCTTAAGTAGTTCATTTTAGATTTGTTTGCTCTGTATGTTTCACTACGAAATAACTTCGGCCGACTTCTGTAACCAAAGTAACCGAGATATTTGGAACACGTCTAATTTTCTCATAATTAGTTAAAAAAGCTGGAAGTGAAATGAAGCTTTGGATCACTGACAGAACTAACTTTTCAACGCAAAAAATTCCATCGCGAATTTAAATCCTAGTGCAGGGTAGTTTTACCATCAAAGCACGTATCCCCAACCTTTGCAAATCCAACTCATTGTGATCTTACAATCGTATTTCATAACTTCAATCCTTTATTGGCATCCACCAAAACAATTCTAGACAAAAGAAGTGTCCCACATGTCAAGTCTTTAACTCCCGCGGTCAATAAAAGTCTTAGATTAATTATAAAATCGTTAGATTAATTATAAAATGGGTTGTGTGCTTAATCTAAGTTGATCGTCTTATGGCCTTTGAATTTTCTCACTAACGAGATCAATGCGGTGGATTTAGCCTTGAGTTTTCAATTGGCGCGCTTTTTTCATATGGCTGCATTAAATATTTTTGATATCTATTCTTCTCGGATCGCTTCAACCCAAAGCAAAGACAGACTACTTAACAATATTGATGTGTTATTAAGCATAATTAAATTGGCCCTCTTTACCTATCGAGTTTGGTATGAATGTTTGCATATGAAGTCCAAACAAGGCTGAAGCAGCATGTAGCGTGGAATCTTCCTGGTGACATTTACTCAGACGGGAAGTAAAGGCGAAAATTCAAATTAAAAACACACTAGAAAATTAATTTTAAAATGTTTCGGTCCTGCTAAAGCGCGTCAAAGCATCTCGCACCTATTTCCTATAAATTATTATTTTAAAAACAGAAATTAATGGAAAGAATGAACGAAAGAAGGGAAGATTGGCCAACCCCGAAGCATCCAAAACTTAAATGTTTTAACCTTCTTTTGACTAAAAGTTTCTTTTGATTTTCCTTCCTCGGTAAAAATCAACATGTGAGTTAATAAGTATAGTGTTTACTATTTAAACGCTGCGCGCTAAAGTTAAATAAGATGAAATGAGGTGCGTGTTGTTAATAGTGCATGTAGTGGAGTGATGGTTCTAAATAAATTTCTTTTTTTTATAAGTTTTTCTCTTTTTTTTCTTTTTTTTTTTTTTTTTTTTCCTTCGCTTTTCGTTCTAAAACTTCCTCAAATAATAACTAAGATATAAAGTAAGAAGCAACCATCATATACAATGCCGCTTCACTCTTTACAGTACTGACTGTGATCTTAAATGCGATTGGACTTCTCGTTTTTACTTGTATTGTTTATGTCAGACTTTGAATACCATTACCAGGAATGTTTACATTAGTTGGTATATTGATAAAGTCTTCATTAGTTTGGCAGACTTCGGACTTGACCTGGCATACCATTACCAGGAACTATTTATTTCTCTTCAGATATTGATTGATAGGCCTTGGTAATTGACCTGCTGGCATACCATTACCAGGAACTTTATTTCTCTTCAGTTATTGATTGAAAGGCTTGGTAATTGACTTGGCATACCAATGTTAGAAACTATTAATACGTTGATAAATAATTGTACCATTGACTTGGCATACCATTACCAGGAACTATTTATTTCTCTTCTGACGTTAATTGAAAATAAAGGTATGGTAATTGACTTGGCATGCCTTTACCAGGAATTATTCTAATCCCTTAAAGACATCGATTGATGTACCATTGACTTGGCATACCATTAGCAGGAACTATTTATTTCTCTTCTGACATTAACTGAAAATAAAGGTATGGTAATTGACTTAGTGGCATGCCATTACCTGGAACTTTTCTAATCCTATTAAGACATTGATTGGTGTACCATATGCATTGACATGATACCATTACCAGGCAATATGCTCCTACTCAGACATGAACGAATGGGCTGGAACACCATACCATTACCAGGCAATATCTAATACATATTTTGACTGAAAGGTTTGGTAGTACATTACACCATTACCAGGTAATATTTTTAAGTTTCTTAGGTTTTCCTGGCAGGTCTTAAAGACATCGCACATCGAGCTGTAAGCTAAAAATTGTTTTAACGCCTCAATGTCAAAAATAAATTTAAATTCTGAGACAATTTCACATAAACTTACAAATTACATAAACTATAAAATAACTATAAATTTACAAATTTATAAGATTGCAATTAAATTTCCTTCCATAACGTTAACAGATCAAACCTATTCAGTGCAACAAGCAATACAATATTCAAACCTATATGTTACTGCTGATGATGCTAATTAGAAATGATGTTGGCGATGATGATGATGATATAGTTGACACTCACAATGGCAGAGCTCGCGGTTTTGTAAGAGTGGGAAACGGTATGGCAAATCAGTCTAATATTGCCGCACTGTAGACATAGCTTATCTTACCGTAGCCGTGACTGCGCGTTGTTAATGGAGGAATTACTCGAAGACAATGAGAAGCCATTTCAGTGTTATGGCACGTTGTACCGTGTACGTGCTGTATGTCAGTATCGTATGTTTCCCATTCATACGATAACCATTTTTATGGGAAGCCATTTCAATGTTACAGCATGTCGTACCGTGTACGTGCCGTAAGTCAGTACGTATGTTTCCCTATCATAAGATAAACATTCTTATAGGAAGCCATTTCAATGTTACGTGCTGTAAGACAGTACCGTATGTTTCCCACTTATACGAAAACCGCATTAATATAATGTTGGTGATGATAAAGATGTAGCGTAAGATTACCTGGCAATGATTATTTATCATAAACTGTAGATATAAGATGTTCTTCAGGCGGGCCCGTTTGTACGTAGGGTGGTTAGCGCTATCCGACGGATAAATATTATCCAATGGATAAATTTATTGGACAACAGCATCGTCTTATCCACTGAATAAGGATTAATACATCGGTATTGCGCTATCCACCCTTTGTCCAACCGGGCCCAGTTGGCTAATTGTTAAACTTTGTACAGTAAAATAGGGAATGTGAAATAATATCACCAACATGGGAATTCTCCAAGGCTCATCACTAGGACCAAAATTTAGGTCACTAGGAATGAGATAAAATCGACAGCATGGGATTTCCCCAAGGTTCATCATTAGGACCGAAATTTAGGTCATTGAGAATAAGAAGCATCATCAACAAGGGATTTCCTCAAGGTCATCACTAGGACCAAAATAAAAAATAAAATCGCCAACCTGGGATTTCCCCAAGGTTCATCATTAGGACCCAAATTTAGGTCATTGAGGATAAGAAGCATCATCAACAAGGGATTCCCTCAAGGTTATCACTAGGACCAAAATAAAAAAATATAATCGCGAACATGGGATTTCCCCAAGGTTCATCATTTAGGGCCGGGATTTTGTTAAAACTCAAGCTGGGAAAATAGGACAGGAACCCCTTTTGGGAGCCGTTACGCTACCCCTCGTGAACGCGCTATAACTTTATTTCTCTGTATTTCCATCCTCAGCCTGTCAAAATAATTTCTATAATGGGCATTATCACATTGATGAACATGACACATCTAACTATACAGCGATGTCACTCAACGGCACATCATTATCAAGTATTTGACTGACAGTAAGTAATTGTAACATTTGTCTTCAGGCACGAAGTTTTTTGCTCGCAAAGTCGCAAAATGCGGGTGAAATTTTACATTTAGCGAGTACGGAAAAATTTAACTAGCTAAGTTTTGCGAGTATGACCACGGTCCAAAAGTTGAAGGCCTGAAAAGTTTAGAACCTGCATCAAGTAACGTTCGTTATTCGTCGCGATCGATTGCTAGTGACTTTCACTAGTGAGAACAAAAAATAATAGCAAGGGTTTTCTCGAGGGTTTAGAAGTTATTTTCGTGCCCGGGAACTACTCCCATTGGCACGCACACAATTGTCTCCTCACACTAAGCGCGCGCTGTTTTTATATCTCGACCAAGTTGTCAGTAACTTTCTATCTCTTTGCGCTCTTGTTTCTAATTAACAAAACACGATATTATCCTGTCAATAACATTCTATTTGTGCGCCCTTGTTTCTAATTAACAAAACACGATACTATCCTGTCGTCGTGATGGGCAGTTATTTTATATCTCTACCAAGTTATCAACAACATTCTATCTATTTGCGCTCTTGTTTCTAATTAACAATACACGATTATATTCTGTCGTCGTAATGAGCAATTATGCGCTTTCTTACTTCGAGTGTTGCGTCCTGATCTATTAGCGAACATATAACAACAACGCGAATACTATTAGGCGTGAATCTTTTTCTCACTCTTGCCAACAGAAAAGCCCAGCGCTTTCAGCGTGATCATTGACTCTGGAAGCGTGTAGTCTAGTTATTTCTAGTACCTTGATATCTAATAAATGACAGAGAGTAATAAGTTTAAATGGTCGAAGATGCGATAAGGATTACATTGACGACACGATTTGGATGGTTTTCGCACTGACGAGACATGTATTTACGCAGTTGCTAAAAATAGCCAATTTTTTGAGTGAATAGGATGTATCCGTAAAAAAAACTTAAGAAATTGCACCAATTTGCACGAATTAGACTGAGTAATTATACTTGGTGAAAATATAGTAATCTTAATACACAGTAGTAGATACCAATTCCTTTTTTTTTTTTTTTTTTTTTTTTTTTTTTTTTTGAACTTTGACTATTACTCACTCACTTTGTTACACGGGTTAACTAAGATAACTCTAGTAAGTTCAGTAGACCGTAGACCTACAAAACTTTGCACACATTTGTACAAATTAGTAAGTTCAGTAGACCTCAGTAGACCGTAGACCTACAAAACTTTGAACTAATTCGTCCCAATTTGTTAGTTAATATTTTTGTTAAGGTATGCACTCATCAACCCACGACATTCGGTTGAACGGTTTGGAATATCGGGCAAATCAAATTGACATATGGTTCTATAGTTTTCGTACATACTGGAGGTCGATTAAGGTTTAAAATTAGCTCCTACAAATGAATGTCAAATCAGTCATCACTTCCAATATAGACCCAGAATATTTTAGGTTTTCCTTGCGCGCGCATACGTTTTCTTTCCTCGCGCGTCTGCCCTCCAAAACTCACGAAATCCTCAGCATAAGTGAACAATAAGTTTTCATTAATCGCCTCCGAATTATCAATGAAACGTTTCCCACTTTAGAACTGATTGCACTTATATCATCAACGCGATAAAAACGCGATCCCATGACAATATTGATCTACGTTGAGCTCACAAATTACGATTATTGAATTCTTTTTAAATGATATTGAACAAGAGTTTGCTTTGTATCTGTTTGGATCTTATCTGTTCGGGCAGTGAATAGACATAGTGGCGACGCTCTGACAGTGTGTTCATTAGAGACGTCGAAAAGTTTACTGACGGCTAACGTAAATGACGATTATTAGACGTGGTTTGAAAATAGCATACAACTCTGCATGGGGTTAGAAGGACTATGGTATTAGCACCTTTCGACGGAAGGGTACATTTGTTATGATTGATTTTTTTCTCGACTTTCGTACAATAATTTTTACCGCATATTGTATCATTTCATTTGATTTTTTTTTTTATTGTTATCATATTATTATTAATTATTATTATTATTATTATCATTATTACTATTATTATCATTATTACTATTATTATCATTATTACTATTATTATTATTATTATTATTATATCTTTATTTCAACTTCAGACATTTTTGCTACATGAATACAGAATATTGCGGGCATGAATAGTCTAATCAAATACCTGCATGACTGATTTTACAAAGATGTATACAAATTTAACAATTGTACAGACGTTTCACAATCTCACAGTTCTGTGAAATAATCCATTTCTGACACTTTCTTACAATTTTTAGACCTTCAGTGAGGCTTATTATTATTATTATTATTATTATTATTATTATTATTATTATTATTATTATTATTATTAAGTTCTTATCGCACCGAAGCTTAATTAATTAAAGTTTTACTTTGGAAGTATTTTTCCCCATTTCAGACCACGTGTCATTCTCTTGAGTATTGTTTTTTTTATTTAAGAATATTAATTAATATGAATTGATTAATATAAATAAAAAATTGTATTCTCAAGGAAATGGCATTTGTTCTATAATGGAAAAAAATATTTCCATTTCAGACTACGTGTCATTCTCTTGAGTATTGTTTCTTTATTCAAGCTTATTAATTAATATGAATTAATAAGTATGAGTAAAGGGAATTATTCAATATGAGAAACAAATTCCATTTCAGATTACGTGTCATTCTCCTGAGTATTGCTTCTTTCTTTAAGCTTATTGATTAATATGAATAAATCAGTATGTAAAAAATCTTATTCTCAAGAGAATGACACGTGGTCTAAAATGGAAAAAAACATTACGCCTGCGATAAATCGGGCTGTAGAGCTAACATATCATGAGGTCTATTATAGTCGAAACAAGGTCAATATTTTACTGACACACTCTCTTTGCTCTAAAATACCTTCGAAGGGTTTTGCCTGACAAAGTTTTTTTATGTCACTGGTTAGCTAGCACATTGCAGTTAGTTCGCCCTTCAGTCTCGACGCCTAGTTCATAAAGTGATTATAAATTAAAAGACCCAGACAGGTGACCAAATGCATGTTCTATTTGAAGTTTTAGTTAATGGTCGGTTAAGTCAGGTGGTCGGTTAAAAAAGGCTCTAGCATGAAGTTTACAAAATGGTGGTCATAAATTACAAGTCCCAGACAGGTGACCAAAATCTATGTTTTATTTGAAGTTTTAGTAAATGGTCGGTTATTTCAGGTGGTCGTTTAAAAGAGAATCTAGCGTTCTAGTTCATAAAGTCGTCATAAATTACCTAGACAGGTGACAAGATTGTACATTTTATCTAAAGTTTTAGTAAATGGTCGGTTTAGTCAAGTGGTCGTTCACAAGAGGTTTTAGCGTCTAGCTCACAATGTAGTCATAAACTAAAAGACTACAATATTGATATTTGAAGTCTTTGTAAATGGTCGGTTTAGTCAAGTGGTTGTTCACAAGAGGTTTTAGCGTCTAGTTTACAATGTAGTCATAAACTAAAAGCCTACAATATTGATATTTGACGTTTAAGTAAATGGTCGGTTAAGGCAGGTGGTCGCTTACAAGAAATTCGGAAACAACAGGTTTAATGGAATCATGATGACAAAAACGGACGGTTAATCCAATTTGAAGCAATGTCTAATTATAAGGATCAAAACGTAACCTAGTACTCTACGCCCTCAAAATAACCCCTCAGGGGCTAATATTTGCTCAATGTACCCTCACCTTTTGGAGACTTATTTTCGGACAGATTTAGGTTAAAAATATGCGCTTGACACTTCGGGGCACAAAATGCCATATTAAGCTTGTAATCTGCGGGAAAGAACTGTTCTTTTTGAACCTGACATCTCTCTAAGCAATAACATAAAGCTTTATTGTGACACGAATACAGGCTTCATAGAGTGAAGGCATTTAACCCGTGAAATAAAAAATACTAGTCAACGTGTAATAGTCAAATAGACACAGAAAAAAACAATGGAATTAGGGTTTATTAATGTGTATTAGCCTAATATCTATTGCACGGGTTTAATGACTTCACTCTACTTCACGGGTTTATTCTTAATATAGCTCCAATGTGTTGGCAAAGCTTATTATAGAAATGCCGTTACGTTTCGAATAATAGTGGCTTTATTTGGTATGGCTAACCGCGTTCGGGGTCTTATTTTCGGAGGTTGACGGCATATAAAGACATATTGCAATGGAAAAAAGATTGACTCACAGGGATTGGAATTTAGGATATTTATTTCGTAACAAAAGCTTTGGTTAAAGAATTTGAAAAGTCACTTGTATAAACGAAAGTATCTATTTGTTGTTAACGTCTGAGGTTAATAAAATTAATACTCGCATATTTGTTATATTAGAGACCTAACGATTCAGTAATAGCGATATAACTGTACTGTAAAAGGGTCAAGAATTTTCTTTTGGGGGGTGGTAGGATCGTTGCCAGGAAAATTTTTGAAATTCGAAAATAACGAAAAACACTTTGAAATGATGGTAGGGTGTGGCGGGGAGGAAGTAGGTCAGCAAAGATGTGCATTTTGTGAGGAAAGTTCCAGAAAATCTTGAGCTTGAGGTGTGCTAGGTTTTATCTAGGAGAAAGGCGGGAGGGGGCTTTTAAAAGCATCGTGTATAACAATTCCATTGCGAGATAATGTTGACAGAAGCATAGTTGATTGAGATTTTCAACGAAGATTCTGTTTTCTTCTGATTTTCCGACACTGTATAAAGTGAAGGCTTTTTAACTTGTTTAACTGGTCATATCATTCCATAGGGAGATAATACTGAAAGAACCATAGTTGATTAAGATTTTCAACAATCTTTCTTCTTCCGATTTCTCGACAATTGTATAAAAACTTAAGGCTTTTTAACTTACTTAACTGGTCATATCGTTGTAGTTAATCTAGTGTACACTTAAGATGACGCGATGACGCGTTACCAAAAGCTACTTAGCCATTACATATCTTTACCTGGGGCAAATGTTTTCCCATTTGCAGACCACCTGTCATTCCCTAGAGTTTTATTTCTTTGTTTAACGGTTGCACATGAGAAGACACATGAATATGGATACAACTCAAACAAAGAATCTTTGTCTCAAGGGAAAGAAACGAGTTCTTCTATCATACATAGATATGATGTTTAGTGTGTTAGCATCTTCAGTAGCAGACGTCGCGTCTGCACCAGAATAACGCGGACCTGATAAACACCTCTCTTTATTCCCGCTGCCTGGAGAGAAAGATTAACATCGCATGTTGAAAAGGGCGTGAGAAAATGATCAACCTGCATGTGGAGAGAGATCTCGTATCTCATTCGATTCGAGAGTTTTTTTCTCCAGGTTTTTCTGTTTTCCAACTTCGCAAAACCTAACAAGCTAAATAGCCCACTTCCGAGATATGCTTCGCTTGTCACGCACAAAGGCTTCAATGTGAGGCTTCGTGCATAATGCTTAGTAATTCGTGACAGGAGAAGCGAATAAATTTAATTATGCACGTAACATCGTACTTTGTGTGTGGGACCGCTCGCAGTCTATAGAGAATGACACGTGGTCTGAAATGGGAAAACATTAGAGGTCTAACGCACCCCCCCCCCCCCCCCTTGAAGTCTTTCTTGAGGGGATTCCAAACCATTGCTTCATCTTTTCATGCGGTGTAGAATTTACCTTTTTATCATTACTGTTTCATTAGAAACACCGACGCAGCTCACACTAGTTCTTAGCTAGTTATCTCTTCAAGTTTTAAACCCACTAGCAAAACCTTGATAGTTTGTTTTGTTCTCACTAGCAAAAATTTCAAGGTCACTAGTGATCGATCGCGGCGAATAACCAAAGGTTACTTGATGCGGGTTCTAAACTTTTCACTCCTTCACTTTCTAGACTGTGGTCATACTCGCAAACGTAGCTAGTTAAATTTTTCTTTCTCGCTCAATACAAAATTTCACTCACACTTTGCGAGTTTGCAAGCGTTAATTTCAAACATTCGATATCCTGACTTCACCTAGTCTCCCCCACAGCCGCTTTCAGTGTCGTCACGCAACGATTTCTCCCCTGAGTTGCGTGACGACACTGAAAGCGGCTGTTGGGGAGACTAGACTTCACCACGATTGCTCCAACTAAAGGATTACGGGTTTAACCGCGCGCCAGACTGATTCATTTAAATCCAAAACATTTTCTCATTGTGGTTTTTTTGTAACGAGATATCATGAAACACGAGAGGCTATTACAGTCAAGTAAAACAAAAACATAACAAATTAATTAAAACCCTACACCTCAACTCCCCTCAATTTCTCGAGAAAATCGTGCGTCTTTAGAAAAACAGAACTCATTTTAACTGTTGACATTTTAACCCGCAAATTTGGAACTAATTAATGTAACATATGGTTGTCCTTTGGGCGCGGTTGCGGGTTTCTTGCAAGACGGAATCGATTTCGAGAAATATTTTTTTTAAAGATTAACGCATTATTTATACAAAGTGGGATTGTCGCTAAAACTACGCGAAATGTTTTTTTTTTCCCGTGTGCACAAGAAGTTACACAAGAAAGAAAGCTATTCGTTATAGAGTCAAGGGATTAATTGTTATTGAGGGACAATTAATAAATGAGTACAAGTTATCTTGAAATTGCAATCATGATTCATGTTTATGAATTTTTTTACTCTTTATTTTGTATGACTTTTTCATGTTTTACAATTAGACATTTCGGTCTCCGATCAAGGAACTTGTTCAGCATAACGATTTTGAATTAGTAAGCGCTCGCTACTTGATCTCAAAAGCGTTCTATATATTTCTGGAGGCTTGATATAGTCGTCCCATCGATCTGTCATCTCCCATTGTGTACCAACCTTCCAGAAACAGTAGCTAATGGAAATTCTTTTCTTTCTCTACGATGGTTTTGTCAAAATCAATCAGTCATGTCGTGTGTCTTTTGCATGTAGCGCGACCGTAGACAACGATGCGTTGCTGCAAACAGTCCTTAGTGCTCTACGACTCGTCTCTTAAGTGATCTTTCACTCTGTCCATAATAAGTAAAATCGCACTCGTTGCAAACGATTCTGTAAAAGCTAGCTTGTAAACGAACGCCCAGAACATCTGGAAAAATGATCAGATTCTTATTTCTTTTTTCGTTGTTAAGTCTGTTTTTAGGAGCATTTTGTCCATTAAGTCGGTAGCAGTGTCAACTTAAAATAATCAAGAACAAATGTAAGAGCAACGTACCAAATTGTTTTCAAAATACTTGATCTTTTAGTGTCACGCTCGCTCACTTCTTCAACGCGCAAGTACTTTGCGCGTGCGTGGAATCGCGCGCGCGCGAATTGAGGATCTTCAAAGAACAACGCGGTGAAACTTGTAATCCTATAAATAATCATAATCACTTGTTAAAACTCAACCGCTAACAGAATGCCGCATGAGCTATATTGCCGTTTATTTATGAATATTTCATGTTTGTGTTTGAAGTCAAGTATTTCTTCGAAGCTCTGTATTCATAGTTTTATTCGTCTGATCGCCACAGACCACTAGTGCTTGCTTTGTTGGTTGGTGAATAGACCGATTAGTTGAAGCATAACCGTCTTTAGTATCTCAGACCGTATGTCATTCTCTTGAGCATTGTTCTATTGATTTTCGGAAACACCTCGGGGGGGGGGGGGAGGGGGAGGAATAGAGGGAAGAGGGCACTAGTACTGGACAGGAACGCGTTAAAAATCTTGGCAGCAACAAAAGTCTAAACACACACAAAAGATATTGTGAACACATTTGCTAACTAAAATATAAGGAAATTCAGTAATAATAATAATAATAATAATAATAATAATAATGATAATAATAATAATAATTTTAATGCTTATATAGCGCAAAATCCATACACATATGATCAAATGAGCTTTACAAATCTATCTTATATTAGATAATAATTTAAAATGCTCTAATAAATCCTATATTGAAATGATATTACGAATAAAACTATAAAATATATTGAATTTAGTGCCTGGTGTTAGCTATTTCGAGGTCGAGTGGGCATTGTGGTTTTACATTTTGTTTTTTTTAAAGGGTACATATTTTCAAGATGGCATCTATTTAGTCCCCTCTTGTAAATGCGTTTATTCTCAAGAAAAGAAGTGACACGTGGTCTAAAATGAAAATAATCATACTAGATTTATGCGCATGCGCATACCACAGGAAGCCCATTTTATCTTAAACGATCTCAGTATACTATACCAATGTTAGAATCGAATCTACAGCACCTACTATGTCCACTGATTCTTTTGAGGTTTAATGCAATTTTGAACATCTTATTCCGGAGAGCTTCGGTATCGTGCTAGAATTGTAATATCTCGAAAGTGCCGTCCAATCCAGCTTGGGCTACCTGTGGTTAGATGCCATGGCAGAACAATAAGATCCCTTTGCTCTCGGGAATTGAATTCTTTCTTATGTAAAACGGTTGTATTGCTCCTGCCATCTAACATGGCTGCCGTCACGTGATGGTGCAAAACCTCTATAGTTCACTTGCATTATAGCGTCATTTACTACCACTACCAGAATCCCTTGCACACTTTCTTTTGTTCAGTTGATTAGCACCAATTGTCTTAGTATTCTCATGAGGAAATACAAATTTGAATAAGGAAGAAAATTCGCGCAGCATTTTGATAGTGGTAGTAAAATGAAGCCATCATGCAAATGGCCAATTATATCCAGTAACACAGACGAACCGTGGAGTCAAATGACTCATTCCTGAAGACCAAAGACAAAACAGTCCCACTGAATAGGAAAATACACTAATGTCTTCGAAAAAAACGAGATCAATCAACGGTTTTTTCCTAAGCGTGGGGTCTTTTGGATCCAAGCAATGACCACGCATCAGATCAACTTGTGTGGGAACAATCAACTGAAACATCCTTAATTAGTCATCAAATTCATCCAATTACACAGAAAGCAGTCGACGGAAAGCCGCATCTTTTATTCAACGTCAGAGAAGCTATGCATAGCATTAGTGGAATGTTCAACTTCAAAAGATGTGTCTAATTGGACGACATGATGTTATGAATTTTGAGACATCCGACCTCATGTTAGGCGTCTGTTGGGTTGTTTGGTAGTCGCGTTGACTGCCCATCTGCCAGATGCATCACTCAGTCATTATTTCTGTTATTTTCTTAGGATACATTTCGTGCACGTGCAGAAGAAACTTAAATTAGAATTATCATATAGCTTCCCCTCTACCATGCCGGTTTTTTAAGGTTATTATTATTATTATTGTTATTATTACTATTATTATTATTATTGTTGTTGTTGTTGTTGTTGTTATTATTATTATCATTATCATTATTATTATTGTTATTATTATTATCATTCTTCTTCTTATTATTATTATTATTATTATTATTATTGTCAGAAGAAACTTACATTAGAATCATCATATAGCTTCCCCTGTAGCATGCCGGTTTTTTTAAGGTTATTATTACTATAATTATTATTATTATTATTATTATTATTATTATTATTATTATTAATTTATTAATTTATTTATTTTTGGTTAGGTATTTCGGGGGCTCAAACAAAATATAGAATTTTGAATTTGCCCACCCCTCCTCTCCCCTCAGAAAATCCTGGCTACGCTACTGCTATCAAATGGCTTCTCCTGTACCATGCCACGACTATCAAATGCTTTCTTTGTACCATGACTATCAAATGGTTTCCCTGTACCATCACTATCAAATGCTTTCTCTGTACCATGACTATCAAATGGTTTCCCTGTACCATCACTATCAAATGGTTTCTCTGTACCATGACTATCAAATGGTTTCTCTGTACCATGACTATCAAATGGTTTCTCTGTAGCATGACTATCAAATGGTTTCCCTGTATCATGACTATCAAATGGTTTCCCTGTAGCATGACTATCAAATGGTTTCCCTGTAGCATGACTATCAAATGGCTTTCCTGAATCATGACTATCAAATGGCTTCTCCTCTACCATGACTATAAAAAGGCTTTCCTGTACCATAACTCTCAATGCGCGTCGAATGATTTCCCTGTACCATGACTATCAAATGGTTTCCCTGTAGCATGACTATCAAATGGTTTCCCTGTATCATGACTACCAAATGGTTTCCCTGTATCATGACTATCAAATGGTTTCCCTGTATCATGACTATCAAATGGCATTCCGGTATCATAACTATCAAATGGTTTCCCTGTATCATGACTACCAAATGGCTTTCCTGTATCATGACTACCAAATGGCTTTCCTGTATCATGACTACCAAATGGCTTTCCTGTATCATGACTACCAAATGGCTTTCCTGTATCATGACTAACAAATGGCTTTCCTGTATCATGACTACCAAATGGTTTCCCTGTATCATGACTACCAAATGGCTTTCCTGTATCATGACTATTAAATGGCTTTCCTGTATCATGACTACCAAATGGCTTTCCTGTATCATGACTATCAAATGGCTTCCCTGAATCATGACTATCAAATGGCTTCTCCTATACCATGACTATAAAATGGCTTTCCTGTGCCATAACTCTCAATGCGCGTCAGTAGATATAACGTGCGCGAACAGAAAAGAGGCCTTGGCTTATGAGCCCTTGGCTTATAAACCCTTCAATGGGGGGATGGGGGGGGGGGGGGGGGGGGAATCTTATAACCAGGAGGTCTTATATTGATGGAGGGCGGGCAGGGGAGTTGCTTATAACCGGGAGAAAAAAGAGTATATGACTAAGAGGAAACTTTTATTCATTTCCGATATCTTCCCAGGCAATCTTTTATATGAATTTTTCTCTTAATATACCTTTAGGATGCATTTATTCTAAGACAGACATTTTCAATATTCCTGTTAATATTTCTGTTCCATGCTGTATCAAAAACATGTTTTAGCTCGTCCGACGTAGCAACAGTAACTAGGGAAGTACTAGAAAACACGCTCGCGTGCTGTGTGCAATTATAAAGCGCGCGGGGATTGGCAGCACACGAGAGAAGTGTTAGACGAAGCAAGACGCGTAGCATTTTATAAAGCAGAATAAAGAATTCGGTATCGAATTTTGCCAACAGCAACATACCCTATCTAGGTATAAACTTAGTATCCATAAGGGACCGTTCATTTTTTATCAGGAAGAGGGGGGGTGGCGGCTTTAGAATTCCAGCAAGAGCCCATACAAGAAAAAATAGCCCCCCCTCTATATTGCTGTTGACATCTGCTGCCCCTCCTCATGTTCTATATTTGAATGGACCCCTCTTTTGACATTGATTCTTCTACATGTGATCCCCCTCTATAAGCCGGATTTTTTACATGCCGCAGATTTCCACCGCTCCCCTCCCCCTCCCTGATAAAAAACGGTCCCTAATATCGGGTGAATTTAGTATCCATAATATTTCCATAACATAGGAATCTTTTTTTTTTAAACGAAGTTATACTTTTTTTAATACAGTTTTACAAGAAGCATCTATCAAGAATAAACCTTGTCACCACCACAAAGTACAGCAGTGAGGCACACACTGCACATATAGAACCGAAAGTATGTGAAGACGCCTCTGGCAGCTGTTTATATAGTCCATGTATGACTCCGAGGCACAGCTCTAACCAGTTAGGGTTGATTCTGAGAGGAGGGCCGGAAAGACCCTGGAGTCAGGAAAAGAACCAAGCAACTCAGCTCACATGGGGCAACTGGGATCAGGCTCAGTGAGAGAGAAAAAAATGCTGGTCAGAGGAATCTTAGGAAGGTTTATTAATCCATTCAAGTATACCATCTACATCTCGAAAGAGAATTGCTATACGAGGATTGCGGAATGGCGCCGCGGTGTACTAAGGACAGAGGTATTATTTCTGGTTAATGCCTAAGATGACCGTTCACCGAATCATGTAAAAAGTAAGTAAATGTATAGTGCAGTTTTCGTATGACTGTAAAAAGATCACGGCACGAACACTGTCATGACACAGCAAGGGATACGCCAGAAAAATCACATTGCACGAGAATTTACTCTCCAGCCAATCAAATACCCGGAACACGGCATCAACACGACGCGGACAGGGTCACGCCAAGATCACGGCACTTTTTAGACCAATCATATTGCGCGTGAAAAAAATCAGCCAATTAAAATTCTAGAAAGTATCACGCTCACGGCACGTCACGCTTACGGCACTGAGCTTTTCGCGGTCATACAAAAACTGCTCTATTGTCTTACATACACATTACTTAGATTATTAGAATTACAGTGACCAATCAACGACAGGAATCTTTAAACTTTTGTTGTACGAGTGATAATTATTATGACGATGGTAATGAAAGATGCAGGGCTGGATCCAGCCAAAAATAAAAGGGGGGAGGGGGGGCTTGACTCGGTCTTCCGATTGAAGTAATCCACTTTTCCCGTTCTTTTTGGTCCTTCCGGTTAACGCGCGTACCATTTTTCGAAAGTCAAAGTTTCCCGCTCTTTTCTTACGACTAGCGAATGAATTTCCAACCGGATGGATTGGTTTAAATAGAAAGCACCACTGTCGTGCGGGAGGTTATGGTTCAAGCCCCGGCCGGATCATCACTCAGGGTGTTCAGAGAAGAAGGTGCTGCCTTTGTAATTACATCTACAAATATGGTTAGACCTTTAAGTCTTTTGGACTATAAGGACGTAAAACCGGATCTCTCAATCCTTTGTTATCATTAAGGACATAACGTACCGGGTAGTAACTACTAAGCGCTACTCCTGATTGCAAAGAAGCAAATGGCGCCTTAAGCCCCGTTTACACTAGCGATTTTTGCTGCGACTTTTTTGCGATTTTGTCCATAATAAATAGTGGTAAAGAATTTACTTGTAAAGTTTTTTTCAGGATACCAAGATTTTCCTAGACAAATGTCTCTTTTGAAGGATGAGACAAAAGATTTCATATTTCCGAAAATTGCCACAAAAATCGCACCAAAAATCGCCGCAAAAATATAAACGGGGCTTTATAGGGGCCACGTAAAGTCTGACTGAAAGCAAAGATTGTGAAGCACATTGAGACGCACGTTGCAAAAGAAAAAAAAAAGAGACTTAATTGAAATAAAACAATTACTGGAAAACCAGTAGTTTAAACTGTGGTCCGAGAAAGAGAGAAAAAAGACATATATATGTATTGTAATAATCTATAAATAATATCTATCTATAAAAAAAATTATAATAATGATAATATTGAAGAAATAGAAAACGCGCGCGCATGCTGTGTGCAGTTATAAAGCATGCGGGGGTTGGCAGAACACGAGAGAAGTGTCAGGAGAAAAACGACGCGTAGCACGATGCGTGGCCTTCATTCTCCTTTGAACTGCTTCACAGTTTATTACAGTCATATTATTGAAAGAAAATCAAATGAGTTCTCGTACATATCTCGCCTTACCTCGGCTCATGACATTTGATTTTAATCTGCACTCGTGATGGTTTTTTTTTTTCAAACTGCACTCGAAAAAAATTCATAATTTCAAAGCAAGATTTAAACATGTTTCATATTTATTTGTCCAGGTTTCGCGTCTTTGTTGTTTACGCTTCTTCTCATCACGTTGGAATAGTTCATTGCCATCGTGGTGGACGTCAATCAAGGCCGTGTTTCTATGACAACACATACTCGTAAGTAGGTATCAAGAACTAATATATATTATTATGTAGATAGGATAGTACGCGCGCGCTGATTGGTCGAAAATTGTGCATTATTAGTGAACGAAGCACAGTGCTGATGTCATCCACGCGCGCAAAGTGCTGCTAGATCCTGCGACCGTCTTTCTTTTTGCGTAAATAAATTCAATACCGATATAAAATTAGTAAATATACAATAAAATAAAGCAGCTTTTTTTCCGTGCTCCGTTCATTAATAAAACACTTAGGAAGCGCCGTAAGCACTCAAGAAGTCGGTTAAAAGCACTTGCCTACGGCTCGTGTTTCTCCTTACATTTCTTTCGTGCTTACGTCACTTCCTGCGTGCTTTATTACTGAACGGAGCACGGAAAAAGCTGTATGTTTTATTTGTTAAATATGGGTGCGTTTACGCCATGAATCACCGGCTGACTGGTTAACGCGGCGCGCAAAACATGAGTGGACAAAATGAGTTAGCCATGCCCTGATATCGATCCGCCGAGAGATTGTTTCGGCGTTCTATCTGTGAGTTAGCCCTGCCCTGACTTAAATCAGCCCAGAGGTTGTTTCAGCGTTCAATCTATGACTTAGCCCTGCCTTGGCTTAGATCAGCCGAGAGGTTGTTTCGGCGTTCTATCTGTGAGTTAGCCATGGCCTGACTTAAATCAGCCTAGAGGTTGTTTCAGCGTTCTATCTGTGACTTAGCCCTGCCCTGACATAGATCAGCCCAGAGGTTGTTTCAGGGTTCGATCTGTGAGTTAGCCCTGCCCTGACTTAGATCAGCCAAGAGGTTGTTTCAACGTTCTATCTGTGAGTTGGCCATGCCCTGACTTAGATCAGCGTAGAGGTTGCTTCAGGGTTCTATCTGTGGGTTAGCCATGGCCTGACTTAGATAAGCCTAGAGGTTATTTCAGGGTTCAATCTGTGAGTTAGCCATGCCCTGACTTAAATAAGCCCAGAGGTTGTTTCCGGGTTCAATCTGTGAGTTAACCATGCCCTGACTTAGATCAGCGTAGAGGTTGTTTCAGGGTTCTATCTGTGAGTTAGCCATGCCCTGACTTTGATCAACCCAGAGGTTGTTTCAGGGTTCTATCTGTGAGTTAGCCATGCCCTGTCTTAGATCAGCCCAGAGGTTGTTTCAGGGTATCGATAAAGTTTTGATTTGCGTGTGGACAACCTTAAGCTCGGGCTTCCGTGTTTGACTCTAGGGCAAAATTGTCCCTGTCTTTTACTTAAATCAGAAATAGCCTTAGGTAATAAAGGATACTTTCCCTTATGTATCTAGACAAGTTTTTGCTTCGAGGTCGAGCCTCAAGAGAACTGAATGACTGATGGGCTCCCTGTGTCATTGAGAAGGTTCGCGAAGGCCAAAACGATGACAGTAATTGCCAATGACTTATTTTAAACATGTCTAAACGTGTCTAAAACTCGTTTTTTAGATTTAATTCTTAAAAGCCTGACTGGCTTCCACCTCCAAAAATCCGTCCGTTCTAGACGAGAGAGAGCCAACTTGGTGTCTCTAGGAAGCTAGATTTCACTTGTAACTTATTTTCCACTGTTTCGTTGAGATAATCCTATCAAATACGGATCATTACTTAATGATAAGTCCTTGTTAGATTGGTGTTGCCTTTGTTTAATACTTTAGATGTGACAGGAAAACTTCGAGACATTCTAAATGATCTTTTCTATATTGCTAATGAAGACGAACCGACAATCATGGCTCCAAGTTGTCTTCAATTTGAACGAACTTAAAGACAAGTTTCCTTTGCATCATTCTTTTTTTTCTCTTAAATGCCATCTCTTTTAGTTGATAACAAACTCACCTACCTTAATATTTGAATCCTATGAAATGATTTTAAAGTATTTTTCTTGATGTTTTCATTTTTAATTGTGCTGTGGTTGTCGGGACGTGGTCATGAACACAGTATTGCTCGCTGTGTTGTCTATTCGTGTGAACACAGCTGTAAAAATAACCCTATTTAATTGGTAATCTGTATTCAGTCACATCATTAACAGGCCATTTCCTATCTTACTCCAGGTTTTGTTTGCCTAAATAAGGCCTTTTTCGTATAATGAATGAACGCACAAAGGCTTAAAAACTTGCCCACGCCAGAAATTCACTACTCTAGATTCCCCAGAAATTCATTCTGGATTTCCCGACCATCACAGAAAATAATAGATATGTGTTGTTTCGAATGCTTCTTGTAAAATTCTCGCGAGTCGACAATTGTATCTAAGAGCTATGCTTACAGCTTCAAGATCATAAGTATGAAGTACAATATGCTCATTATCTCGATAAACCAACTTTAACGCATTCTTGTCCAAAATCCAGGCTTCAACTGAACTTCGTTACTGAAACTGCTGTTGGACTAAAGATCTTCCAGCAACACATTCATTGAACAAGTTTCCAACAAGACCACTTTATCTATAAGGTAAGAAAAAATTTTCTATTTCGTTTACACGATAAGAGTATTTGTATTTCATAGATAACAGCCTCATATCCACTTCGTAATAAATATTTAAGTTGAAATGGAATCTCAACGATTCAAATCACCAAACGAAAACAAATTCAAATCCGTGGGGAAAAAATTTTTTTTACTTCTAAATGTAATTTCTAAAGACATACAAGATAAGAACAAATTCAACAATAATTTACAATACAATAGTTTTTCTTAAGTTGTTCCAACTCCCGCATACGCAAATTGCTTTTTTGTCTCGTGGCTGAAGCTCGAAAAATGAAATTGGATGAAAATAGATTTTAAAATAGATTTGGGAAGGGGAGGGGGGGGAGGGGGGGGGGGGAGGCAATAGTTGAAAGTTAAGGAAAGTACTCAATTTTTTAAAGGGTTTTGGCAAGCTATTTTTTAGAAAAACGTTTTCGTTATTTAAGAGCTGAAAAAATAATACAACTATATATATATATATAATATAAAAGCTTTTCAACTGCTATTCCTCGCCAGTGTTTTCTTTATTTCCTTATCTTTTCATTTCCTTTCTTTCTTTTATTCATTCTTTCGGAGGAGAGGAGGGACGGGAGGGGGGAGGGGGGAGGAGGAGGAAGGAGGAGGGGGAGGAGGGAGGCAGGAGGAGGGAGGGAGGGAGGCGGAGGGAGGGGACGGAGGGGGAGGGAAGGGAGGGAGGAGGGAGAGGGGGAGGGAGGGAGGGAGGGAGGGAGGGAGGGAGGAGGGAGGGAGGGAGGGAGGGAGGAGGGAGGGAGGGAAGGAGGAGGGGAGAGGGAGGAGACGGAGGAGGAAGGAGGGAGGAAGGCAGCTGAAGAAGTGAAGAGGAAGGAAGGATGTGCGTGTATGGTCGGGCTGCGGTCGTGCGAGCAGGGCTGATTCAGGAAGTAGTCCTTCCTCTTTCTAATGCCTCTTCCTGCTTCTTCCTTCCGTCTCCTTCCTTCCCTCCTTCCTTTCTTTCTTTCTTTTCTCCTATCTTCTTTCTCTCTCTTTCTTTCTCTCTTTCTTTCTGTCTTGCATTTGCAACCCCCACAAAACAGCATATTCAAATATATCTTGAAACATCAAACAAATTAACATATAGAGAGAGCTGTCAATAGGTTGAATAGGTCAATATCTATATCATTTAAGCTCTAAGCCCGTTTTTTTATTCATGGAAGTGATTGATACACATCGCATCAATAACTGTACTGATAAACATCACTTAAAGGCAACTGTTATGTGACAGATATCGCGATCGATATTTTTAACTGCAAATCACATTAAACAGGAAATGCCGGCATGTAGTACTTCTGTTTGATAGTCCTTCTGTACCATCTTCACTTTTACACTGTACAAAAAAAAAAAAAAAAAAAAAATCAAAAATTGTTGTGAGTACCATTTTTATTATACTTTTACACTGTATACAAAAAAATTAAAAAGTTTTTTTTAATCGTTTAAGAGCAAATATAAACATTAAGCGGGGTATTACCAGCAGATAGAATAGTATTTCTGTTTGTCAGTACCATCTATTAGTCTTTTATTGCATACAAAAAAAATCCGCTTAAACGGTTGTAAGTAACTTCGGTTTTACACTGTGACAAAAATTTTTTAAATTGTTTTAGAGTAATTAACATTAAGCAAGGAAATGCAGGCATATAGTACTTCTGTTTGTCAGTACCTTCTTTAGGTTTACACTGTATTCTCAACTTTCACATCCCCATAATCCTTTGCGTCTTTGGTGGGTAACCAGAGGGTAAAAACCCACTTATTTTGCTGAAGGCTGATCAGACAATGTTGAAAATACCTTGTTTGGTATCCAAAGATAAAATAAAGAAGTAAAAAACAGAAAAAGATAGAAGCTTGAAGACGTTTAAGGTGGCTCGACCCCCTCACGCTTGACCGCTACCTTCCACTTTTGGAACACTAGTGCATAAACGTCTTTTATCCGATTGCAAATCTTTTTTGCACATAAGTCACATAAAGATTGAATAAATGTTTGATGCAGTTTTTTATGAGATCGGACGTCATAACACGTGATTATGATGAAATATTTGATTTCGTTTAGAAAACAATTTTAGCCTTGCAGAGCGTTCAACACTAAAATGCTTCGTACCACATAATTATATACTGGATGCCTCCATTTGTGGGGATTTTTGAAAAAATCTATCTAGCTAATAACGAGATATTTGAGATTATTTAAATATAGTGCATAATCTACTTCAAAACTAAACAATGGATTTCATACGGCCGGAATTAATATTTCAGAGCTATATATTCACAAAAGTCATTGCTCATTTAGTTTTACTCTGTATCTAGTTTTAAAAGGAACATTTTGAAGGTAATCGACTTATGCGATTTTGTGAAAACGTATAGTGCAGAAGACGGGGTAAACATTTGATGCGCACTTTTCATCGCAGTTTTCTAGTCAATCTTACTAGATCTTCCATTATTCTAAAATTCGCTGATCCTTTCTCTCAAAATTACGTCAGGATACAAATTAGAACTTAAACTATGTAATATTAGTTACATGTAATATTAGTTTATGGAAGATCTAGTAAGATTGACTAGAAAACTGCGATGAAAAGTGCGCATCAAATGTTTACCCCGTCTTCTGCACTATACGTTTTCACAAAATCGCATAAGTCGATTACCTTCAAAATGTTCCTTTTAAAACTAGATACAGAGTAAAACTAAATGAGCAATGACTTTTGTGAATATATAGCTCTGAAATATTAATTCCGGCCGTATGAAATCCATTGTTTAGTTTTGAAGTAGATTATGCACTATATTTAAATAATCTCAAATATCTCGTTATTAGCTAGATAGATTTTTTCAAAAATCCCCACAAATGGAGGCATCCAGTATATAATTATGTGGTACGAAGCATTTTAGTGTTGAACGCTCTGCAAGGCTAAAATTGTTTTCTAAACGAAATCAAATATTTCATCATAATCACGTGTTATGACGTCCGATCTCATAAAAAACTGCATCAAACATTTATTCAATCTTTATGTGACTTATGTGCAAAAAAGATTTGCAATCGGATAAAAGACGTTTATGCACTAGTGTTCCAAAAGTGGAAGGTAGCGGTCAAGCGTGAGGGGGTCGAGCCACCTTAAGGTGAATTTTAAACATTTTTTCGTCCAAAACTCTTCATGATCTGTACACGCAAAAATAGCTTGGAATAAACTGATAATCAGTATTGTACAGATAAAAGCAGGTAAGGTATAAATTCAATTAAGAAACCTTTCAATTTGGGACAGTTTTTTGATTGGTTACCCCCCAAAAACGCAAGGCATTATGGGGATGTGAAAGTAGAGAATACAGCAAAAAACAAAAAACAAAAAAAAATCAAAAAACAAAAATAACAAAAAAAAGAAAGAAAATTGTTGCAGGGTTCGAAAGGTTAAATTATCGCAGCTAATAACGAGGTGTAATGCTCGTTAACTTGAATCAATAGCGACCTTTAGATCCGACTACGAGTACGAGCCTTAAAATTGGGTCCTGTGCACGTGGTTAACACTAAATCGTAGTCGATTTTCGATTTTTTACAATCTAAAGTTTCAATCTACGTACACTATCATGACTGCAAAAAGATAGTGCCTCTCTTTAAAACTCGTACTTGTACTCGTTCTTATTCTCGTACTCGTCGTCGGATCTAAAGGTCTCTAATATTCGAGATTTGCAAAACTGCAATATGCATAATATCGACACTGATGAAAAACGCACTGCGCATGCGTTGGGAGAAAAAACAAAATGGCGGACAATAACAATTGATCACATCTAAAGGTAGGTTTTATTTTAACCGACAGGGCTATTTTTTAAATATTCGGTTTGGAATTTTACACATATTTTTGGATTTCTTTACATAGGATCCGACCATGTGATTATCTGCAAATCGTCGGGCCGCGAGTGGCGGCATTTTCAAAGATTATTTTTGCTTTGTATAAACAAAAGTTTTTTTGTATAAATCAGCAGTGTGTCACTATCGAAATTATCTTGCTATTGCGAAAAGGACAACCTTAAGTTTTCAGCATTTTTCTTAAGTTTTGCGATTTTGTAAAACAATCAAAACACCGGCATCAAAAACACAAGTTGCCCTTAGTTACGCTATACCATCTCCGAGCGTGCGCAGTGCGTTTTTCACCAGTGTCCATAATATCACAAGTGTACTTTTCCGAAAGATCGACG
The DNA here is from genome assembly GCF_029948245.1 of Actinia tenebrosa. Taxonomy (NCBI): domain Eukaryota; kingdom Metazoa; phylum Cnidaria; class Anthozoa; order Actiniaria; family Actiniidae; genus Actinia; species Actinia tenebrosa. Next base: position 987,758 of record NW_028292579.1, on the reverse strand, counting down.
AACAATAAACGAAAATTTGAAAATCACAAATACACATCTTTTTCAAACTCTTATACAAATAATTGGTTCGATTTTTTCTTAATGTGGTTTAGCTTGAAATCGTTTTTATTCACGAGTTTTTCGTATCATATCGCGAACGGGCAAGTCCTCGAGTTTATTATACATTTAGGGTCGATTTTGATTGGTCGAAACTAAAATGTGACGCGAGATCTTATTGGACAGTTTTACCGTGAAGTGATATCGTATCACTTCACTGATATGATTTTTATTTACGGCTTTATTTCACGGATATCGACCCCGCTAAATGTGTAATACAATTGCCTTTCACTTCTGGAGTCTCAGGTTGGATTTCTGGATCGGCATTACATGCGAGTGGAGAGCTGATTTAATAAGTCTCTCCCTTTAAGAGGTTTTCGAAAGGTTCTATGGTTGCCTCTCTCTCCAAAATCTGTTCTATCTGTGAGTTAGCCATGCCCTGACTTAGATCAGCCCAGAGATTGTTTCAGGTTTTGATCTGTGAGTAAACCATGCCCTGACTTAGATCAGCCCAGAGGTTGTTTCAGGGTTCAATCTGTGAGTTAGCCGTGCCTTGACTTAGATCAGCCCAGAAGTTGTTTCAGGTTTTGATCTGTGAATTAACCATGCCCTGACTTTGATCAGACCAGAGGTTGTTTCCTGAGGGCATCAATGAAATTTGAAGAATTATTTTGTCTTTTTTTTTTTTTTTGTTTTTTGCTAATCGTTTTAGTTCGTGTCGCACGTGATGTATTCAATCTTCATTTATTTTGTTCCGTGTCGTAGAGTTCCTACCACAAATGATTAATATTTACTCTGCCTGGACATTTTACTCACAAAAAAATTAATTTCAAAAGAAAATTCAAGCAAAAACAAAAAGTTTACTCAAATTATCGCGAAAGTTTTCAATCTCTCAGTTTGCATTGCATCCACATTTTAAGTTCTGAGTTTCATCAGGTTTTAACCGATAAGGAATCGGATATTTTTTACAATCTATATCACTTTAAATTGTCTAATTTAAAAAGGATATTTAATTTCCTGGTGAAAAAGTCAATAATTTACAAAAAGTACGTTCAATTTCCTGGCCAAAATTGCAGACAGCTTGCAAAAAATCGAATCAATTCACCGCATGCATCTTTTTAATAAAATAACTGAATATGTTTTCAGAAGCTTTTTCCCAAAGGTCGTTCAGAAATTATTGAACAAAATAATTTTTTCCCCCAGACATTTGAAAAACAAAATCACCTACGCTTAGTTTTCGGTTATAACTTCAGTTATATTTGAAACGTGACACACTTTGTCCGATATATGATATTACATGTGTTGAAGGCATATATAACTGTCTGGAAAGAGTCAATGTTTGACAAAAAGTACGTCAAATTTCCTGGCCAAAAAATGCCGGCAGACAGCTTGCAAAAAAATTCAAGCCAATTCATGCATCTTTTTAATATATATAAATATAGTTTCAGAGAAGTTTAGCCTCAAAGATTGTTCAGAAATTCTTGGGGGGGAAAACCATACCATACGTTTTTCAAAGCTTAGTTTTCGGTTATAACTTCAGTTATATTAGAAACGTGACACACTTTGTACGACGTGCGTTATTGCGTACATGTGTGGAAATTATCTGTAGGAGGCATAACAGTCTGAACTAATAATTAAAGTGAAGCTTCGGCACCCAATTATATTAGTTTTTCTGGGGCTATATTAGTTAACAGTTAGGGACTTTCGTGCATTACGTCTTCCAGCATACAACCAAGCACACTGAGCCCCAGGTAAGAATATATCGATTCCTTACTGTACTTGCGGGAAGCATTTACTGAGTTTTTAAGTAATTTCGTTAGAACTGAACTAACAGATGTTAGAATATCACGAATCAAGAATTTTACAATTTTTTGTGAGATTTTTTTTATTTTTTATTTTTTACATGCAAATTGAAAAAAATCAATTGCTTTTTGCGTCTATAATTTAGCAGAGGACTTCTAAATTATTATATGTTTCTTTCAGTAGTTCTTAAGTCTAAATTTTCGGGCGGAAAATCATATTTCCTCCTGGAGTTTTTATAAAACGATAAGGAAGCCAGAAAAAAGAAGGAAGAGGGAAAAAATGTCAAAATTATTTTATTTTATTTCATTTTATTTTATTTTATTTTATTTTATTTTATTTTATTTTATTTTACTTTATTTTATTTTATTTTATTTTATTTTATTTTATTTTATTTTATTTTATTTTATTTTACTTTATTTTATTTTATTTTATTTTATTTTATTTTATTTTATTTTATTTTATTTTATTTTATTTTACTTTACTTTACTTTATTTTATTTTATTTTACTCTATTTTATTTTATTTTACTTATAAGAATCATTTTTTTTAATTTTACTTCAACTGATATTATCTTATCGCGTTTATATATTGTTTCATTGCATTTCGTTTCCTTTTTATTTTGTATTTTCCCTTTATCAGTCTCAACTAAATCCTAACCTATTTCCACAACCTTCCTCCCACATTTATCAAACGACGTGACCAAATTAACAAGAAAAATGCTTTCTGGTGTCCTTCTTTTTCCGGACAGATAGTAAAATTAATAAGTCTAGGCCCAAAATGAGAGCAACGTTGACGTTCCTTGATTGACCAATTCGAACCTTTTCAAAAGAGGCTGTTTGTACATAGGAAGCAACCATCAAACTGCACTGTAAACCTCTTGAAAGAAGCGTTAAAAAATTAATTTAAAGTTCATTCAATTGTTCAAGCTCAACTCATTCTTTCCGTATGTCAAAAAAAATTTTCCCTCTCTTTCCTGACTAGATTTATTTTCAATTTTGATGCTAACGTTAAAATAGAAGAACAGTAAACTAACATATTGCGGTGAACAAGTTACAGCTACTGCATAATATACAACTAATAATATTTTGAAGGAAATGCTTTGTTCAGATGGTCTGTCAGTTCAAATCATTCTGTTTTTAATCCTCAACTCAACTTTTTCTAATTCTGATTTCATTTTTGCAGCCCTCAAATTAAGGAGTATTTCTGGATTAACATATTTATTTTTATCAATATCGCGAGCGAAAATTTATTTCTCTCGACTAAAGAATCTAAAAATAAAACACCTAAAGTCTCTTTAAAAAACTCATTAATTTTGTCGTTTTAAAAATATTCCTGCGCCTCTCAAAAATCATTACCGAAATAATCGTTAGCATATTTCTCACACCCAAAACTATATCAACGGGTTTCACTCAACATTCACTCCAGTTCCGCTTATCTTATCAAATTCAACAGATGAACCCAAGCGCTTCAAACATTTTATAATGAGTTTTCCCTATTACTCTTCAGCCAGAGACGACGGCGCTATTTTGTCAGCTCTATGTTCCGACTCTTTAAGTTTTTGTCGCGTTAGGTAAGACCTAAATACCTAAGTTTTTAAAAATACGGTTTGTCGTGGTGCCAGCGAGCTTCAGTTATTTCTCATTGCGTCGGCGTATGACATATAGTGGGCAGTTATTCCCTCACCGAATCGAATTTATTCGATAATTAACTATACATGGGTATATCTTTGGACTCTGTTGACTCAAAAATAAATCACTTTAAATCTTTCACTGTTTGGCGAACGTCTTTGTACTGAATTGACCTGAACTGGTTCTCTAATTTTCGACTGAAAAAAAAAAAAAAAAAAAAAAAGCACTCTCGTGTTTTTATCTTTATTAATATTCATTCTAGAATCCTTTCACTTGTGGTCGTTTGATTAATTTTTTAAACCATTACTTTAAGAATAAATACGAGACATATAATTTTTCTGAGTTCTTTCTCATTTACTCATCTCATAAACATTGCTTTTAGTTCTTTACATTACTGTTAAAAAAGGGGGTTCTGTAATAGCATGTAAACGCTCGAATACCAAAAATCTAAAGTCCAATATGATTTAACCAGCAGTGATGGCCTTTTCTAGATTAAAGTTATAAATAGAATACATTTGTTGGCGTTCAAATTACAGAGCAGAGCGTATCGATACGGATACGTTTCTAATTCCTAATAATAAAAACAAGACTAAGACAAAATGTTACTATATCCGTAATTTGTTTCTTAATCAAAAACAGAGCTAAAATTCCCTTAGGCTATAAAAAAATTAACTTTGGTAATTCATTTTTATAAATTTTTCACCTCTTAATAACTAACATCTTCCTTTGATAATAGTTTTTGTTTTTGATGGAAATAGTGTTTGGTGTAGTATAGGTATAAAGAAAGATTCAAAAAATGTAAAAGGAAAGCGTTAATGAAAAAGAATTAATCCAAAATTTTCAAATCCAAAATGACTTTAATAAAAAAGCGAACCCAAGAATCATCTTTCAAAATTAGTTTTCCATAGATTTAACACCTTTGTGAAAATCAATAATCCTGCACTTGAAAATCACTTCCAATTAATCCCACTATAGCGTGCGCTTTTTCCCGCCTTTTTTGTTTCGCGCCAAAAGAGAAAGCGCACGCGGCAAATTAACTAAAAAAAGTCACGTGATGTGAACTTATTGACACGAGTTCAATTCCCTTTCAAGACTCAGAATTTTTTCTGAGTCTTTCAATTTTCAGCTGCATAAGTTGTTTCATATACTGCGAGGATCAGCTCAATTTGTAACATTACAACCGCAGTACAAATATATATTTTATATATATTCTCTTACACATAAAAAAGGTTTTATTTAATCGAGCTTTGTGATTGGCTGTTTCTTTTTAAAACCCAAAGTTATGCGTGTCAGTCAAAATCAATATCTGATAAAAATTTGAGTAATGAAATACAATGAATAAGCACTTGTTTTAAAATCGATTAAAAATTGAAATATAGGTGATCAAATCAAAACTGGACAGTAACTTTTGTAGGTTCTATTTTATCTAACGCTTAGGCTACGTTGAATTTAGAACTCGTTGCGTTTAGAAAAACAAACGGTGCTTATCAAAGGGTTTTCTCTGCGTGCCGTTAGAGTTGTTTACAGTTTTCGTTGAGGATATCTTTCGGACGCAATTAGACTCCTAGTCGCAGACCACAAGCCGCTTCGCCACAAAAAAAAAATTATCACACAACAAAAAATACCGTGGTCGGCTAAAAATCTAATTACAAATACACAACTTTGGTGTTTTTAAATTCTTAAATCTGTCAAGAATTCACTGTCGCTTCTTCTCTGCTCGCCAGTTTAGTTACATTTATCTTTGGATTGACAGAATTATCGATACAAACGTGTGAATATCGACATGTGGGCTTGAAATTAGCTGCTATCTTTCTGTAGTCTTGTGATTCGAGTTTGCGCGTCAACTGACGCTTCTATCAGTGTTTTCTGTTTATTCATCATCACTTAATGGCATCCAAACCACCAAATATCTAATGACAGATTTTCACTAATAACCAAGAGCGATTTCAAACACCTTTGGTGTTATCTCCGACTACGTATATTAAGTATTACTTTTATATGCAAGTATTTACTGGTGCATGCCCTCGTTGCATTTTAATTAACAAAAATTCGAGAGTGTCCTCCTATTCAATTCCATTCATTTTTTTCGTGGCAAATATACATTCATCTCGTGTATTTTTCTATTTGCAACCTCTCATTCGTCGGCTAATTACGTCAGGTAGGTAAATTATGGTTATGATGAAAAGGAATCTCGAGTTAATAGTCAGTAAACTCTGAGTCTGCCGTTATCAGTTGGCTCACTTTGGTTCACTGCTAGCGATATATGCAATTCCTCCCGACAGAAAGATAAGTTGTAAATTAATATGCAGCGATAGTCGAGAACAATCAGGTCTAAGACAGGTTATCTTTTAAGTAAATAGAATCGAAAACTTTGCTAATGCGCTTAAAGGTTAAAAAAAGTCCCTGCACTCAACCGAGCACTTCAAGATCGATCAGCGAAGAAGCAACACTGAGTTATAGAACCAGCCCATCTTTGCTATCTTCTTTTAGTGTAAGTACCTCCAGTCGCTTAGAACTCTCGTTCAAATATCACAAATGTATGTAAAATTAGAAAACATTACCTTCAAATTATCATAACATCACATCATGATCGTTTGATCATAGGAAATTTTTCAATCTTCGATCAGTGCATCTGTTTTTGAGTTGATACCGTCCATTTTTCTATGCCTTTGGATTTTGTCTTCTCATGTTAGCTACATTTGGGATACATATTTATAGGTGGCCGCTTATTTTGCGCCAGTCATTAATCCATCTACATGAGTCGCTAAAGGCCATGCAAGTTTTTTTGTGTGTGTGTGTGTGTGTTTTCCTCGCGAAGAACAAACTTAAGGACAGCGCCTTTGCATTCTTAGAAACATACTATATACAGGAGCAAATCACATCACTTGACGAAGATTTTATTGTAAAATACTAAATAAACTTTGAATTAGTTTAGTGTTCTACAGAGCTGTGATATGATTACACTTATACAAAAGTTTTAATCACTTAAAACTAGTCTTCCACGTAAGATGCCGACTTCCAACCAACCTCTTTTGGTTTGGCTATAAAATGTCTGCCCCCATAGTGTTAATGAACTCCGTTTTCCAACGTAGCATATGAATGTAGAGAGAATTGACGTGGAAAGCACTTCTATAAAAAAAGGTAATGAATCTCAGCTATTGCACTAGAAGAATGATATACAGAATTCCAAAATCTGCGCGGGAACCACCTCGTTCCGTCCAACTTATTTCCGATTCCGAAGCCAATGTCATTTAGAGAAAAAATCACAATAACGCATGTAACGGGAAAACAGGGCTCTGTATGTTGTCAAAGTGTATCTGGTTGATCGAACATTTCAGGGTTTTTTATTGAGATAAAAATTGCAAAGTTTGGAGAGTAAATATCAGGGGAATGTGAACCGAGATCTGCGTATTTTCACTTCTTTCATCATCTCTACTCCACGCCAGAACCTTCCTTCAAAGTTGTTCTATTTACTCAATTCATTATTTTCGTGAACTAAAAGCGCGACAAAGGTTCCTGTGTGAGAGCGTGTCTTAATTATAGCGTATCTCCAATCCTTAAACAATTATTTTGAGTTTTTCATATTTGCTAATTAAAATCCCCCTTCAGGGCGCCCGAAAAGGATTTTTCAATACCATCTTCGTGGTTCTTGGCTCATTTTCTTCCCGATTATTAGAACGAATGCTAATGAACGGTCGAACTAATAATTGAAAATTCGGGGCTTTCTTTAAATGAACAGAATTGGTTTTGATAATGCAAGGTTCTATGCGTGCAAATAAAATGAAGTGGCGATGAAATTCCTATTCTATGAACGGAAGAATCTATCGTGGAACACTTCATTGATATTGAATTTTAAGTTCTTAGTCGCAAACGGTTTATGAGCGGTGCATTTGATGCTATTCAACATAGTGGCGCTTGCTTAATCCTTATTTAAATTTGGTTTTGATGTGCAATTTTCTTGTCTTTTGTCGTCGCTTAGGCTCTTGGAAATGATCCAACAAATAGCTGACCTTAAATTGAGTGATTGGACACTGAGTGACTTGAAGGGGGGTTGATGTGGCGTTAGTTTTGAGTTGAGCACGAGATAGGAGAATTTAAGTTATTCTAAACAAGGAAAAAAATAAAGATGTTGTTGTACGATTCCTTAAGTTAATTTGAGGACAAGAAGGGTTCGAAAAAATAAGAGAGGAGAGACGAAAGAAGGGGTCAGAAGAGAAGAGACGAGAAGAGAAGAGAAGAGAAGAGAGGAGAAGAGAAGAGACGGAGAGAGAAGAGACGAGAAGCGCGGAGAAGAGAAGCGACGAGAGACGAGAACGAAGAGACCAGAAGACGAACAGAAGAGGAACAGAAGAGAAGAAGAGAACAGAAGAGAACAGAAGAAACAGAACGAGAACAGAACAGAACAGAACGAGAACAGAATGAGAACAGAACGAGAAGAGAACAGAAGAGAACAGAATGAGACAGTAAGCGAACAGAACAGAACAGAACAGAACAGAACAGAACAGAAACCAGAACAGAACAGAAACAGACAGAAGAGACAGAATGAAGAACAGAAGAGAACAGAAGAGAAGAGACGAGACGAGACGAGAAGAGAACAGAAGAGAAGAGAACAGAACAGAACAGAAGAGAAGAGAAGAGAAGAGGAGAGAAGAGAAGAGAAGAGAAGAGAAGAGAAGAGAAGAGAAGAGAAGAGAAGAGAAGAGAAGAGAAATGAAGACAAGACTTACAAAGCAAAAGAAAAAGGCAAAAAGATAGCATATTTAATGTATTTATTTTCGTTCAGATGTCGATCGATAGCTCTTCAACAGCGGATTCGATCACATTTCTTTATCGCGTGGTCTACTAAGATTATCCAAGTGCCTCAAATGGCAGAATAAACAAACACGCTATACTTCTGCAGGTCACGATCCTACCTAGATAGAGCTTAGACGCTGCGTTTTTGCTCACTTGTTATTAATCGCTCAATCTTTTCCACTTTTAGTGAATGCGATGAGCAGAGAACCTTTAAACTAGCGCTCTTGCTTTTCCAAAACGATCTTGCTTGAAATGCGGCGTTCGATCGTGAAACACGCGATCTTAACAAAATATTTCGATTTCCACATTCGTTTTTCAACAAGTTGCCTTGAGAGCGCAGATATTTAGATAGCGTAAAATGAGCACTTATCGAAACACTTGGTAGAATCACGCAACCACGTGACATAAATCACGTGATGGGCTTAGTCTATTTTAAGCCGACTTCAACTATAACTGTTAAAATAAAAATCATTTCCAATCCGTGTTCCAATATTTGAAAGACTTCTTTTTGAAATAGCTTAAATTCTCTAAATTCTCTAAATGGAAAATACTTCTCATAGGAAGAGGGATGTCAGTTGTCGAGTGACATTAATTTTCTCTGGGAGAGGGGGTCAACGAACACTTTTTCGCCTATTTGATTATTATTCATATTGTGAATTAAAACCCCAATATCCAGCCATCATTCAACATACTGTATTTCAACAGCTTTGTAAACTTGGGACACCTGAAAAGCAAGGATATTGCATTGAATTTGTATTGTACTGTGTTGATCTTCCTATCAACCTTACATCAAAAGTACTGTGACAGTCTCATATTGACTTACAGTAGCCAATAGAGTGATCGTAAAGCACTTAATGTCTGTCTCAGATGTAGTATTCTCTTCATATTGCCTAATGGCCTTATTGGTTCTTATACTATCGATCAAGATATCTACTGTTAGGCTTCACAGTAATATTCTTTCATAGGGCTTTCATAGGGAAATTAGACACATTATTATTATAATATAAACAGATAAACTTGCCTTTATTTTATTTTTATTGTTACTTCTATATTATTATTATTATTATTATTATTATTATTATCATTATTATTGTTATTACTGTTATTATTATTACTATTATTATCATTATCATTATTATTAATAAAATAACTTTATTGACAATAATAATTAACTAATAATTCATTATAATATGAGACGTGATAAGAATATTGCTATAATTATAAAACAAAAAAGGAGAGATTATGAATATAAAATAACAAATATATATCATATTTACTTATTTATCTATGAAAACATATTTATAAAATAAATTAATAGCTCAAAACACGAGTCCAGCTCTTCACACTGATATAATACCATATTAAAACTATACATTTATTATTAAAATCTAAATATTTCTAAATTTCCGCTACATTGGCGTTAAGATTAAAGTCATTCAAGAATTCATTGTCCTTAAAAAAAGGGGTTCTTGTCCCCCTGACACACATGTGTACTGACTTAATTATTTCAAAAGATAATCGAGTTCTAATCCATGTTATAGTACTTGCATATGTGTCCCCTGTCTTCTTGGTTAATTTCTCAGTAAGGTGCTTTAGAAAAATCTGGCATTCTGCCCCCATCCCTCCATTTGTACCAAAAACTAAGGGCGTAAAAGTTCCCATATCAACATCGATTACTCTTTGCTGGTACTTTCTCTTTTTTTCGCTTTCTTGATCCTTGAAGATTGTAGAAGTGGATTTGTTTTGGTTGCTCTTGGAATTAACATGCGATACTCTTACATCAAAAAATGCAGTTACTCCCTGTGCCCAAAACGATTATAATTATATAATTATTATAATTATTATAATAATTATAATAATTATTATAATAATTATTATAATTATTATAATTATTATTATATTATTATTATAATTATTATTATTATTATTATAATTATTATAATAATTATTATAATTATTATAATAATTATTATAATTATTATAATAATTATAATAATTATTATAATAATCATTATTATTATTATCATTATTATTATTATTATCATTATTATTGTTATTATTATTGTACAAAATGTTTATTTTTGCGATGAATTTTAGCCCAAAGCTGATGTTAAACGGGACGATTTCAAACAACCATTCTTTGCCATACACCGTGTAACATGCCGCGTAAAATAATAATAATAATAATTTTTAATAATTTAATTGTAAAAAATTTCTCACTAAGAAAAGAAAAATTGTATTTGGTATCTATATAGATATAATATATGACGTATAGATTATCTCTTCATGTATCCTACAATAAAAAATAGAGAAAAAGAGAAAAAGAAAAGCTATAATGAAATATACTATAATAAAAATATATCTACTAATGTATAACCATAAAATCTATTTAGTAAAAATTAATCCTAATTATATATGTTAAAAAAAATCCATCCATCCATCCATCCATCCATCCATCCATCCATCCATCCACCCACCCACCCACCCACCCAGCCAGCCAGCCAGCCATCCATCCATCCATCCATCCATGCATCCATCCATGCATCCATCCATCATCCATCCATCCATCCATCCATCCATCCATCCATCCATCCATCCATCCATCCATCCATCCATCCATCCATCCATCCATGCATCCATCCATCCATCCATCCATCCATCCTTCCTTCCATCCTTCCATCCATCATCCATCCATCCATCCATCCATCCATCCATCCATCCATCCATCCATCCATCCTTCCATTCCTTCCATCCTTCCATCCATCATCCATCCATCCATCCATCCATCCATCCATCCATCCTTCCATCCATCATCCATCATCCATCCATCCATCCATCCATTCATTAATCCATTCATTTCATTTATTCATTCCATTCATTCATTCTCTCTCTTCATCTCTCTGTCTTACACCTCTTTTTATATTTTTTCTTTGTCATTCCCCTCGTTATCTTTCATTCATTTCAACTACTCATTCCATTTCTTTTCACTCTAAAAATCTCCCATAGCCGTTCCAGTCATGCAATCACCAGTTATTGAAATAAAAATATCAATACAAATATGATGGATTTAGTAATGTAAGATCTAAAATTATTGTGCGAGACGTCTGACTGAGTCTCTACGTCTCGCTTTAATCAAAACTACTTAGAAATCTCTAAGTATAACATTAAGCTTTCACTGGCTTGCCTGTACAACACTAACAACACACTTCATCTACGATAAGTGTATAAAAAAGTTCAAACTAAGTTTTAAAAAATGTCAAAAAAAAGCCTTGTTTTGAGCCGTCTATAGCTAGAGTCTTTGAATATCTCATTAGTAGACTTCAAGTGCATTCACGCTATAAAGTAATTCCTACAACAGCAGTTATTGATAAGTGCATGACAAACACTTGTCAGCATTCAAAGCCACCGCAAGATCGCATATGAATCCTGTGCATTTGATCCAAGGTCTAATGCTGTCACAAGACACTAATATTCGATGCGATATCTAGATTTTTAATCCAAAGTTTATCATTTATCTTGAAATTAAATGGGAAAAAATGATAAATAATCGACTATTAGTAAGAGAGATATCATTGATATTGATTCTGAAGAGAACTGTATAATATAGAATGCAGTGGACATAAAATGGTCTTGGTTGCTCTTTAAGTGAGTTCATGTTCACTCCATTCATTATCTTCCGTTCCAATGAGAATTTAAAATTTGAAATGTAAAATAATCGTGTTTAATATATTTTTTTAGGTACTTCCAGTCTTTTCGTATTGCTGCTGGCTCTACTTCAGGCTAGTTGGTGAGTAACGTTTGTTCAATTAAAAAATGAAGCGAAAATTATAGCTTTAATGTTGAGTAATTTTTATCATATTTGAATATATTTGTTAGGGGAAAAAGGTCTTCGAGTGAAATTCATTCGATTTTTGTACCAAAAAAAAAAAAAAAAAAAATCGGCTCACTCACCAACTGATTTCTCGTTAACATTTCTCATTCTATCGCCGTTAACGCCTTTTTGCCATATTACCTTTTTATTCAGTCCTTTGTTGATGAAAAGTCAAACATTATGCACGGGTTATTTTGTAATTTCGATATCCTGTCCAAGGTTGCCATTGTCATCGAAACGTTCTCGAAACATGTCTTTTCCTAAGTTCTTCAATACTATATCTCCTCGGTTTCTTTAATATCGAATTCACAATTTTTATAAATAATGAATTGTTGGGTGTAATTTTTCTATCTTTCTTTTTGTATCTTTCTATTTGCTGTTTCGTTTCTTTGTTTCTTCATTTCTTCGTTGTGTGTGTGTGTGTGTGTTTTTTTTTTTTAAATTATTTTTCCTTCTTTCCTCCTATTAGTTCGTTCATGCATTTCAGGCGCGGTCTTGATGGGGTGAGGACGGCCGGGAAGGAGGGCGGGGGTGGGAGGGGGAGTAGGGGTGGTGGAGGGAGGGATGGAGGTGAGGGAGGTGGGGGGTGAGGAGCGGAAGGAGGCGTGCGAGGAGGGAGTGAGGCGGGAGTGGGGGTTGGGGTGGAGTAGGCCTCTTTCAGGGGGGGGTGTCTGGGGCGTCTGCCTTGCCTTTAGCTATTGGGAGGGTGGTTTCTTGCAGGAGGGTCTGTTCTTCTTTCTTCTCTCTCTTTCTTGTTTTCTTCCTTCCTTTCTCTCTTTCTTTCTTTCTTCCTTCCTTCTTTCCTTTTGTTCTTTCTTTCTTCCTTCCTTCCTTTCTCTCTTTCTTCCTCTCTTTCTTCCGCTATCTGTTATTCTCACCTCTTCATTTCCTCCCACACGAGTTCCAATCATTTCTTCATCTAACAATTAGAACGACAATCAAAGCAGATCTCCATGAAAGTCCCTCAGAATCACACATATTCACGAATATCTCTCATTTCTCACGCACGTACAACGGATCTAATGCACAACAAACATTTCCTCACTCTATTAGATTAGCATCATATTTCCGTCCGTCGTATTAATAGCGCTCATTTTTCAAGCGACGCTTTCCACTTCACTACTCTGTTTATTTATCGTGTCTTTTGACATACAACTAGAGTCTGTGGCTTAACAATAATTAATCTAAGGTTTTTCCACACGAATCAATAGGTGTAGGGTGGGGTGGTTTTTAACCGTGACGTCATAAAAACGAAGACAAAGGCGAAATTCGGACAAACAAACTTACAAGTTTACTTTCAGCAAATAATTTTCACAGCCGATCGCAGTTGATCTTAGTTAACATGGGTTATTATTGTAACTTTAAGTAAAAATAATAAAATCGGTTCGTATAATCCTCGTAGCGGTTAAACAGAATGCAATGTTTGTCCGCGAATCTTTAAGCTATTTTTAGAATCAGTGCGCTGCGCTATTTAACATGGATTTCTATAATGTATTTTTTGTATATTCAGGGGAATTTAAATTATAGATTATGAGTAGGTGTGGGGTTGGTTTGGGTGGGGTTGGGTGGGGTGGTTCAGTATATTCTTACATAGATTTCTACACTTACATAATATTTTTAGATCTAGAATGTTATCTGTATTGTATCATTTAGATTCTAGTTTAGCACGTGCACGTTCTAACAAGACTTAATCTAAGCTCCTGTGTGTCTACGTGAATGAATAAATTACTTATTACTTACTTATCGAGGAGTAAAAAAAAGTCATGAAATAAAAGTTATTTCAAAAAGCATTGTCGGGTCCTGTTGGAGCCCTGAAATCATGGCGGGGTGATCTGAGAATACGCAGAATACTAAGATAAAGTAAAATCACATTTAGTTCTTGCTTAATACACCTATTTCAGAAATCGTTGTCGCACCAAAAGTCTCAAGCAACAAACCAAGACTGCAGAGAACGATTGTACTTTTAGCTGTAATTAGTTTATTCATGGTGCATTTTCATTTATTGACTTCACAAATTGCTCCAAGCAAGGCTGCTTGAGATGATAATTAGTGTAGAGCTATAGCCACTTGCATGAACCACGAATAAATCAATTATAATTAAAAGTACCGACGTTCTCTGGAGCCTTGGCTTGTTACTTGAGGCTCTTGGTGCGACAACGATCTTCGAAATAGGTGTATACAATCTAAAGCAAACTACGTTGTTTGGCTGTGAATGTATTGCAATTTGCAGCATGCTACAAATTTCAGGTCTTCCACCAACAAACGTTTTTTGAAATATGTGTATACAGCTGTTTCAAAACGGGTTGTTGAATTTTTTTGGTTGCATCTCGCCTGCAAAGCCCGCAATGCACTATGGACGATGTAAAAGCAATCAGCGAAAGATCTCAACGATATGAAATTGTCCTAAACTCTGTCTGCACGTTTTCCCGGCTTTTTCAGTTCTGTGCTAAGATTATTTACATATGAATCAGCAATACATTTCAAACTTGGTAAACGACATACGACTAAACCTTCGCCACCCTTTCTTAAAATAGAACTCTTTGCATGGGGTGTAATTTCCCTTTATAAACACGTGTAAATCTCTCGATAATAAGATTCTTTTTTTGAATTTGTATTCATGTGTCTTTATATGTGCAACAGTTAAACAAAGAAATGATACTCTAGGGAATAACACGTGGTCTGAAATAGGAAAACATTAGGCCCAAGCTAAACAAAGAAATGATACTCAAGGGAATGACACGTGGTCTGAAATAATAAAACATTACACCCAAGCTAAACAAAGAAATGATACTCTAGGGAATAACACGTGGTCTGAAATAGGAAAACATTAGGCCCAAGCTAAACAAAGAAATGATACTCAAGGGAATGACACGTGGTCTGAAATAAGAAAACATTACGCCCAAGGTAAAAAGGTTGATAGAATGTCCGCAATGTTTCGATAATAAGATTCTTTTTTTTAAATTAGTATTCATGTGTCTTTACATGTGCAGCTGTTAAACAAAGAAATTACACTCTAGGGAATGACACGTGGTCTAAAGGAAAACCATTACAAAAACACCTAAAAACATGAAAATTGGTTAAAGTGCGGAGCCTAGTATGTAAATTAAGTTTATTCTATGTGTTATTCTCTCCCTCGCACCGAGAGTGTTTTGCTGGGTCCTCCGATTTTCCTCCCTCCGTAAAAATCAAAAATTTTAAATTCTAATTCGATCTCCGAATCATAGAGCCGTATGTTCGATAACTTTTGTGGTTAATATGTCTTTACTCTCTTCAAAAAGATATTAGCATTTTTTTCTTGATTATTCAAATCTCTCTATACATCCTAACTAATATATTACATACATATTGTTTTCGTAGAGTTATCTTATCATATTACATATTCATATTTTTAAAGTCTTTCCTTATATATAAGTCTTTAAATCTTTAATGTCTATTATTCTGTGGCATGTCTGTAAAGTACCTTTAAGCTAAGTACATTGACCACGATAGATATAAAGGTTATTGTATTGTATTCGTATAGGAAACCGCACGATCTCGAGTACAATTCGGAATTTATAGGTACGAATGATGTTTTGAAAGTTCAAAATTGGACGAGCCTTTAGTCGAGTCCAATTTGAGAACTTTCAAAACATCACGAGTATCTATAAATTCCGAATTGTACGAGAAGATCGTGCGATTTTTTGTTCATAATACGCTCAACAAAATTGAGCAACTCAATTGGGACTCTACAGAGTACAATTTGGGATTTAATTGTACTCCTCTTGTCCAATCAGAATCAAGTAATTTTGTTGAGTGTATTATAAATTTCGAAATAGAAAATGCAGGGGAAGGTAGGAACAACAAGCTCCACCACCTCCCCCTCCCTCCCCCTCCCCCATAAATACTACTAGAATGCTTCCCACACAAAACCTTATCATCTAAGCAACTTTAAGGCTCCGTCCACACGTATCCGGAAATTTTTGTATCCGCAAATTTTTTTTTTGCGGAGTATATGGTAGTGCAGTTTTCGTATGACTGTGAAAAGATCACGGCACGAACACGGTCGTGACACGGCAAGGGATACGCCAGACCAATCACATTGCACGAGAATTTACTCTCCATCCAATCAAATGCCCTAAACACGACATAAATACGGCGCGGACACGGTCACGCCAAGACCACGGCACTTTTAGACCAATCATATTGCGCGTGAAAAAAATCAGCCAATTAAAATTCTAGAACATATCACGGTCACGGCACGTCACGCTTACGGCACTGAGCTTTTCACAGTCATACGAAAACTGCACTTATGTGATATAGGTAGATAAATGCGCTTGATTACTGATATAGGATACGTACTCAACCTTGCTATATATTTTATTTTTTTAAAGTCCCATAGGACGCATAGGTATAGATAAATTATTAAAGTAAAATTGATTTTTTTTACTTAGTTTTACGTGAAAATATCATACCAGCTAAAATCTCACTTGCTTAAAAAGCGGACCTTTAATTGATTTTTTTACTTAGTTTTACGTGAAAATATCATACCAACCAAAATCTCTTTATTAAAAATTGGCTAGAAATATTTTTTAAATTTTTATTCTAAAACCCCCAACTAGATTATTAGAAATAACTGCTTTATCATACACTTATTTCAAAAACGTTAGTCGTCTGAAAAGCTACAAAGCAGAGACCAACAAGGATTATGGGTAGTTACATTTTACATGTTTCAACCGCTTTAATAACTATTGATGGATTTTAGTTCTTTTACCAGTTACAGTCTCACCTCTTCTGAGCATCCTCAAGCTGAAAATTGTATCAAAAGCTTTACTTGTTTGATATTAAAAGTTTCCCATGATGCTCAGTGATCTAAGCTTTCTAGGTTTTTGGTGACTAACTGTATTGAAATAAGTGTATATCAGCAAGGTAATATCAAAAATGTCAGCCTATACATTCAAATGTATCTTTAATACATTTAATTATTAATAATTGATGATTGATTATCATTAAATAATATTATTAATAAAATTTAATTATTAATCATTAATTAATAATAGTAATAATTATTATTATTATTAATAAAATTTAATTAGTATTAATCATTGATTAATAATAGTAATAATAATTATTATTATTAATAAAATTTAATTATTATTAATCATTAATTAATAATAGTAATAATAATAATTATTAATAAAATTTAATTAGTATTAATCATTGATTAATAATAGTAATAATTATTGTTATTACTAATAAAATTTAATTATTATCAATCATTAATTAATAATAGTAATAATAATTATTATTAATAATTATTAATAATTCATTGAATTAATTATTAATTAATGTATATTGTTCTTGTAGTTGTTATTACTCTAATGGGTTGGGAGCATTAGTATATGTAATAGGACTCCATGCTGTCCAATTAAGAAATAATTGGACGAGGAAAATTCCGAGGACTGACACTGAAATCTGGTACCCTGCGAGCAGAGGATTTCTTTGAAACCCTCTCCCATCTCCCAACAAACCCTCTCCCATCTCCCAACAAACCCTCTCCCATCTCCCAACAAACCCTCTCCCATCTCCCAACAAACCCTCTCCCATCTCCCAACAAACCCTCTCCCATCTCCCAACAAACCCTCTCCCATCTCCCAACGGTCGGAGAGGGTTTCAAAAAAATCCTCTGCTCGCAGGGTACAAAATTGGATGAGGCTGTAGCCCGAGCCCAATTTGACTTTCAGAGGAATTTTTCGAGTCTAATTATTTCTTGATTGGGTAGCATGAAATCCCATTACCTATTAATTATATAGCTGCCTAATTAATCCCATATCAACGAGACCTGTCCAATTAATGATGGTAATTGAACTGAGTGGAGTGCAATTTGGTCTGAAATCAAACGCACGATTACAAAATGGCATGACCGCGTAGCGGGAGTTTTTGTAATCATACACAAGAAAAAGACACAATAAAGAGTACAGAATAATCAATTTAATGTAGTAGAAGAACTAAATGCGAACGAAAAAATATCTAAAAAAACTTTTTTTTTAAATTTTTTTGATTTGATTTATTTTATTTTTTGAGGGTGCGATTAAGATCTCCTAAGGATGCGATTTGGGAATTAATCGCACTCCTTTGAACCAATCAGATTGCAGTATTTGGTAGTGATTACAAAAAGGATATGATTAAGAAAATAATTGGACAGTTACCTATATGGGATTAATGAGAAGCTGTATAATTAATCGAAATATTGTGACCAATTTGAATAGCTGGTGTTCGTGACTCGTGTACATATGGAAACACAAAGCCTGAGTAAATAAGTCCGTGATCAAGGAACACAGCGGTAATTTGGAACTCGAAAAAGTCTAGTAACTAGTTTGCTAAAGGGAATATAGGAGACGTTGGTTTTGGGCTAATTTTGGCTACGCTAGTGGCTAGTTTAATAATCAATAAGCATATATAATCGTACGTTAACCATTTTTTATTGTTATTTAATTCGTTTTGCTGCTATTTTGTCCCCCCTGGCGACCATGATCCTTAGCGCTAAAAAAATAGATTGTTTTGATGTGACGTCATAGTGTTATAGGGCAATTGTTATCATAATTTTCCTTTTAATAGTAATTTAGACATTATATAATGACTTGCATTAGATTTCGCTGTATTTTGTATTTCTAAACCCGATTTGACCTGTTTCTGAACCTGATTTGAATTTAGAACCTTGATTTTAGCTATAAAACCTACTACGCTGTTCACCTAGTTCTCTGCGTCAGTCCTACAAACCTGATCGCGTAGGGCGGAAGAGAACATACAAAAGATGGATGAGTGAAAAACGTCTGCGCATGCTCTGAATCCGTGTGCAAATTAGTCAAAACGCAAGTAAATTTGACTTTCAAACATGCATGATAAATTGGATTTCACAAAATGCCAAAACTTAGTGTCCATACTTGAAACTTAAGGCTAATTCTTTCATATTGTGTTTGTTAATACAGTATCTTGGTCTGACAAAAGTATACTCTCGAACTTTTTTGTATACTTGGAGAAAACCAACATTTATTTTCTCACTCAAACTCTTCAAAATTCTTAGAAAACGTGCTGAAGTGCACGCATGCGCAAACGTTTTCCCCTGGTATCACAAAAGATACTAAAGATGTGCCATTAGCTCCCATTAGTAACATCCGTTTGAACAGTGCCATCGCATTTGGGCGGAACAAGAGCGGAGATTCACGCTGCGAGCTGTAAACGAAAAAACTATTTTTTTTACCTATACTTTGCTATCTTAAGTACGACAAACGAAGGCCAGGAGTACCGAAGCCTCCCTGTAGCGCTGCTAATAGAAAACAAGTGTGTCCATCTTTCTATTTATTTGACTTAAAAGCATTTTGCTGATTGCACACAACTTGTGTGAGACTGCGTCATTCAAATAGTTTAAAGCATAATTTACCTCATGGCTTTTACCATATTTATGATTCTTTTTTGTGAAAAAAACCGCAGATTTAAGAGCAAAAAGAGGCTTTTTTAGGAAAATCTGCTTCTCGTAAAAATGGACGGTTCTGATTGGAAAATTCGATAGTGACGTCACTCGTAAGCGGACGCAAGGGCGGGAATTAATTTAATAGGATTGGATGAAATAAAACGAAGATCACTTGAATAAGAGCACCAACTAAATCAAAATCTAAGCATTAGAAGGTTTTTGGTGCCTTTAGAAAAATTTAAAAACGCTAAATGATATGTAATTAAGATATTTACTAATACAAGCTTATATTTTAATTTTAATTTTTTTTTTTTTTTTTTTTTTTTGCATTCGTGGAATATTTTTTTAGTTTTGTATTATGTAAAGTAAAAACATAACATACTTTTGATCATCATTGATGTTGCCATGGCTACAAGTGACATTGCTATAGCAACAGCAATTGTTGTCATGGTGACCACTGAAATAGCTATTAGTTCCATGAGTTGTTTGTCGGTTTTCTGTTTTTCCTTCCTCCGCAAAAATCAACTTAGGAAGCATTCAATTTTTCATGGGACAAGAATTCAACACATTTCAAGGGGAGGGACACTCTTTAATGCAAACAGAAGAAAAGGGGTGTTTATAGTAATGATAAAAAGATAGATTATACACCGTGAAAAGATAAAAAAACTTACTGACGTTTCGGACGCTATTCCTTCGTCGGAGTAATTAGGTATTCCTCTGCCCCACCCCTCCCCCCCCCCCCCCCCCCCCCCCCCCCCCCCCAAAAATGAATGCTCCATCAATAATGTGAATTGGACTGGAAAGATAAGTGCACTACTTACTAAAACCTCAATGCTCTATTTGATTCTTGTTTTTTTAGCCACCTTATATAGAAATATTTAAGGCGCTCGTCTCCGCTTTATGAGGTTGCCAATGGGGTTAGTAGTTTACTGACAATTGGCCAAAAAAAATTGGTAGTTCACTGACAAATAACCTGAAATAAGTAGTTCACAGTTAACTGATCTTTCATTATTTTGGTTCATATTATGACCAGCGCTCGCAAAAGTATTACAGTTAACTGACATTTGGCCAAAACATTAGAAGTTAGTTGACAATTGGGTGGGTACCCCCATTGGAATCCTCCTCTGTTTCAGAGATCCAAGTCGTAGACTACTGCACGTTTTTCTGATGCACAGATCAACCGCCCAAAGACAGGAAA
The DNA here is from genome assembly GCF_029948245.1 of Actinia tenebrosa. Classification (NCBI taxonomy): domain Eukaryota; kingdom Metazoa; phylum Cnidaria; class Anthozoa; order Actiniaria; family Actiniidae; genus Actinia; species Actinia tenebrosa. The sequence continues at coordinate 966,982 of NW_028292579.1, read as the reverse complement.
GTAAGGCTTTATAGACTATCCCATAAAAACCCATTTATCGTACCTCTATTTCCTAATCTTTTTTTTTTTTACTTTATGATAGCCAATTATCCTTTGATCCGCTTGAGAGTTTGTGGCCACATACTTAGAAATACCTCTTTTTATTTAAACCAAAAGATAATATTGATCCTTAGATCTAATATACGACTGTATTCAGGAGAGTCTGCTTTGACTTTAAGTGGTATTTTGTTTGATGTGTTGAGAACGTCGATATGTGAGTTTGCCTAACGATCTATACCTCCCGCACCGCACGGAGAGAAAAAAACTTCATGGATGTGCTAAACGATTTGTCCTCTTACGAATATATTCCTTTGAATATCTAGGTTTATATCTAGGCAAGGTTAAATGATTTCGCTATGCTATATAAATGAGATCACTTCGGAAAGGCCCTTTAAGAAGCCCACAAAGTCAGATTGAATTAAAGGGTTATAGAGATGAAGCTAATTGGTCTCATCTGGTTGAAAGAATTTTCAAGGCAACATCACGAAACAATCAACGTTCTTTTTGACTTCGAAATCACATTGCGGAATTGAGCAACATTGGTCTGTTCGTTTTAGGAAATAGGTAAGGAATTGTAAAATTTCAATTAAAAATTTGATTTTGAATTTAGATTTTAACCGCCTGAGGATGGACTGAACTCCTAACAAGTTTTAAAAACCGATCGACATTTGATAGTGCCCGGAAGATCGAATTAGAATCTAGAAGTTGATTTTTGAGGAGGGAGGAAAAACCAGAGAATTCGGATAGAAACACTCGAAGCACAGGAGAGAATCAACAAAAAACTCTTCTCACACACAACGACAAGTTCCAGGATTCAATCTTATGAACGAAGTATATTCTTTACCTCTTAAATACATTAGCATTCTATCCTTTTTTTCTCATCTTTTAAACTCTATACCCAGATTATTGTCAGTGATATTGGCGTTGTAATAATAGAGTAAAAGATAGACCAGGAAAGAAGATGTATAAATTAGATAATGTTAGTTCACTACTTATCAGTGTTTTGCAAGAGTTAACAAGAATCATAGTTTCTTTAACAAATTCGTTGATAAAGATGGGGGAAAATAACTTCTCGAGGAAGTGAAAGTGGAGATGAATGAAATTTGAAAGGGTTCTGTTAGATTTTGCTATCATTGTATAAATATAGCGTTAAGCTTCTCTCTCTTCTTTCTTTCTTTCTTGTCTTTTTTTTTCTTCTTTCTTTCTTATCTTTGAGGGATTTCTTTCTTTCTTTCTTTCTTTCTTTCTTTCTTCCTCCTATTTATTTGTTCATTCATTCGTTCTTTCTTTTTCTCTCTCTCTCTCTCTCTCTCTTTTTCTTTCGTTCTTTCTTTATTTTCTTTTTTCTTTCTTTCTTCCTTCCTTCCTTCCTTCCTTCCTTTCTTTCTTCCTTTCTTCCTCTTTCTTTCTTCAATTTTTCTTCGAATTAATTCTAATTTTATAAATTCCCCACATCTATGTTTATACGTATACAGCAACACTAAAACTACAAAAATCTAAATAATGACACCTAACATCGTATACAATAGGCAGTGTGTCAGCAGCATAGTACTTCAGGCCAACGGACTCCAATAATTTTTCTTTTATATATCCTATCCTGTATAATTTTTTAAATAGAAATTTAAGAACAATTTTATTTCTTTATTATTGTTATTCCTTATATTTTCAATCAGGATTGATTTCTTAAAGCAGTCCAGGAAGTGAGGAAATATCAATCTATTATAACCTGGCAACAACATTGACTATCTTCAACCACACACACACACACACACACACACACAAAGCGTTTGACCTTATATTCTAGCTTTTTTCACACAAATATGATATAAATAGACCAGCCCAAGGTGGAATAACTTGAATTTAAGGTTGTATAAGGGTGTTGTGCAGTGGTGAATCGTTCCGTGTGTCACTACAAACAGGCAAACATATCTGTGACACAAACATCTCTCCTATTACAAGCAGGAAATTTCTCAGCATGGATCTCGTGTCTGATTGGTCCAACCCTAATAGATTCACGTGTTATTCAAATACATTACATAAAGAGGTTTCCTCAAGCTCCGATTCTCACTATATTATTTAGCTTTGGCAAGGAAAACTATATCTCAAAGTAATGATATCTAGAATCGTAGTGCGCACTTTTGGGAATTACCGCCCATCAGAATTGTTCACAGCATAAAAATCACGGTACGTATGCATTTTCCTTTAGTTTTACTTTCATTTACTTTGGACTAAAATACAGTAGAAAAAAGCTAGTTTTTCAACTAAAGTTGGATTCTTAAAGCAAGAATATTTAGCCTCAAATATTTTGAACAAAATTCGCTCGCGCGCGCTGACAAAAATGTAGCTAGGAAAATGGTAGTCGCGAGGAATAATTTTTTTTTTAAACGCCAAATTTTATGATCCAAATTAAGCCAAATTTTTGAACAGTTTTTTTTCCCTCGTTTTGATATCATTTCCCTCAAAATTTGGATAGTTTGTTAGTGAAAAATAAAACAAAAAACGGAATTTTTGTCAGAATTGTTTTTTAGGCTGATGTTTTAAGTACGAATTAAAACGCCAAAATACTTGCTTAATTATATTATCCTAACAAAAAATCCATTCAGATTTAATGATTTTTTTGTTTCCTAGTTATTATTCTTCAATTTAAACCATCATTTTTTTCTGTCAGTTTGGATCAGCCTGATATTGGCGTTGAAACAGGCGTTGGAAATATCGAATAACTCCTAACGCACGCACTAAACCACATTGTTGCTTTGGCCACATTTGATATCAAGACCACCACAAAAACCTCTACGATATCAAAAAAGGGCTCTTCACTTTTCCCCGGTATGATACGAGCTTAGAAATTTGCATTAATCTTTCGGAAACACGATAAAATTTGACGTTTAATTCACCTAAGCTACTTACGTGTCTTAAACACATTACAAGCAGTGTACAACGTTTCGAAGATTTATATAAACCACTGTAAGAGCTACAGGCTTATTTATTGAAGAAAATTGAAGCAGAGGTCAACTTTTTTTTTTTTTTTTTTTTTTTTTTTTTTTTTTTTTCCGAGGCTCAAACGTTTTCTGGAATATAACGTCTCTAGAGAGTTTTTAAAAGATTCATGTTTACGACAAACGTGAAACGTCAGTTGACCATCATTGAAAAATTCTTTAAAATTAGTGAAAAGTAATCGAAAAAAATATCTAAGTAGATGATAAACAAAGGAAAATTTGTCTTTAGGGTGAGAAGGTTTACAAACGGTAAAGTGAAATACTCGGGAAAACGATGAAAATGGTTCATGTTTGCCATTTGCGGAAAGGAGAAGCGGGAATCTTTTTTTTTTTTTTTTTTTTTTTTTTTTTTTCAATGTATGTTTATTTCACACATTGGGCGTCATATTGCTGAAAAAAATAATATTTCAAAAACACCGTTTTTTTCTTTTTCTTTTTTTAAAAAGTGGGGAATAGCAAAATTCTCCCCCATTTTACACATCTGAATATATTTTTTAAAAAATCATTGTTCCCTTTTTTTCTTATTATTTCTTCAACTAAAAAATTTGTTTTTCAAATCATTCTGAGGCAATTAGTATGTGTATGTTTTCAAGATTCTACAAAATAAATCAGATAAGGATTCCTAACGATTAAAATGGTAAAACTGAATATGACAGGCCAAAGACTTCTGATACTACAAAGTTAGTTAAAGGATAATCTTTTCCAGTGACATATCTATGATCTATTTTTTCCTGGTACTTGACACCATCTTTGTGCCAGGATTTGGGTGTTGCCAGTTTGGCGGGAAAAGATAAGAGCGCGCGCGTATCAGAGATGTGGTTTAGTGTTTTGATTTCAGGTAGAATTCCAGGTACGGATTTCTCTTTCGAAGTTTATTCATTTGTTCTTTTTGTCCACTTCTCGCTAGATGGTCCCTTTTTTTTTTTTTTTTTTTTTTTTTTTTTTTTCTTTCTTTCGTTCTTTCTCTCTTTCTATTAGCGTAAGGGGTCGGGAGTAGGGGTGTAGGGAGCTGAAGGAGGGTGGGACTGAGGTAGTGCGGGATGCTTGCTTTCTCTTTTTTCCTTTCTTTCTTTCTTCCTTTCTTTCTTCCTTCCGTCCTCTTCCTTCCTTTCTTCCTTCCTTTCATTTTCGTTCTTTCTTTTTCTTTCTTTCTCTCTCTCTCTTTTTCTCTCTTTCTTTCTTTGTTTTTCCGTTTCTTTCTTTCTTTCTTTCTTTCTTATTCTTCATTTCCCTTCTTTCTTTATTCCTTAACATTCATATTTCATGCGTTCGTTTGTTCGTTCATTCATTAATTCACTCTTCCTTATTTACTCATTTTGTCATCTTTATTACCGTTTTAAGCTAGTACTTCCTTCCTATTTCTCAAAACTCTTAACCAAAAAAAAGAAAAAAATTGACTTCGAAAAGACAAACCACTCTATGTCAATATAACAAATGTCATAAACTTGGAATGAAATATTACTAGTCCAAGATCTTCATTACATTTTTATCATCTGAAAATATATGAAATCCAGCTTACGAGTCATTTAGCTGAACACTGAGACAGAGAAATATCCCCATCAGTATCAATTTTTATCTGAACGACTTGGATTCAAAACATAAGTCTTCACTATAACTTCCTTATTCGAGAACATTCATTATAAAAACTTCGGGAAATCACTCATTAATTTAAAAAAACAAACAGGAAAAATCAAAAACATTTTTTGCGATCTCTTTATTATTTATTTATCTAAAAACCATACCCAAAATCACTTAAGTTATTTTGGCTTAGGAAATATTTAGTTTCCAAAACTCGAAAAATTTATTTGTTTTTGTTTTGGGTCAAAACATAAATTGTTCAACTTATCCATTAATTTTTGTGTGCTTACTAATTAAGGTAGAAAACCATTTAGTTTCTCGGTATTTATAGACGTGTGAAGTGCGTAAATTACGCTTCAACGGCGGCTAAATTAATCAAAACATAAAAGCAAAAAGGTAACAATTAGAAAAATAGCTAAGAGATGAACAAATTGGATTGTTTTGAAGAATGCTTCTTATTCATAATTTGTGCTATTATTTAAGGAAATTTTTCTGGTTTAAAAATTGAAATTGCTAAACTCACTGAGAAAAAAAATCTAACAAAAAATAATAATTAAGTTTTTGTTTCAAATTTCGACAAAAACCAGAAAACCAGAACTTTGCTGAGAATGACAAAATGAGGTCGTCGAAACGTCCAATATTATTTTCTCTAAAAAAAATTATATAATCTTTCAAACTCTCAGTGTAAAACAGTTCCGTGCACTTGGCCGGATTTTATTCCTCCTATTTCTATCGAAACCAACAATTTCAATAAGTTGGCCAGGAGATAAACAGGATATGACTTTACACGTTACCTAGTAACGCTTAAATCACGTGTCATGTTTAGGTTGCCTAGAGACAACTGGAACACGAGACACGTGATTTCCAGGTTGCCTAGAAACGTAAAAACACGTAATCCCTAAGCAAACTTTTGTTGCCATTTCTATCTTCGAATGACTGAGTTTTCGTCCACTTAAGCTACAAATATCCCAACATAATATTAAGAACTTCCTTAATCAAGTGCTTTTGTGAAGAAAATGCGGCTTAAAATCAGTCGGATATTTTTTAGTCTTTATTTGTTTTCCAGTTAAAAATATTGAGTTTCTGTTATATTGCTTCCCTTTATTTAAAAGGCTTTTTTGTCTGAAAAGATATTAAGTATTTTGTCACGTTTTCTTTCTCTCTTTCTAGTTCCTTTTTCCTTGTCTTTCTATCACATTTAATGTAGCAAAATTCAAACAAACTTATCAAGAATATCATAACTATAATCATAAGCTGTGTTGTGACATACCCTGATGTGTAGTGCATCATTCAAGAAGAACTCAATACTCAAGTTTTGAGTTCTCTGTAGCTCAGGGTTAGCCTCGATTTTATGCAGAATATTCATGTGTTCCAGTGAAGGTCCGTGAAATTTCAAAGTGTTTGAACTGTTTGAAGTTGTGCATTCTTTACTTTACCCTTGGTATTTGTGAATATTTTGGAATAGTTATTTTATAATATTGTTTTCTTTGTCTTTCACCGGTTTATGTGGGTATTTTTGTAACGATACTTCTACCACTAATATTAGTAATACTAAGGTATTGCTTTAGCATTTGATGAAAAACATGTTCGGCTAATTTGGCGAATAAAAGTACACAATGTACTGTAGATGTACTGAACCTGAAATTACTCAAAAAGTATTCCAGTATTTTTAATTAGTATCTCAAAATCTCTCGAAAATTTAGAAATTGATATCGCTAAAAGGTATGTAATACACTCTACTTAATTACAATTGATTTTTTTCAATTTTGAAAATATGAATTTAAGCTGTTTAAATGGAAAAAAATATTATATCTCACTCTCAATGCATTCTGGGATACTATTTGATTCTCCTCTGAGCACTGGGCGTAGTTTATGTTTTTCTATTCCGGTCCTCGAGAAGCCACTCGACTTCTAAACCGCAATCGATATCGGAATTGAATGTTGTTTTATTTTGGTTTATAACAGCGAGAATTTAAAGGAGAATGTAAGTTGCAGGCTCAGGCCCCGTCCACACTATGACGGATAAATTTGAATCCGAATTTTTATTTATAAGGCTTAAATAGGCCTACCGTCCACACTAGTCCGGGCGAATCCGGAACAATTCTTCACCGAAAACGAATTTTTTTGAATACGGTCTCCAGAGTGGAACAATTTGAAAACGCTGGCTAGCTGTATTAGTGTGGACGGAGAACATTTCGTATCCGAAATTTTTCGAATACGATGACGTCATGTTTGTCATGGGAACATGGCGGGAAGGCTAAAAATTCAGCGCGGGCTCAATGCCAGCCTCGATGCACATGCCCAGATGTGCAATGAAGCGTTTTTGCCGCCTCTGATCGGACTAGTGTGGACGCGAAACATTCTATCCGTTTTTATATGTGGACGAAAAACTTTTTTTAGGGTTCGGTGTGAAAGCTGCGGATTCAAATTTTCCGGCATAGTGTGGACGGGGCCTGAGGTTGACGTTAGAGCAGCCAGCAGTGATCTGAAAATAGTGACGTAGAAATGACGTCACTGAGATGTCAAGAAGCCTGCGAAAATTGACCAGCGAAAAATAGAAACATTGCCACCTTAAAAATACATAAATTAATTATTATTTCGCTTTTTAGCAACGTTATATTTCTTTTTTCTTTTTTTTTTTTTTTATTTATTTTTTCTTTTTTCTTTCTTTCTTTCTTTATTTTTCATTCTGTGACCTGGAAACGCAAAATTATCAAATTTACTTGATTCCGATTGGCTAACACTTTTTCTCAAATCAGCTTGAAGCGAACCAAAAGATATCGGGCATTTTCAGTGGCTTTACTGAAGACAGTATAATTATTAGCCAAAACCTCTGACTCTGGCTCCGCAAAAATATATATTCAATTTTAAGTTGCGCGCGAGCATAAAACACGTGACTTTTGACCGCGCATATTTTGCTTTAAAATATGAACAACGAATAGACCCCAATTTACCCTGAGAATAAGATTATTCGTTTGAGTTGCATCCATATTCATGTGTCTTCTCATGTGCAACCGTTAAACAAAGAAATGATACTCTAGGGATTGACACGTGGTCTGAAATGGGAAAACATTACGCCCAAGGTAAAGAGGTTATTAACTGTTCGTGGAACTTAAGAATTCGAAGAAAACGAAAAATCGTTTAACTGCAGCTGTTCGCACATAACCTTTTTCTAGTTTCTCTAGATTGCATTAGAATTTGGAGACATAAATTCTGGAAAACTCAGAGCCAACCCTCAAAATTCATTAAAGAATAGCTAATATGCTAGTTTGGATTACACAATTATTCACTTTAAATCTATTTTTATTACACGGGATAATGATTAACTAAAGGTGCATGCTGACATACGGTGCAACATTGCACGCAACGTTGCAAGCAACAAATTTGAATCGGAGTGACACACATTGCAACAAAATCACGCAACATCGCTTGTGTCAGCCTGCTATGTTAAGATATTTGGTCAGCAGTTATAAATTTGGTGCAAGCTGATTGACTGATTGCGTACAATGTTGCATGTAATGTTGGACCGTGTTTCAGCACCTTAATGTACACCTAATCAGTCGGTACCTTCATATTTTTGACTGCTGGCAGCGAAAAACCAATTTTCAGCGTGCAGCTAGCAGACACAGAGGGGAGTGAAATTAGACGACCAAAATAGCGGGAGCCCAATTTGTTAATCAGAGTTTTTTCTATAAAATGATCATAAATTCGTCAGCTCGTTGGAGATGTTAGTAATGCTCAAAAGTTTGCCAACATATTATTATGATGTCTTCCTTGGTTCGTGGACAACTGGAGTAGATGTAAGTGTGAAATTGGAAATCCAAAATCTCAAAGTTATAGAGTAATAAGAAGAGATAACTAGCTAAAAACTAGTGTGACCTGCGTCGGTGTTCCTAATGGAACAGTAATGATAAAAGGGTAAATTATACACCTTAAAAAGATGAAAAAACTTACTGACGTTTCGGACGCTAGTCCTTCGTCGGAGTAAAAGACGAACTGAGGACTAGCGTCCGAAACGTCAGTAAGTTTTTTCATCTTTTCACGGTGTATAATTTATCTTTTTATCATTAAAGTTATAGAATGTTTAAAGGCAGAAACAATGCAATGTTCATGCATAGTAAAAGACTTTTTTAACTTCCCATATAGGTGAAAACTAGCTAAAACTTTTGATTGTTTATTTTGCGGCCTATATCACATGGCTGCCCTCTATCGAATACCTCTAGCGAAGTATTTAGTTAGTTATAGAATCCGCTTTCAGTGGCAGATCCTCCTTCACAAAAGGAGAGTTCCAATTTCATTCTACTAAGCGTAAAGAACATGATTGGCTTCACAAGATCTCACAAAAGGGGGGTTCAATGGAAACCACGGAAATCACCCCTGAATCTGCCACTGGATAAGCCGATGTTTACCTAAGAAAGAGGGCAGAGGAAAGGATCGTGTAGTTCCTTACGGTCCAGAGGTATTATAAAAAAGTTCGCGACTCCGCCCAATATGGAATATATTTTCTTCCAACTAGCCGTCAATATTTCATGGTATTGTCGTCTTAAATAGTAATTAGTTTTTTATCGCGATTCTAAAGAATTTGACACACACAAAAAAAGGGAAAAACTGACCGATTTTCGTTGATTAAAAGCGAAATTCTCCTTACGAGCGCGCAATATGGCGCAAGCAACAAGCGTAAAAATTTGACGCGCGCGCGCTCAAGCTTTACTTTTCGTCGCGCGTTAGCCAATCAGAAACCTTAATTTTGAAACGACAATAGCACAAAATATTGTCGTCTTAAAAATTTAAGAAACTATTTAGGGAATCGCGAAACGTTGTCGTATTAATTGCCATCGTTCGTTTTGTTTATTATTATTTTAAGATTCGTTCTCTCTAAGGAGGCGTACCTCTTTGATAAAAACAGTATAAAATGATAGCCTCTTTTTCGACGCCTTTAAGAGCGCTTAGTACTCCACATACACATCGATAGGCCGTACGAACAAAAACACATCCTGAGATACCAAGAATCGTTGATTATCAAGGGAAGTACTTACTCGCTGGCTACATCAATATATACACTTTGAGAAGCCCCTAAGGCTGAAGAGCTATTAAAGTTCGTTCTCACTATCAGTCAGAACGCGTTTTTTATTAAGTTGGCTAATTTTGAACTTCGAAATAGAAGCTTTCTGGGGGGGATTTTTAAAATTTTATTTCGCTTTATAGTTTTTTTTCTTCGTAAATTTGAAGGTGTTAATTTATGGCGACAACTGAAAGTGTTTTGTGTGTGATCGTTATCTTGATTATAAAACTTTAAACCTTTTTTTAACACAGAATCCAAAATAAGCTTAAATGAATTATTTACATTGTACACTGCATACATGCAAGTAAATATTCACAAAAACTTAATTAAAAATTATTAAAGTTTGTAAAACATTTATGTAAATGGATATGATATGATTGTATTCAAGATATATGACAGCCACAAGATTATTCATTTCGTGGTTTAATAGATTTTAGTTATACGCCTACTTGCAAGAACGTTGTCATACGAAAATAGAACAGTGATTTAGTGGGATAGGAATTATATTAAAAAACAAAAGGAGATCACTGAACCTGAACTTTTTCTTTTGTCTTTTAATGAATTCCTTTCTCACTAAATTGCAAATGTTCTAATATCGTATGACAACGTTCTTGCAAGTAGATGTATATTCATTTACTCATTTATTCATCCATTCATTCATTCATCCATACATTTATTTTACCCATTGGCATCCATCCATCCATTCCCCGACCCCTTCACCATTTCATCCATTCACCTCATCACAACCAATCCATGCATTCACTCATCCATCCATCCATCCATGCATTCACTCATCCATCCATCCATCCATGCATTCACTCATCCATCCATTCATCCATCCCTCCCTCCCTCCCTCCCTCCCTCCCTCCCTCCATTTATACATGCATCCATCCATCCATCCAAGCATTCACTCATCCATCCATTCATCCCTCCCTCCCTCCTTCCCTCCCTCCCTCCACTTATACATCCATCCATCCATCCATCCAAGCATTCACTCATCCATCCATTCATCCCTCCCTCCCTCCTTCCCTCCCTCCCTCCATTTATACATCCATCCATCCGTTATCCAATCCTACCATTCCTCCTTTGATTCATTTATCCTTCATTTTTTAAGTAGACAACTGTTTTTCTTTCTATTCCTTTTTGTCTACATCTAATTTTCTATGAAATCACTTACTGCAGTTGGTTATCTAGGACCATCCTTCCTCAAGACCAGCCCTTTCCTCTTCCATAATAACAATAATAAGCTTTTAGCAATATGAATATTCATTCAACTCTATCTTCCCATCTTTGATATAAACGACTTCCTGGCGATTTGTAATCTACGGGGAAGCTTTTCTTGATCATCTGTCGTTTATACCCCTAGGGACTTTAGGCCAACAGAAGTCACATGCGACGCTGAAAGAAGATTGAGAAGCTTGTTTGTACTTATACACAAACACTAGAAGGGAATAACAAAGACTAGAAAACTAAAGGTATGTGTTTTTTGATGGTAACATCAACAACTTAAGCATGAATTTAGTCGTGTCACACTTAACATAGATTGAATTGGTTGCATATAAGAAAAAATGTACCCTGCGAGTAGAGTCTCCTTTTACCTCCTCTACGGGCGAGAGAAGGAAAGGAGACGTAGAAAAAATGCGAAGCGTCGATACCAATGGAATACAATTTTTCAAGTAATGCATCAGAAACTCGAACAAACTTTTTTTCCTAAAATTTAGTCTCATTTTTACATCGTATTGATGAAATATTTTTACATTGCTAAACCTTTATTTCGTTATTTAAACCAATGTTATAAGCGAAGCGTCGATACCAATGGAATACAATTTTTCAAGTAATGCATCAGAAACTCGAACAAACTTTTTTTCCTTAAATTTAGTCTCATTTTTACATCGTATTGATAAAATATTTTTACATTGCTAAGCCTTTATTTCGTTTTTTAAACCAATGTTATGAGCAAAGCGTCGAAACAAATTGAATGCAATTTAGAGTAATGCATCAGAAACTCGAACAAACTTTTTTTCTTGAGTTTAGTCTCACTTTTATATCGTATCGATAAGATATTTTTTATATTGCTAAACCTTTCGTTTTTTAAAACGAATGTTGTAAGAAAAGCGTCGATACAAATTGAATACAATTTAAAGTGGTGCATCAGAAACTCAGAAATTTTTAGTCTCGATTTTACATCGTATCGATAAAAAAATTTTTTTTTGCCGTTGCTAAACGTTTTTAAGTGAATGCTATAAAGAGATGAATTTCTGTATTTTTTATCCCCTACGTAAAACTGAAGTTGGTAGTATAGTTTTTAGTCCAATTCTTCTATTGCGGCGAATGATTGCGCTAGAGAGGAAAAGCCTGGAAAAGCTTTGAAAATGACGGGTCCCGTCTCTGCTTCATCTTAGGGAACACCAAACGTATGAAGTGATCGTACTAAAATGTGCATGACTTAACCTGTCTTTCTGTCTGTCGGTCTCTCTCAAGCCCCGTTTATACTGGCGATTTTTGCGGCGATTTTTGCTGCGATTTTAGTGGCAATTTTCGGAAATATGAAATCTTTTGTCTCATCCTTCAAAACAGACATTCATCTAGGAAAATCTTGGTATCCTGAAAAAAACTTTACAAGTAAATTCTTTACCATTATTTATTATGGACAAAATCGCAACAAAATCGCAGCAAAAATCGCTAATGTAAACGGGGCTTTAAGGTGTTTTTGTGCTTGGATAGTTATTAAAATCGTGAATTATCTTTCTTCAAGCAAATTTTTCCCGCTCCGCTCCTGGAGCTCAGGACTTTTTCCGAGATAAATTTGCTTGAAAAATAGAATTCACAACTTTATATGGAAAGTTGTAAAGTGCTTACATAGATCATTTTAAAGCAATTTTACCCCCTAGCTACTCAAAATAAGATATTTTTTGAGATTTTTTACAATGAACAAAGTATACGAAACGCCACGGCAGATTCCAAGTAAGATACATGCATGATGAATACAAATATGTAGATAAAACACAGAAACACTGTATATTAAGAAGACATAGAGGATACTACATGGGCGCGCGGAGATACGAATTTTATCTTCGAGTGTTGGAAAGATCTCTCACGAGTGAGCGCAGCGAACGAGTGAGAGATTTTCAACACGAGAAGATAAAATTCCTATCTCCAAGCGGCCATGTAATATTCTGTTTATTATATAATTATCAATGAAGTATGTTTTTCGAAAAAGAGAAAAATAGATATTTCATTGGTAATTATATAATAAAATAAGTTCCGAGGTAATTTTGAGTGACAGCACTTTCAAAATCAACAAGACTTTATTCATTTTTTGATATTAACTTCAGTTACCATCTTCGATTTTCACATATAACATGCAACAGAATTTCACGGATTTCATTCTATTGATTAACGTAAGCGCAGGGCGTAACCGTATCGAATAAAACGTGGTTTCACATAAAACCGCTCATAAATGAAAAGCCGCCCTGATGAAAAGCAATAAAGGTTTCCATGGTGATCCTGGTGAAGAATGAAATAATTCCCTACACACAGGAATTCACAGTAGAGGTCACGTGACTTTTTTTCTTCCATTCCAGAGTTTTTTCCATGCATAAACCGCTTTAGCTTGGGCGTAATGTTATCCCATTTCAGACCACGTGTCATTCCCTTGAGTATCATTTCTTTGTTTAACGGTTGCACATGAGAAGACACATGAATATGGATATAACTCGAATGAAGAATCTTATTCTCAAGAGAATGACACGTGGTCTGAAATAGTCGAAAGTTTAGGAAATGATAGAGACCTTTAGCCCCGCAAATCTCAAACTGCAGTTCGACGTCAGGCGTTGTCCGTCAAACTTCCGACATTTAGCAAGGCGTCATAACGAAGTTGTTGCTGGAAGAGCCCCCATATTGAACTTCAGTGATACTAAGTGTTTCTCCGTGTTTGCGGGCGTTTATCGGGTTCCTAGCGGTTCAGTAGTGGTTAGCAGTAAATCCGATGCTAAAGGTCTGTAATAACCTAAGAAAGACGTGAAAAGTGTTGACGGTTCGAGTACAGTGTCCTCACTTTAAGATAGTTGTCACCACACTAATCACGTATCGGCTCAAATTGATTTTGTTAAGTTCCTCCAACATGGTCGTCGTGAAAACAAACAACATACAACAGATATGAGAATCTAGATGATAACATCTATCCCTTGACTCGAGGTTTTTTTTTTTTCGGGTTCTCCGACTATCGTCCCTCCGCAAAACCTAATAAGCTAAATTCTGTCTCCATTTTCATCTGTGAGTTAGCCATGCCCTGACTTAGATCAGCCCAGAGGTTGTTTCAGGGTTCAATCTGTGAGTTAGCCATGCCCTGCTGACTTAGATCAGCCCAGAGGTTGTTTCAGGGTTCAATCTGTGAGTTAGCCATGCCCTAACTTAGATCAGCCCAGAGGTTATTTCAGGGTTCAATCTGTGAGTTAGCCATGCCCTGACTTAGATCAGCCCTGAGGTTATTTCAGGGTTCAATCTGTGAGTTAGCCGTGCCCTGGCTTAGATCAGCCCAGAGGTTGTTTCAGGGTTCGATCTGTGAGTTAGCCGTGCCTTGACTTAGATCAGCCCAGAGGTTGTTTCAGGGTTCTATCTGTGAGTTAGCCATGCCCTGACTTAGATCAGCCCAGAGGTTGTTTCATCAGGATTCGACAAAATTGGATTGACGTTTTTTTAAGAAATAGCCGTAAAAGTAACTACAAGACAATATCATCACCAGCATAATCCCAATTTTCTCTCTTTCCCTATCAATTTTCAACGATATTTAGGAACACCGTGCTGGAAACGTCACGTGCGTCCAGTTTTCATTCATTCATCGTCTCCAATGGTTTCTAAGACGTTTATTCACCCGGCACCAATTCTAAATCCAAGTCAAAGTAAGCCGTCTCATTATATTTAGTTAATTGATTCATGGTCTACAGAAACCGGCCGAAGTAGGCGCTCAAAGGCTGATTATTTAGATCAACCATCATCGTTTGAGCTTCCTGACATGAAAAGGAACTGACAGTAGGGAGTCTTGTTCAATCACTGGAAGCCAGGCAAGTCGTTGGTAAAGTAAATCAAAAGATTTTTCGACTCAAGCTGAGATTGTTTATAGATACTCTGTGAACGTTTGCACGAATCTTACTAGAGTGATATTTTATATAACCCGTGAAAAGATAGTACGCATAATAGTAAGTAGATAGACTCTAAACCCGGTTTTCTTTTCTTATTTATTTTATCAACTAGTACTAATAAATAGTCATTTTTCTTTCACGGGTTAAATAAAAGTCCTCTATCAATGCCCTCCACCACAGTCTTAGAAACTAAGTTCTATCTTATAGCGTAAATAGCATTAGGAATTTATATTACTGAATGTGTGAATTCCTATCGTGATTTTTTGGTAATTTATCAATGTGTTCCTTCAACGCTCGTACGAATTTTCCCGCGAAATATATGACTGGGGATTGAGGTTAACGCACGCGTATGTTCGACTTAACAAATGATTCAATGGTCGGTGCAACTGTGTGATAACCGTGTGTGATAAATTTTGATTTCAATCAAGTTTCTTTAATGAAATATCCTCGGTTTTGTATTCAAAGTTAGTTAATATTTCTTTTCAAGAACCGTACACATTTTTTTTCAGCTGTTTTTTTCTTGTATTCATTTTTTAAATTATTTTTCAAAGCGTATTATATTTTATTCTGTTTGTACGTTCCGATCAATAGCTTTTAGGTTACCTTGACTTCAAAATAACCTGGGGACACGATTGATTGTTTTTTGGATTCGTTTGCCTTTTCCAGGAAGTTTCCTGGCCAAATTGAAAAACATTCCAGTCATTAAAATGAAGAGGTATTCACTTCACATTTTCAAAGCCCCCGCCGTTGTATAGATTTCGTTTATAGAATAGATAGGTTTGCCTATACACTATATTGATAGAAAATTTTGCGGCTTCTTTGCCTTTTCCAGGAAATTTTCTGGCCAAATTGAAAACAGTCCATGCGGGGAGCATTTTAAAAGCTCCCTGTGTAAAGAATATTAATAGAATACATTATTTTGCCTATACTGTTTTGGTAGGAAATTTTGCGGCCTCTTTGACTTTTCCAGGAAATTTCCTGGTCAAATTGAAAAACATTCCATGCGGTCATCGAAATGAAGAAGCATTCACTTTCCTTATTTTCAAGAATCCCCGCGTAGAGTTGATTAATATAGATCATAAGTTTGCCTATGTACTGTTTAGGACATCTTGCGGCTTCTTTTCCTTTTCCTTGTTTTTATATGAAAGCTAATTTGGTTGAGGAAACAAACAATTTTACTTAATTGTAAAACAGTTTATGCAGTCATTAAAGTGAAGAGGTACTCACTCCTAATTTTCATTTTTAAAGCTCCCTGTGTAAAGATCATTAATAGAATGCATAAGTTAAGTTTGCCTATACTGTTTTGGTAAGAAAATTTTGCGACTTCTTTGGCCGTTCCAGGAAATTTCCTGGTCAAATTGAAAAATATTCCAGTCATCAAAATGAAGATGCGTTCACTTTCCTTATTTTCAAAGCCCCCTGTGTGGATTTGATTAATGGAATAGATGGGCCTGAATAGATAGGTTAGCTTATGAATCGTTTAGGAAATTTTGCGGCTTGTTTGCCTTTTCCAGGAAATTTCCTGGCCAAATTGAAAAAAATTCCAGTCATCAAAATGAATATGCGTTCACTTTCCTTATATTTTCAAAGCCCCCTGTGTGGATTTGATTAATGGAATAGATAAGTTAGCTTATGAAGTGTTTAAAGGGACTCTGAGGTGCCAGTTACATCATAGCTTAAAATGTACATCAAACCTTTTTGATTTTGAAAATCGAAATGAAAATTCCATGAAATGCGTTTTTTGGGGTGATATCGTCCGTCAAAGTTGCGAAATGACTTAAGCTGGGCTCCCTGTGGAATATCGCGGATTTGATGGCTTGGGATGAATGAGGTGTGATGACGTCAGATAGTGGAACATGTTGGATAGCTGGAGCTGAATCAACCAAATTTCGCTATGGAAGTATGGCTGTTCTTTATCAATTTGAGCCGGAAATTGCTTGAGGAGAAGAATATAATACACCCGATGAAAGTGTGAGCGAGGACAGTGAGCTAGAAGAAGTGGCGAACGAGGAAAGGCTTCTAGGAATCGATGTGGTGTACGTGTCAGCAACTTCATCTTCACTTCCATCTTCTTTAAAGCCAGTATCTTCCTCATACATTCAGGGAAGGTAGATCTTTAATATCTTAGATACCACACATGCTGATCTTTTTGCTAAGATAACCGTGCATTCACCATGTAATTATAAATTGGCGATATCAGAACTAGCACAACGCAGAGGGCTGAAAAAGCATTTCAGCGAAATGAATATGCATTGAACGTATACGTATATGAAAAAGAAAATACCGAAAAAAGCTCACTTATTTGGAATATAAGAACGTAATAGAAAATACTTTTAAAAACTCACTTATTTGTAATATTTGTTCAATTTGGAATGAGCCTTCTCTGTCATGAAGAGAAACTATTAAATGCAGTCCTAAGCACATCTCGGTTCAGACACAATAGTCGTGATGCATGTCATGTCTAATAATTACGTTGAGTTTAACATCAGAAAATATTGAAATCTTAAGTGAAATAAAATGTTTCATTTACCTCATAATCTTTTACCTAATAAGCTCATTTAACAACATAAACACATATCAGCTAGCTGTTTTCATCACGACACATTGTTGACTTTAAGATCGATTCCTAGAAGCCTTTCCTCGTTCGCCACTTCTTCTAGCTCACTGTCCTCGCTCACACTTTCATCGGGTGTATTATATTCTTCTCCTCAAGCAATTTCCGGCTCAAATTGATAAAGAACAGCCATACTTCCATAGCGAAATTTGGTTGATTCAGCTCCAGCTATCCAACATGTTCCACTATCTGACGTCATCACAGCCCAGGCATCCCAAGCCATCAAATCCGCGATATTCCACAGGGAGCCCAGCTTAAGTCATTTCGCAACTTTGACGGACGATATCACCCCAAAAAACGCATTTCATGGAATTTTCATTTCGATTTTCAAAATCAACAAGGTTTGATGTACATTTTAAGCTATGATGTGTCTGGCACCTCAGAGTCCCTTTAAGGAATTTTGCGGCTTCTTTGCCTTTTCCAGGAAATTTCCTGGCCAAATTGAAAACTATTCCAGTCATCCGTATCCCGTTCCAGGATATTTCCTGGCTAAAAAGAAAAACATTTAAAAGCCAATTGTAATCTTGTCATTAGTCCTTCGAGAGCATATCTTAGAGATTCTGTGCAGTATCACCGATCAATAGACCTTGAGGCTAATCCCGTGTAAATGGATCTGTAGTCTAGTAACACAGCGTCGTATTACGAAGAAAAAAGGTCTATTTGCGAGAAAAGAGATAAGATTATTCGAAAAGTGCAAAGAGTAATATCGAAATACGTGTTGGTATTTGACTGGGGATTAACATCAAAGTGACTTGCTTGGAATTAAGGATTAACGACAGTACTATCTTGCTTCCTGTGATCAAAACTATACCATATCTGTACACTGATATACGCGAAGTGTTAATCTGTGTATTCAATGATCGAGGTAGATAAACAATAGTGAAACTCTCTTACTCTGTTCACGAAAAAAAGATTCTTCACCAAACGAAGATAAATAAAATTGAACTATAGGTTCATTCAGTGTGAACCTGAGACCTCTCCCACCTCTATAGAGAAACAAGACTTGAAACAACCTTAAATCTTGGCGAAGGGTAGAGGCAATCAAATCCCCACCCCTCCCCACTTGATTGGAAATTTAATGGAGGATTAGATATATTGGCGAAGAATGCTATTTATTTTGCACTCTCCCCTCCCTTACTATTTTTTACTAGGGCGAAGAATTCTTTCATGAAAAGAAAATAGAGTTACGCAATGGTCTATAGCTAACCGCTATTCTTCACTGTTTAGATATTGAAAATGCCTTTTGGAATTGAGATATACTGATCTATAATTGCAAGTATATGAACATTGAATTGGCTTACTTCCAACCATTAACTTACAATTTTACAAAAAACAAACTACTTTCTCAGTCTACAAAACACAATTCTTGGAGTCATATTTTGTGGCCTTCCTCGTGTTTCAGCCAAGGGATTTTGTAAAATGTCTGCTATATCACTCTAAAACGCACTGGCAAAACGCGAATTTCGAACTGCCATCTTGTTTCAACATTATCCCGAGTTTTGGAGGGGAATATCGTCCAATATTTCGAGATATGAATGAACCAATGAGAACACGCCATCTATGTAGGTTCCCGCGTTAGTATATCCTTAACTTCGACTACATAAATAATAGTACGTCCGTTTGTGAGGTATACTTTCCTTGGTGAAACTTTCACTCACCCCCTCCCCCTTAGTGGTGATTTTAACTATGAGGACGACTGGGGCAAAGATCCCTCACCCTCCCCTCCCCACGTCTTACTAGGACTGAAAGATAAGCAAGAGGTTTTTCGGTGTCAGTAATTATCAAATCACTAATAGTATACCACTTATGCTCACTTCTTGCTAATGTCCAGAGGAAGGAGTCTTCGTATACAATTGGCAATTAAAATCACGCCTAAAGCTACAGTACAATGACCTCCGCTCCATCTAAGTTAGTTTATATTTCGAGCCTTTAGTCCCTTTAGGCAAGCATTTAGTTCTAACTTTAACCTAATGTCTTGCTGATTTTCTAGTCACTAAAATACTCGTATATTCGTTCCATAGAATACCTTATTGGGAAGCACGGGTGGCGTAGCGGTAGAGCGCTCGCCTCATGTGACCATGTTCGATTCTCGGACTCGGTGTCGTATGTGAGTAGAGTTTTAAGTTTTCTATCCTGTGCCTGAATTCAAGGATCTTTTTCCTGTTTTTCTGATTTTCCCTTTTCGCAAAAACCAAGTTCTAAATGCCAATTCAATTACTGAACACTTTCTGTTAATTCTATCCCGCGTTTTGATGTCTTTAGTTTCTCCTGACTATTTACTTAGTTTTCTTACCCCCTCCCCCCTCTCCTTCCCCTCCCCCCTGCAGAAACACACTTTAGATGTACGCAGATTAGTTCACATTAGTCTTAGCTTCTGAATTTTCAGTTTTTTCGATGAATTCGAAACCCTCTTATTTCCCGCCATTTTTTTGGTCATGCGCATTACGTGTTTTCTCCGCGCTCGCAAGTCTAATCTGAAACACAGGTAGCTCAAACGTTCAAAACTTCAAATCATCAAAACTCTTAAAAATAAAACTCCTGATTAATTATACTCAAAATAACGACGCGACATGTCTTTTACGTGAGTTTTCTTGACCATACGATATTCTGCCATTGAAGAAAATTGACTTCCACAGTCACTTTGCGTTCCAATCAAAAGATTTCCGGCTAAGCTTGTACAATCCGCTTAGCTCATTTAACATCAATTTTTGATAAATGCGTCATCCGTTTGCCTGGCGCAAAACAAATGTTGTACTAAAACAGCGTCTCTCCAACACCATGTGTCTGTTGTGGTTGCGTAGCATATACAATATAAGTGTTTTCTGCGCTAAGGTACGTAGTGACTAAGCAAAGAATTGAAAAATGCGTCATCCGTTTCCCAGTCGCAATAAAAATCGAACAACAAAGCTGTAAGCTGTTCAAATTTTATATCTTGTAAATCTCTTAGCAAGATTTTGAACGGTTTTTCTCATACATTGGCCTTGTTCGTATTTCTTTTTCAAGCAAGCCTAGTGTGAACTTGACTAGGGAATATAAGATTAAGCAAACAGCAGTCATATTAGACCCGGGGATAGAATTATTTATATAGATATCAATTTGTGTGTACGTGTTTGTTTGTATATTTTGGCTTAACAATATTGGTTCATTGTTAAATTGAATTTGGTCGTAGCATAGAAAAAACCAGAACTCAATATTCTACCGCCTTTGTTCAAAGAAAACACCGCTGATATAATAGAAAAGATCAAACAATAGAACCCGTAATTTTACGACTAGTTCCTTTGATAAGTATATAAACAATGAAAGTGCTCGATATCATCTTAAAGCATATGTAAACAAAAAATTGTAGGAGAAAAAACAATTTCAAATTTACGATGAATATACTAATGATTTCGCAAACGGCTCTCTCTAGAATTTATGGTATACGAAGCGTTCTTTCTTCTTCCGATGAAGTATGACTTCCATAACAATTTAGTAGATAATTTTTTTGGGCAAAGCTTAGGCATTGAAATGGCTTTGTTTTTTCCATAGCAATTTAGCAGACTTTTTTTTGGCAAAGCTTAGGCATTGAAATGGCTTTGTTCGGAAGTTATTTCTTACATTAGTAAGTTTTAGATAGACATTTCTTCTTCTCGCAAGGAGCGAACATGATCATGTTTGTATCGTTTTCCAGTAATTCACTTTACTTTACCTCTTGCTAACCTCACCAAAAAACATTATTCTTGGAAATATATGCTTGCAATTTTTTTATTCCTTTTCGAATTCACCAATTTTTAAAAACATTTCGCGGGTCAACTGACGTTTCACGTTCGCTGTAAATGAAATCCTAAACCCCTCTTTCTATAAATATAATATGCTCTACTCGATATGGCTTATGATAGAGGATAGATTATAATGATTCCCTCAGCAATTTATGGTATGCTAAACCACCTACGCGGTCAGTTGTCCTGGACTCAGTGAAATTAAACACATCTAAATGAATTCCTTCAACGTATCATAACGATGAAACCATATATTATGTTTTTAATAAATTGGCTTTCCATGGCTTTGACGCTAGTATATAATGATGGTGGCCTTTCCTTCGGCAAAAAGTAAATTATATCCAAAGATTTTTTTATGATATAGTATGACTCAGCATTACATCAAAATGGCTTTTTGAAGCAATTTCTCAGAAAAAGATTTCTCTTGCGATCGCATCGAATACTTTTTTAGATTTATGACTCAAAATTAGAATGGCTTCCGTCGATCAAAGTACGAAACATTATGGAATTTCAAATAGTATTACCGATTTTTTCCCTCGATATACCCAAAATACAATTTTCATTTTTTTTCTCTGAAGCTTATCATCAGTGATGCGCATCAATGGACGAGCGGACGCTTCACTGCGTTGATAACTCTTTCCTATCAAAGCGTGCTTTTTAAGCTACCAAATA
Source organism: Actinia tenebrosa (assembly GCF_029948245.1). NCBI lineage: Eukaryota > Metazoa > Cnidaria > Anthozoa > Actiniaria > Actiniidae > Actinia > Actinia tenebrosa. The sequence continues at coordinate 945,122 of NW_028292579.1, read as the reverse complement.
ACTTGACAGTGATCCAGATTTTAACAGTTATTTTACCTCTTGGGTCTCTTGGTAGAGGGTTGTCAATGAGCTTGCTTGAGAAACCAAAGGTCTTTTGTTTTAAAAATATATACGCGAAAGAAGAAAACCAATACGATAAATGTGGTAAAACTACATTTGTGAGTTATTGAAATAAGGTGATAAATTTGAACATAATCAATGATTATGGATTGGGTGTGAGATTAAATGAAAAGTACGACCAAGCTCATTTGAATTGACCAAAGCAAATGTAGGCTATCAGACAATGACCAAAAAATCCAAAATAATTAAACCAAATCAGTGACCTTCAAAAAATTATTGTCGTACCGCAGGAGAAAAAACTTTAAGTAAATTAGATGTACAATTTTCAAAACAAGTTAATACCATAGCATGTCAGATTTGTCTTGAAAGACTTGGAATTGTACATGTTTTTTTATAATTCTGCATGAACCAATGCGACGCAATTTACGCTTTTTCTTTGTTTGCTTATCCAATGAACATCATTGATGAGACTTCATTAACCATTCACTAATAATGAACACAACAAAAAGAAAACTTTGCGAATTCCGTGTTTTCGTAATCATATCTTGCCCAACCAGCATAGCTTTTACACCTAAAAATGTCCCTCAATTATACTTAGAGAGTGGAAGATCATTGCACATGACGTAAAATAGCTTTCATGGAGCTCGAGTCGAGAAGCTTGGATTTCCCTAGAGAATTCATAGAAAATATTTCTGGAAACAAAGGCGTATGGTATAGAATTAAGTCAATATCATGAAAACCTGGGCTATGGAAGGCCATTAATTTGACTGTGAAAATTCTCCCAATATTCAAAAACGTACACATTTGTCTTTGGTAAGTTAGGAGCAAATATTTTAAATCTAAGGTAAATCCATTGAACTTATATTCTATCGATTTAATTACCGATGCTTTAAGCGGTGTTACTTTATCGACAAACACTAAGTAATCTCAGTTCGCTTTGAGATGTGATTTTTCACAGTTGTAAAATTGAATCAGTACTTCCAGACAAGCTTCAAACATAAATCAATTTTCTAACGCGGTTTGTTTATTTTTTATTTTTTTTCCAGTAAGACTTGAAGTATAACTGGTCATCTACTACATATAAGGATCAACTTTTCCAGGATCTTTTGATCTTGCCAGCGCGGGCATTAACAATGTTTTCTCTCAACAACACCACTAATATATCACTTCCTACAAGTGCAAGTACAAGCGAAGAACTAGCGGCCACAACCATAGCTTCTGCAAGCTTCCTGGTATTGGTAATGCTTCTGACAATCTTCGGTAATTCGCTCGTCTGTTTTAGCGTGGTTTCCTACTATCGTTTGCGCAGTCCAACAAACTACTTCGTCGTTTCTTTAGCCGTGTCTGACTTCTTGGTAGGAGTAGTAATACTTCCTTTCCGGCTAACTCAAACGTTGAATAGCAACATATGGCCTCTAAGTCTAGGCCGAGAAGGGTGTCAGTTTTGGATCTGGATGGACATACTCTGTAGTGGTGCGTCTATCGTCAACCTGGCTGGCATAAGTATTGATAGACTTCTGGCCATCAAACGGCCCTTAAAGTATCGAGAAGAGATGACAAGCAAAAGGGCTTACCTGGCTATTCTATTTGTGTGGATCTATGCGTTTCTTGCAGCGTGTTTGTTATTCGTCGATTGGGGACAAGATACCATTGCGTATCAACCCCAGTGTGGTATGAAGGCCAAGATTTACATCACAATCGTATCGTTTGCCTGCTTTTTCTGCCCATTATTAATCGTCGTCGTGTGCTATGGACTTGTGCTCCACGTTGCCATACGTCATGCGCTACAACTTCAACGCGAGAAGGATTCCATCGCCGTGAGTTTTTCTTTGGAACCAAATGGAAATAAAAAAGACGAGGACGAGCACTCAGAGGAAAACACCCCGTATTTGAGCTTAAAGGATGCTGAAATAAATGGCTCAAAAGATGGAACCAAGGGGAATACTTATATAAGACGGTCCAAATCTACCGCATCGACATTCAACGTTATGAAGCAAATTAAAGCAACAAAGACGCTGGCTATCGTCGTGGGAGTCTTTATCCTGTGTTGGTTTCCATTTTTCGTTATTTATCTTACTTTTCAATACTGCGGGAATGATTGTTTTGACGCGAGACTCTCAGAACAAGCTAAGACTGCTATCTTGAACATATTTGTCTATGTTCTACCCGTGAGTAATTCTGCTGCAAATCCTATTATTTATTCGTGTTTTAACCAGGAGTTCAGGCAAGCTTTCTTGAAAATCTTTTACAAGATGGTTGGGAAGAAATACAAACCAAAGCCTTTGTCATGGGAAAAAAAGCTATATGTCTACTGCTTGAGGAGAGAAGGATATAAAAACGAAAGAAACTCAATGAAATGAGAATTGCCAAAATGAGGGTTAAGGATATTGCTGACAAGAACAAGACCAAAACTTTCATTTTTTTTTTTTTTTGGTTTAACCAGAACTAGTGTTGTATAAAGAATATATAATCTTCAGTCTACTAACTCATTTATTAAATGATTTAGCTTGCCCCTATAAGAAACTAAACTCTCTTTCTGCTTCTGATCATAGTAAAACGTTATGCAAACAACTAAAGGCTTTCTCTTGAATTTGAAAGCTTAGCTTGGAAATTATCCAGAGATTAGGATGTGTGCTTTTCAACAAATCCTAGCTTAAGTTGAAATATTTTTTTGTGTGTGTGCTTGGCGCGCGTACAAAACGAAACTCGACTTGGCGGGAAAAAGATCTAGAGTTTAGTAATTCTTGATTTAGATTATCCCGGTTCCAAAGCGAAGCTTTAGAATATAACAAGCACATTTTACGAATATAATAATGAAGAATAAAGGAAAAATACCTATTAACTTTGCAGCCTAGAAAGAAATTTTGATGTTATAAAAATCATAAAATCAGACCATTTCATCAAGTCCGCTTTTTTTTGGCTCGTTTTGATTGCAAACAAATGCGCTGTAAAAAAAGTAACTTCACTTCGACAACGAAAACGCTCGGTATGGGGTGCACTCTTTGTTTCTGTGGTATGCATGTTTGTTTACAGTTAATACCTTAGACAAAGCACCAAAACTGTTAAGTTAATGTGACAAAATCTTGAGAAGAATTTTCTCGGTAATCGGGTCGAAAATATCAACATTATCTAAGTAAAAATCTCCTTAGAAATAACCCGCTTAAATAACTGCCAGCAGCAAAGCAATTAAACGATTCTCCCAGACTAGACAAATAATAATAATCTGTAAAATAACAATAAACAATTGTTATTAGTTTGGTTAATTGTTAATGTGCTTACTTTCGTCGCATTGAGGAATAAGTCCATTAGGTTTAATGTTATTAACAGCAGTTCTAACCAATCGAAATCAAAATTACTTCAAACTCCAAAACTTTTAAAAGCGAATACGAATCGCATATGTGGTAGAGAGATTTTAAGAATTTTTGATAAAAATAATTCCCCCCAAAAAATTTGGCGAAATTTTCAATATCATGAATTTCTAAGCGTTTTAACTCCTTCACGACTGAGTGGAGTTTGACAATGCTAGATTAAGCTATTTCATTATAGATGAAGTTGAAAGTATCCGTAAATGGACTAAGGTCAGACTTATTTATCAATGGGGCTGTCTAATAGCGTGCACTTAGACGGCTTCTCTGTATCGAGCCCCATTTACACAGGCGATTTCTGCTGCGATGTTTGTGGCAATTTTCGGAAATATGAAATCTTTTGTCTCATCCTTCAAAAGAGACGTTCGTCTAGGAAAATCTTGGTATCCTGAAAAAAACTTTACAAGTAAATTATTTACCATTATTTATTATGGACAAAATCGCAAAAAAATAAAAAAAAATAAATTGCTAGTGTAAACGGGGCTTTAGTTCGCTTATGTGAAGCAATTGATGGGATAAAGACTCTTGACGTTAGTGAAAACGTCTATTTAACTTTAAAAATTATTCACATTGATTTTGAGAAAACGTTATGTGAGAAGAAAAGACATGCACTAAGAGCACTTGTCCATTCTACGTTGACCAGCTTTGTCTTGTATAGTGGATTTTCGTGTACACGCATGGGAAGAAAGTTGTTGCTTAGCGACGGCATGACATATTAGTCCCATAATGACCTGGTAAAGTAGACTCCGAAAATATATGACTTGAAATCAGGAAACAAAGGAACCGCTTTCTTTTTTCACGCGCTTAGTAGATTCTTAATCAAAAGCGTATTTTTTATAGGTTTCACGTCGAAGTCGATCACAAAAAAAGTTTTAAATTGTAAATTCATATTACGTCGATCAGATTGCAGGAAGTATTTGCTCAGGGACTTGAGCCAGAACGAGCTCTTGTTGTAGCCTTCGATGCCAAATCGAATTGGAATTTATAAGTTTATATTTGTGGAGGGAGGAAAACCCAGGAAACAGGAGAAAAACCCTCGAAGCACAGGAGAGAATCAACAAACAACTCTACTCACATACGACACCGAGTCCGGGACATCGAACCAAGGTCACATTGATGAGAGGCGCAGCGACACTAGAGAAAAACGTTTGCGCATGCGTGCACTTCAGCACGTTTTCTAAGAATTTTGAAGAGTTTGAGTGAGAAAATAAATGTTGGTTTTCTCCAAGTATACAAAAAAGTTCGAGAGTATACTTTTGTCAGACCAAGATACTGTATTAACAAACACAATATGAAAGAATTAGCCTTAAGTTTCAAGTATGGACACTAAGTTTTGGCATTTTGTGAAGTCCAATTTATCAGGCATGTTTGAAAGTCAAATTTACTTATGTTTTGACTAATTTGCATACGGATTCAGGGCATGCGCAGACGTTTTTCACTCGTGTCACGCGCAGCGCATTAGCAGCGCACACCATCCCATGTGATTCCCACGCACAACGGTAACCACCTGATTGGTTAACGCGGTGCGTGCGCAAAGCATGAGTGGACAAAATAACCGGCCCTAAGCATTTTTTGGAGCTTGAAAGAACGAAGCAAACATGGCGGTAAAGTTTTTCTTCCTTTCCATATTTCTGCTTCTTGTAGGCGCGTGTATATATTTTAGTCAAAAGAAATCAGAAAAATACCCAAAAGTTGGGTTACAGTAGCCTGAGATTGAGCAAAACAGCTAAGCGCGCTGTGACTGGCTGAAACAAAATTCACCGCTCAGCTGGTATGCTCTCGCATCTTCCTCTCAAAACCCGCATCGAATTTTTACTGTGGTTGCCTAGTTGCGGCATACGAGTAAATGAAAAACTTTGCACGAGTGTTTGCGTGTTGAAAAAGATTGATGCTTGGAAATGTGCTGTCACTTTACAGTAACGTGCAGATATGACGTACTAAGTTTTAACTGTATGCGCGCGCATCTTGGAAGAATGGTTGCTTTAGAAACAGATTGTTTCTTTTCTGGCGGCATGGAGTTCAGCTTATTTCGCCCAATGCACGTTTATGAGGAGCAATTTTCTCCGCAATTTGTCTCCGGCAGGAATCATCAACATGGAAATCAAAGAAGGAAGTTTTTATTTTATTTTATTATTATTTTTAACAGCTTTATTAGCCTTAAAATTTCTCAATGAACAAAATATATAAATAACATAAATACTAAAGAAAGTAATAATAAAGAAGGACCAAGAGGGTGGGCGTGATTGATGAGTCTTGTCTATAGTTGCGTTTCGCTGGAAAAAAAAAACATCCGATCCGTGCTAATGGTTTCTCGACTTGCTAGTATAAGATTTTTGCCCGGAGCTTGCCCGTACCGCTCGGAACGAGTTACATGATTGGATTAAAAAGCAATAGATTGGTCACCCAAACAATAGCATTAAACCTAATCTTACAAAAGCGGTACTATACTTAGGGAGCAATGAAAATCCAGCTTTCAAGCAGTACTGGATTACTCTTTGCCCGCCATGACTACTAAACTGTAACAACTCTAGCTGATCTGAAATAGTGACGTCGAAATGACGTTGCCGCAAAACTAGGGTGTCATGAAGGCCGTGAAAATTGACCCAAAAAAAACCTGGCCACGATTGCGCAATAAAAATGTAACTCTTTAGTCATTGTGTTACTATTATCAACCTCTTATTAGCAATTACTTTTTTCAATTCAATTGTTCCCCTCCCACGACCATGATTCTTAGCGTTAAAGCAAAAGATTGTTATGTGACGTCATAATGAAATAGGGAAAATTAAGAAATTGGTGGTTAGACGAATAAAAAATCTTAAAGAAATATACGAATGAAGGACTTACTGCAGTAATTGAACTAAGAAAATATAAAAAGTAAAAAAATAAAATAAAAAATAAAAAATAGAAAACGCGTGCGCGTGCCGTGTGTAGTTATAAAGCACGCGGGGATTGGCAGAACATACTGAGAAGCGCTAGGAGAATCACTACGCGTTGCAACAAAAGCTTGTAATGCGTGACAAGTTGGATAGATAGGGTGTAAAACCAGCAACATTGTTTTCGAACTTGCACCGCAACAATGTGGCGCGACAAGTTGGACGTTTTTGTGTCTCGTATTTCAGCGCCTTTAATTATAGCTATTATCCAATAAAGTCGTAAAAAATGTTGCGCGATGATGATGGTGGTGGTGGTTTAACTTTTATTGTCTATGGTGTCTATGGATTTAGCTTTAAAAACTAATTGAGGTGACACCAACTAAAACTAAATAAAACGAAATAATATGTACACTAAAAAATAAAAAAATACCTATGGTCTGATAACGACGATGATGATGAAGGAGGATTGATGATAATGATTCAGGATGATACTGATGACGAAGATGAAAATGATGCTGTCCTCTACTTGTTTCTACTTGATCCATTTATAAGCATGGGCTCCCTGTGGTAACATTTGCCACAGGGATCCCAAGCATATTTTCAACTCTTTAATTAATTTAGCTGCAATTAATTTTAGAATTTTAAAAAGGTAGCCTCTTCATTGAAGTATGCATATTAATAAGTAAATATTGTTTATTAAAAAGGCAGCAAATAATAAAAAAAAACGAAAATGAGCTCGAATGTGAAGGTCTGAAATAGAGGCTCATGATTGGTGCAGCCAGAGTGACGTAATGGCGCAGATCTTCCCGCCATTTTGATTTTTGCTTCAGCCATCACATCGTTTCTTCATGTGGAAGACAAGAAAATGGCGGCAGCAAAAATATCTCTCGACAAAGAGGCTTTCTTTAGGCGAATAAAGAAAGTATACTCGTCTTGGAAGGTAACTATGAAGTTTAAACTAGACTTTTTGATGTTTTGAAGCTTATTTTGAGAAGGTATATGTCGAGTTTGACGTTCAAATCCTAACACATGCGATCGTTTATTTCCAAGAACGAGAACGTTAAACAAGAAAATGGCTCCAACTTCCCCAACATTGGCTCAATTATCATCGCTGTAGGTCAAGATGAAGACGTTATATACAGTAAATCTACTGCTATTCAGGTAAGAGGCTCAAAAACACGAGAAAACCAGAAGAAAATTGTGATTTGTACATCGTCTTTGCTCGCCACAAACGTCGGGTTGGAATCAATAGAATGTTAAAAATGTTAAGAATATTTTTTTAGTGTGCATTGTTAGAACTATTGAACCTGGACGTAGATGAAAAATAACGGTGGTCGTGTCTGATCTTCTTATAATACATGTTGTCCACAGTGTTCACAAGCACGTGACTCATTGGGCATGGCGAGGGGGTGAGGGGGGAGGTAAGGGGGGCTAAAGTGCACTGCATGGACCACTTTCAAAATATACCTTTTTACTGATGTGGCAGCCATATCTTGAATTCTGAATGCCAAGGGGGCAATTATAGGAAATTATAAAGCATAGAGTCGTTGGGTTAAGTTTTCAAATAATCCTTGGTGTTTCACATATTGTTCCAATACTCCATTTTACATTTCCATTCAGTGACCATGAATGGAGTTACCACACATGATAAGGAACTAGGAACTATTGTTTATGGTCAATGAATGGAACTGTAAAAAGTAGTATTTCCGGCAAATTCACTGGCTTGTTAGATGCTCCACTCACAGAAAAGAGTGAATTTATATGAGAAGACACCCTGACAGCTTTGCAGTCTATAAAGTATTTAATATTCGCTCCCTCAGCATCCCATGTCATGATTTAATGGCTGCAAAGATAACATGACTCGAAAGAGACACTCTGTTTGAGATTGAATTTGAGGTATTTTCCTATTAGCCTTCCATTGAATATAACTTCAAAAGGGTCCATTCCTTTGGGTATCCATATCTCTACGACAAGCTACAGATCCTAATCTTACAGACAACTCGCTATTGAGTATTTCATCAGTAAATATTTCATCAATGCCTACAATCAGTATTTCTCAGAAGGTACTTAGTTTTCAGAGAAAGTACAAAGAGAAAAAAATTCAAGATATCTATTTACCATGATTTTTTGAAAAGTTAATAGTTTACAAAAACATTAACAACAATCGTGTTTATTTAGTACCTGCTGTGCTATGTAATATTTACAAGTGAAAATAAATACAATGTATTAAAAACCTAAATAAAGGTACATGCTATCTATAATAACCACAAGGGCTAGCCGAGATAGATAGCTAAAATTGGGTCTATAAATATAACATAAAAGATCTGGACATATTTAAAAGTGGCAAAAGATATAAATATAGTTATCTACAGTATTTCTCTGATTCACGAAGTCGGTGTTACCATTTTCAACCAATCAAAACACTCCTAATATATTTCATCCATTTTACTGTGTTGTTCAGCAATGGCTGTTTGGCTATGAGTTGGCAGACACCATCACAGTCCTCTGCCCATCATCTATGCATTTTTTGGCAAGCAAGAAGAAAATAGATTTCTTAAAACCATTGAAAGAAGCTCAAAAGAAACATGAAGGAACTCCAGCCATACATCTGCACATGAGAGACAAAACAGACAACGACAAGGCTAATTTTGCAACCTTGGTAGAGGCTATAAAAACAGAAGGAGAGGTAACAAATTCTTTGTAATGTAACACCAAATAGACCTTTCCTGAATTTGCTTCACTGATCAGGAAACAATAGTTTTAAGTCAAGGTTGGACTCAAGAATCAAGTTCAGTAATCACTTCAAACCATTGTTTCTTGGTTATCCAAGCAAATTCAGGAAAACTTTTCAGTCAGCCAATAAGCACACATGTTGTATCTCAAATATTTATCCAGCTAATCAGAGCGCACATTACATTTCAAATATTTTCTAATACCTTATGTTCTTTTAATTTCATTTAATAATATTGTTATCACAGGGTAAAGCAGTTGGATTGTTTACTAAAGACAACTTTCAGGGTCAATTTATGGATGGATGGAAGGCTGCTTTTGATAAAGAGTCATTTGAAAAAGTGAGCATATATAGTAATGAGGGCATAATCTGTCTCATTTATACACATGATTTAGTATAGTAATGCAGGGCTTGAAATAGTAGCCAGTCAACTGTTGGTCATCACCCATCATTGTTACTGTACAAAATCACCAGCAAGACAAAGATTTGACCACACAAGTTCCAATTCTGGCCAGACATTGTCCAATGACCAGCTGTTATTTTATCATCGTTTGCATTGCTACATGGCCACCCCAGATAAAAATCGCGACGTGCACTTTGCAATAGACTGCTGTCAATCAAACACGTTGACGCCATTTACACACATGTGTGATTTAAAAGGCGCCAAAACTTGTCGATTGTTTACGAGTATTATGAGCCACACTCACCGGGCCGATGCAAATGCGTGTAAATGACGTCAAAGTGTTTGATTGACGGCAGTCTATTCTAAAGTGCACCTCGAGATTTCTTTTTGGGGTGGCCGCGTAGTAATGCAAACGACGGTAAGCCCTGCAATATTAATGGGAACATTTAGTATTGATGCCGTCAAACTCAACTTATATGGAGTATTCAAGTTGAAGGCAAGCATGGGTGGTATGTGCAGCTAATGTGCTGCCTCTCGCTTATGTGACCTAGGTTTGATTTTTGGAATAAGTGAGTTGCATGTAGGTTTAAAAAACGTCCTTGTTTTTACAAGGGTAGCCAGTGGCTAACAAACCTGTGGCCCTCGTTCCATGATCGGATCAGAATTTAGAAGTTCATTTTTGTGGAGGGAGGAAAACTGGAGAACATGGAGAAAAAGCCAAAGATTTGATCAAAAAAGTTCCAATTCTGGCCGTTTATTATAAATTGTGGCAAGTTTATTATAAATTGTATTCATAGGTTTACAAATGCTAACCGACCTGCAAATAGTAAGACTAATCTTAAACCCTGTAGAGCGGATGCAATTAAACTGTGAAATAAAATCAAACTAAATACTAACTAATAGTATCTATTTAGTGACTAATAGCTGCTAGCACTCAACCAGAACATTTATCAAACAAAAGACACAAATGGTCTCTTGTGTATTTGTCTTTGTATGATGAATGTTCTTGTTGAGTGATAGCAGCTATTAGTCACTAAATAGATACTATTAGTTAGTATTTAGTTTGATTTTATTTCACAGTTTAATTGCATCCGCTCTAGTAGTGTCTATAAACTTTTGTTCGTTTTTTTAAAGATGGTATTATTTTGTCCTCAGATTGATGTTAGTAATGCCATAGCATATGTCATGGCTGTAAGAGAAGACACAGAGTTAGTAAATGTTAAGGTACAAATATTACTCAACTGATTTTGTCTAGTGTAGTTTTGCTGTTACATCTACAGGGTTCCCACAGTCAGGAAAAAGTCAGTGAATTCTGAATTTTTTCAAGGTAGGGGAATTGTCAGGGAATTTTGTTTTTGGTCAGAGAAATTTACAATTTATTAAAAAGCCAGGGAATTTTTGTCATCATTCTCAAATTGGTTTTATTGATAATTATGTAATTTCACTCCAAAACGAGACTTCCCAAAGGTTCCTGACATTATCAATATATATGGTACAGTATCTTTATTTATTTTGATTTCCTTTGGTAAAACATGGCCATCTGTTTCATTTATTTTGCAATTCAAAACGTATAGATTTATATTCATTTTACATTAAAACGACTAAAGAGGAATTTGCCTCTTGAGCATTGTAAAATATTGATCTTGGTCAGGCAAAAATTTAAGGGAATTTTCCTTTTTAGATGAATGGGAACCCTGATCTAATTCACGTCACATGTGACCATCATCTCTCATGTTTTGATTGTTATTATCTGAAGGATGTTGAATTTTGTCTTTCTAGAAAGCATCACAAGTCTCATCTGACATATTCGGCAAGTTCTTCAAGAATCAAATAATGGAAATTGTAGATGAAGAAAAGGTAATAAGATTCAAGGGATTGGTTACTAGTTCAAGAAAATATTCATACCTTTCTCCTTTTTCACTGTGTTGCCATACTATTAAAGGAAATGTTTTCGTTTTATCAGAAAAAAAGAGTTTACATTAAGAATATTGATTACTGTCAATATACATATTTTCTTTGTAAAATTTAATGTTAAAAAAAATCATATCTTCAATAGTTTATATTAGTAAAGCGTCACAGTTTTATTTATGTCTGTAAGACAACTTTGAATAGACCGTTTTCTCAATGTTGTGTGCGCATACAACTTGACGGGCCACAAATTTGAAAAGTCAGTTGTATATTGAAAGAGGAGAATAATCCATTTTATGAATTCTTATTGAAAAAAATTCAAAGCAATGCATGATAATGCTTGTGTTCTGGTATCATAGCCTGTCAAGTTCCTGAAATTTGGATGCACATGCAACCTTGAAAACGGTCTTTACCAAGACCTTTTTCAAATCATCCAAAATTCTCTAGAATATGACTTCACATGGAAATCCTCAATAAGGCTGATATAGCCCTCCAAAGTATTGATTTTCCCAAAGTGAATATAAAATGATGTGCCTTTTTTTTTTTTGTTTAGCGAGTAAAGAATTCTAAGGTTGCAGACAGTATTGAGAGTGCCTTGGAATCCAAAAAGTATCTACAGCCTGGTATGGATTCAGATCAGGTAATAAAATATAATAATATACATATACAATGCATTTCTAATATTATTCCAGGGATCCCATGGGAGTTAAAATGATAGCTGGTCATTGGAAAAAGTTGGGCCAGAATTGGAACTTGTCTGGTCAAATTTGCCTTGCTGGTCATTTTGTCCAGTAAGGTTGAGTCAAAAAATAATGAGGTATGACAGAGTTACAGTGCAACTACTATAACCTGGGCCAGTTAGACAGCGAGAAACAATCAAGTTGTAGAACGAAAACAATTAATTTGAACTTTGAGTAGTGGAGCCAATCAGAAAGCAGCAGAAAACAGTAGCTTTTCAAAATATCTTTTTATTCTGATGAAAAAATGACGATTGCTATCTAGTTGTTTACATGTAACATCAGGGTTGAATTACCATTTTCGTGCAGCCTAGGCTTTTGATTGGCTTACATTTGTCTGCTGATGTACTATTTAGCCTTTTTTTTGTTGTCATTTTTGTGTACAGGTTGAAATGTGTTACTCTCCCATTGTTCAGAGTGGCGGGAAATTTACCCTTAAATTCAGTACCATCAGGTATAGTAAAGGCCGGTTAAGATGGTACGATTTTCGCCTACAACTATTGTATACAACACGCTTGCGCCATCCTACAACTCGAGTCGTAGTGTGCAAATCAAGCCTACAACTCACCTACGACAGATGCGAGCTTGTTGTATACGATAGTTGTAGGCGAAAATCATACCGTCTAAACTGGCCTTAATAGTGCTTCAAGGTATTATTTACCTTGTAGATGGATTGGGCAGTGGGGTCAGAATAGAATACTTTGATAATATGGCAGCTATCTTCGATCGCAAGGCATTGTGGGGTGTCATATTTATCGCTAATGTGAAGCTTGGTGATATATTTTTCTTTGTATTCATTGCCTGTCTTTATTAAAGCAAAAAACAACACATGGTTCACCTTTACCCATGAAAGAAGGACAAACACCTAAAAATCTATAAATTATCCTGCCATCTTTGTTTTGTTGTTGCTCGTCACAGGCAAAACGTACAAAAGTTTGGGCCCTAACGGTGGATAGCACTATCCAATGGATAATCTTATTCAGTGAATAAATTTATTAGATAGCAGTATCGATTTATCCACTGGATAAGGATTTATCCTTCGAATAGCACTATCCACCCTTTGTACAACCAGGCCCAGGTCATTGCAGGGCTCAAAATAGTGACAGGACAAATTTCAGGTTTGCCCGGTGAAAATAACGATGCACTGCCAAATGAATAATAAAATGGCATGCAAAATGTACTGGAATGACCCCCTTTTACCATGCTATTAAAGAAAAATTCTATTTTGAGCCCTGCATTGCCGGTCACACTTTTGCATGTCCTGCTGTAACATATCCATAAGCAGTGGCAAACCAGAGGACATTCCGTGCGAGTAGTTCATGAACTACTTTCTAAATCAAAACAAAACCAAACTACTTGGAGTATACTTTTAAAAACATCAAACTTATTCCTTCTTCTCACAGTAATGATGAAAAACTCAACTATGGAGTGATAATCTGTTCTCTTGGTGTGCGATACAAATTTTACTGCTCAAACATCGTTAGAACCATGATGGTTGAACCAACTGAGGTTTGTAAAGATCATCACAGTTTATTGACAACTCTTAAACAGGGTTCGTGCTACTCCTTGAAATCCTTGAAAAGCTCTGGAATTGAAAACACATTTTAAGAGCACTTGAAAAGCCCTTGAAAATAGCACAGTTGCTGGATTTTGATTGTAATGTTCTTGTAGCTCCAATAACAGCAAGGCATTGGTAACTCATGTGCTGAGAGGTAACTCATGTACCCCATGACTGGAGTTTTAAAAGTTGTCAATTATTGCGAGTGATAATTTAATTTTTGACCACTTTGCTCCCACCCCCTCTCCACTCACCCATGATTTCCTCTTCACACATTAATTATTACCCATATGAATTTTTTGAAAGGTGCTTCTTGATCAGGACCTCTCCATTTCCTAGGTTTTTGAAACACCTTAGATCCACCTTAGATCCAATGTAGATCCATTGCCCTCAGTCTACCATGACTTATTTTGGTTCGGTCCTCATGTGTAGAGTGGAGATTTTGAATTTAATTACAGGTTTGAACTTTTACCACTGACCCTGCTATGAACTCTTTATTTACTTTGACATCAACAACTCTCTCTCTATCTATCTTCTTCATGCCTAAATGGCACATAGGGCCTTCACAGAGCTCTTCCACCTTTCCCTGTCAGCCAGCACAGTCTGCACCTGGCCCCATAAACTCCAGCCTTACCTCTCTCCTTCTTGCTCCACAGTTCATTTAGTTTACAATTACTTCAATAATAAAGCTATTGGTTAATGATTTTGAAGACAAATTTTTCTAAATTTAAAACAAACAGGAACAACAAGAAATGTACAATTTCCTACTGGCAGTGCTTGACGTGATTATAGATAAACTTCGAGATGGTAAGACAAATATACCTGTTTTTGTCATATTTTGATTATGTTTCTTATAACAAGGACTGATATTTGTCCCCATAAATGCCTCATTATATGAGAACTTCCATTGTTCCATCACAAAGATTGCATTACACACAGCACATTACGTACCAGATTAGCTGTGCACACCAACAAGGATTAAGGAGGCTGTAAGCTTTTTTCTACTTCCACATACACTCACGACAATGATCTTGAAAAAACTTTACCGTATATGGCCTTAATATGACAAGTAAACTTGAAAAGGCAAAAAGACCACAAACAACACATCACAATAAACATGAGGAAAATGGCGTAATATGTTGCTATGACAACCAGAACTCAGTAAATTGAATTTGAAATACTGTAACAATGCATGATTGTTATGCAATTATACAATTATTGCCCCTAGAGAGTGCACATTAAAGGAAAACTGTGTTAAGCCTCCTTAAAAGTAGTTTTTAAGTCTTAAAAACAAACTATTTAACTCTATGAGCTTTTTCAAAGCATGGGACAATCACAACAGAACCAGGCTCAAACCACATAAAAGTCCAAGATCAAATTTGAATTTAGAAGTTGACTTTTGAGAGGGAGGAAAATGAGAGAACCTATAGAAAAATCATCGTAGCGCAAGAGAGGACCATCAAACAACTCTACTCACATGACACCAAGCCCGGGAATCGAACCCAGGTCACATTCGTGAGAGTATGCACATTATCAGTGCACACTACCTGAGCTTCCTGTGAAAAAAATAAAAGACATGAACAAAATATGACTCAAGGAAATTAATGGTACCTGAGCTGGTTCAAATTACAGATGATTAACATGTTCAACGTGTTCTTTTAAAGGTACTAAGTTATGTGATGTTTACAATGCTGCAATGGAACATGTTACGAAGAATAAACCTGAACTGCAAAACAACTTTGTCAAGAATATAGGGTACGTTGTGTTAAAGATAAGCACAATGGTAAACAAAAGCAACAAACAATAACTTGTTAAGTGAGCGACTCTTAGCAGTCTCAGCTAAGCGCTGTTAGACTTGTGCAGGGGCGCAGCCAGGATGTTCCAGGGGGGGGGGGGGTGGGTTTCAAAAATCTGAATCAGGGGGGGGGGCGAATAAAAAACAAAACACAACAAAAATAAACTGCCACCATTTTGTTGCCACAAGGGGGGAGGGGAGGGGGAGATAAAATTACCACAAATATTCTAAGAAAGCAGCCATTTTTTTGTCATGAAGGGAGGGGGGGCGTGATCCCCTCGCTCCCTGCCAACACCCTTGTTGTGGTCAATGGAAGTAAGTCAGGTCTTGAGAGTTATTGTCGTAAAAAAAGACTTATTTTATATGTAACTTGTGTTTGTTTGTAGGGTTGCAATGGGAATAGAGTTTAGAGAAGGATCACTACTGATATCACCCAAAAACACACACATCGCCAAAAAAGGTAGAGTAATACCTAAATGGATCAAATCCATTTGGGTGTAATGTTTACCCATTTCAGACCATGTGTCACTCTTGAGAATAATATTTTTTGTTTGAGTTGTATTCATATTGATGAGTCTTCTCATGCTCAACTGTTAAACAAATAATAATAGTCAAATAATACTCTAGGGAATAACACGAGGATTGAACCCTTGCAAACTCGCAAAATCTGGGTGAAATTTTATATTTAGTGAGTGACAAAATATTTAAGTTTTGCGAGTATGACCACCAGAAATTGAAGGACTGAAAAATTTAGAACCTGCATTGAGTAATGTCTTATTATTCACTGTGTTCGATCGCTAGTGACTTTGAAATTTTTGCTAATGAGAACAAAACTTACTAGCAAGGTTTACAAGAGCGTTTAAAAGTTAATTTTGTGCCCTGAAGGTGTAGACAAATGAATTAGAACAAAACTTACTAGCAAGGTTTTGCAAGTGGGTTTAACAGTAAATTTTGTGCCCTGAAGGTGTAGACAAATGAAAAAAAAAAAAAAAAATTTACTAGCAAGGTTGTACAAGAGCGTTTAAAAGTTAATTTTGTGCCCTGAAGGTGAAGACAAATGAATTAGAACAAAACTTTCTAGCAAGGTTTTGCTTGTGGTTTTGAAAGTTAATTTTGTGCCCTGAAGATCTACTCAAAATAATCAACCAAGATAACTTTGCATGTTATTTTATAGGCATGGTGTTCAATATTAATGCTGGGTTCTCTGGACTGGTTAACAAGAAAGCTGATAATGATGTGAATAAGAACTATGCCTTGTTTATTGGTGATACTGTTCTAGTTAATGAGGTAAGCTAAATTCCATTTATTCTTGTAATATCAGAATGTAGAAAAAAATATTGCTGTAACCTTTTGCGCTTGACCTTTAGACCTGTTTAGACCTATTTAATTTTTTACACGCACAACCATCGTACAAGACTTTAAATGACTTGATGGTGAGAGTGCACACCTCTCATCAATGCGATCTGGGTTCGAGTTCCATTGGGCTTGGTGTCCTATGTGAGTAGAGTTGCTTGTTAGTTCTTTCCGGTGCTTCGAGGGTTTTTTCTCAGGGTTCTCTGGTTTTTCTCCCTCCACAAAATCAACTTCTAAATATCTATTGGAACTACAGTGGATGAAGAGCCACTCTGTTGAAATGCCACAGCTAAACTCTATTTATTTATTTATATTTGTATTATAATTTGAATTATAAATCATAAATATAACATCATATTACTCAAGGTAACAAAATACGAACATGAAAAGAAAAATGGATGTGTGACCCTTCAATATGATTGGGATAACTGTAGGCCAACCTTTTATCAATGTTGAATGAATAAACCTCTTTACCTTGGGTGTAATGTTTTCCTATTTCAGACCATGTGTCATTCCCTAGAGTATCATTTCTTTGTTTAGCTAGGGTGTAATGTTTTCTCATTTCAGACCACGTGTCATTCCCTAGAGTATCACTTCTTTGTTTAGCTATGGTGTAATGTTTTCTTATTTCAGACCACGTGTCATTCCCTAGAGTATCATTTCTTTGTTTAGCTTGGGTGTAATGTTTCCTCATTTCAGACCACGTGTCATTCCCTAGAGTATCATTTCTTTGTTTAGCTTGGGTGTAATGTTTTCTTATTTCAGACCACGTGTCATTCCCTAGAGTATCATTTCTTTGTTTAGCTTGGGTGTAATGTTTTCTTATTTCAGACCACGTGTCATTCCCTAGAGTATCATTTCTTTGTTTAGCTTGGGTGTAATGTTTCCTAATTTCAGACCACGTGTCATTCCCTAGAGTATCATTTCTTTGTTTAGCTTGGGTGTAATGTTTTCCTATTTCAGACCACGTGTCATTCCCTAGAGTATCATTTCTTTGTTTAGCTTGGGTGTAATGTTTTCCTATTTCAGACCACGTGTCATTCCCTAGAGTATCATTTCTTTGTTTAGCTTGGGTGTAATGTTTTCCTCATTTCAGACCACGTGTCATTCCCTAGAGTATCATTTCTTTGTTTAGCTTGGGTGTAATGTTTTCCTATTTCAGACCACGTGTCATTCCCTAGAGTATCATTTCTTTGTTTAGCTTGGGTGTAATGTTTTCCTATTTCAGACCACGTGTCATTCCCTAGAGTATCATTTCTTTGTTTAGCTTGGGTGTAATGTTTTCTCATTTCAGACCACGTGTCATTCCCTAGAGTATCATTTCTTTGTTTAGCTTGGGTGTAATGTTTCCTCATTTCAGACCACGTGTCATTCCCTAGAGTATCATTTCTTTGTTTAGCTTGGGTGTAATGTTTTCTCATTTCAGACCACGCGTCATTCCCTAGAGTATCATTTCTTTGTTTAGCTAGGGTGTAATGTTTTCCCATTTCAGACCACGTGTCATTCCCTAGAGTATTATTTCTTTGTTTAGCGTGGGTGCAATGTTTTCCCATTACGAATCACGTTTCATCAGTGTTCTTACCAGGCCGCACCATTGCGGGATTCGCGCATAAAAATCAGAAATGGCGCACAAATGTCAACTCTTTGCGCAACCAGGGCGCATGAATTATCCAAAGAATACTTCCTGATAGTTTTAAAAGATTTATAGTACTTTTGAAATAATAAAAGTTGCATTATATTGTCAATAAACAAAGTGAAAGTCCACATGAAATGCCACGAATCGAACATAGCCGCCATCTTGTATTTCACTCGCCAAGAGGTTTGGGATTAGTCTGTGTTAACTGACCTTGTATATTGAAGGCTCAAGTATGGCTGCCCAGCAAAATTTTATTGTGTTGTCAATACTATTAAAACTGTCTTACATTAGTGTAGATTTGCAACAGAGTTACTGGCTAAAAACATTATTAATCTTTGTTTTAAGATTTTGGAAATGGCCCATCCAGTTTTCTAAATGGCCCCTAAATTTTGGATTGATGGGCCCTTTGACCCCCTGAAAGAAATTCCTGGTCAGAACACTTTCATTCCCTAGAGTATCATTTCTCTATTTAACGGTTGTGCATGAGAAGACACATGAATATGGTTACAAACAAATGTTATTCTCAAAAGAATGACATGGTCTGAAATGGGAAAACATTAGGCCCAAGCTAAGAATATCTATTGCTTACAGCTAATATGATTGTCTTGACATTATTTTCAGAATTCTCCTGCAACAATTCTCACTCCAGCAAAAAAGAAAATCAACAATATTGGTATTTTTCTGAAGGCAAGTAGTTTTTGCGTTAAATACCTAAATGCCCACCTCACCAAAACACTACCCACTTTCATTACCTCTACACTATTTACACTTACATGGGATTTAAACATATTTCCTTGTCCTGATCACCGGAATTTACTGCCACCCAGTTGGCTCAAATGGTAAGAGCGTTGGTCTGTCTGGCCAGACCAACACTCAGGGTCTTAAAATAACTGAGGAGAAGGTGCTGAGTTTGTAATTACATCTACCAATGGTTAGACCTTTTCATCTTCTTGAATAATGCTACGCACAATAAAAAAATTGCAAGACAACCCCTGTTATGCTGTGCAATTCTCCAGCAACTTGTATTACAATGGCGTTGCAAGAAAAGTTGCTGAGAAAATTACACAGCATAACAGGGCATTAAGAGACATGATTGTAAACTGTGTAACAGCAATATTACCCCCCCTTATTAACAGAAGCTGCCTGGGATATGCAATTTTATAATTGTTACAATGAATTTTATATAAATTTTGTTTTTCTAGGATGAAGATGACGAAGATGATGATAAGCAAGAGAATGGAGAGGTATGATGTTTATTGCGCACACATGTACTTTCTTTTCCCCCGGTTGATTTGCACCAATTGATTCAATACTCATGAGGTGTACTGACTAGAAATTATGTTAATACCTTCAACTATCTCTTTTAGGGTGAGGAAGATCTGTTAATTGCCGGCGAGGGGAAAGGAACAGTTCTTGAGAGCAGAACAAGGGTAAGAGACTTGATAAAGACAATTAACACCCTACTGACAATCCACCAACACTCTACTGACAATCCACCAACACCCTACTGACAACCTACCAACACTCTACTGACCCCTACCAACACCCTACTGACAACCTACCAACACCCTACTGACCACCTACCAACACCCTACTGACAATCCACCAACACCCTACTGACAACCTACCAACACTCTACTGACCCCTACCAACACCCTACTGACAACCTACCAACACCCTACTGACAATCCACCAACACCCTACTGACAACCTACCAACACTCTACTGACCCCTACCAACACCCCTACTGATACACTACCAACACCTTACTGACAACCTACCAACACCCTACTGACAACCTACCAACACCCTACTGATAACCTGATATATACTTATATTTAACAGACTGAGCTTACGGCAGAAGACAAGAGAAGAGCCCATCAACAGAAGCTCAAGGAGCAGTTGCATGAAGAAGCAACGGTGAGTACTATGTTTTGCATTGCAGAATATTGGTCAACTTCTAGTTTATGTATCAGCCTTGTATTTCTTTACTATCTGAAGTTATTCTTTACTGATTGACTCTTTGTCAATCATATCCATGCACCCAACTATCTCTGTCATTCATCCATCTAACCATCCTTCATTCCCATATATCCATCCCATCTGTCTATCTCATCCATCCCATTCAACCATCTTTCTTTCCAAAAAATACATCCCATACACCTATGTCGTCCATCTATACCATCCATCCATCCATCCATCCTCCTTCACTCCTTATCAGCCTTGTATTCCTTTGTTAAGTGAAGTTATTCTTTACTTGTTGGCTTTTCGTTACTCACATTCATCCAGCAGACCCTCCTTCATTCCCATTTATCCATCCATCCATCTTTCAATCCCATCCATCCATCCATCCCATCTGTCTATCTCATCCGTCCCATTCAACCATCTTTCTATCATGCATCCTTCCAAATGTGTATCTCATCCATCTATCTATCCCATGCATTCATGCATCCGTCCTTTGATCCCATCCATCCATCCATCCATCTTTCAATCCCATACATCCATCCATCCTCCTTCACCCATCTGTCCCTTTTCTTCCCTCTGTCCAAACCCTTACCCACTTGCTGTTTATTCATTCATTTGTTTATTTTTTTGCTTTCTTTTTAGCGGCGTCTTCTTGAGGCTAAAGGAGAAACAGAAAAACCAACAAAGTAAGGACACCATGTCTAATTTAATTTAATTTGTTTGCTACAAATATACAATGATTACAAGGTTAAAGAGTA
The DNA here is from genome assembly GCF_029948245.1 of Actinia tenebrosa. Taxonomy (NCBI): domain Eukaryota; kingdom Metazoa; phylum Cnidaria; class Anthozoa; order Actiniaria; family Actiniidae; genus Actinia; species Actinia tenebrosa. The sequence continues at coordinate 923,980 of NW_028292579.1, read as the reverse complement.
CAAACGAATAAAACACAGAGATGGAAAGAGACTAAAATGCGAAATTCAGCAACTTTTGTTGAAGAGAACCTTCATAAAATGAACTTCTTACTTGTACCTTGTTTGGGTTCAATACAACAATAGCATCTCAATCAGAATTGTCCCAAGGTTGTCCCCTTAAAAAATGTGCCGACACGAATGAAAATCGTCTGCGCATGCTCTGTATCCGTATGCAATTTAGTCAAAACATGTGAATTTGACTTTCAAACATGCCTAGTAAATTGGACTTCACAAAATGCCAAAACTTAGTGTCCATGCTTGAAACGTAAGGCAAATTCTTTTATATTGTGTTTTTTAATACAGTATCTTGGTCTGACAAAAGTATGCTCTCAAACTTTTTTGTATACATGGAGAAAACTAACATTTATTTTCTCACTCAAACTCTTCAAAATTCTAAGAAAATGTGCTGAAGTGCATGCAATCGTGTTTCTCCAGTGTCAAAGGTACTGCTGTGTTACTGCGTCTTACTTGATGTCATTTCCTGTCTCATGCGGAATGCTCAGCTGAATCGCCAGTTTTCAATAGAATTCTTTCTGGTTGACAGCACAAGGTGGTTACAATTCGACCATCGTACACCTGCACCATGGTTAGACCTTCAAGTCTTCTCGGACAAGGAATTAAAACCATAGACCTGTATATCTTCACTATATAACCCTGTACTGTATAAGGCAGACGTAAAAGACCCACTGAAGATGCTGGGGACGAACATCTTCGGTGCCTGTGCTAAACTCTACAGGGCCCACTGTAATTGGCAAGCTGTTGTGGTGCCCCTGCCCTCATGGGGAAAGAGCTAATAAAAAAAATTAATTTATTAATCATCTAGAGCAGATAATGAGATTCAAAGACTTTTATCAGCTGATTAAAAACCCAGTAATTCAGAACAAACATCTTGATTTATCATTATTTTTTCTAGAATAAAACCATCAAATGTTGCTTACAAAAACCCCAACTTGTTGCCAAAAGAGAACAATATCAGAGACCTGCACTTGTATGTAGGTAAGTAAACACTCCAGTTTTGAGTTCTCTGTTGCTCAGGGTTAGCCTTGGTTTTGTAAAGGCCGGTTTAGAGGGTACGATTTTCACCTACAACTATTGTGTACAACATGCTCGCGCCATCCTACAACTCGAGTGGTAGCATGTAAATCAAGCCTACAACTCGCCTACGACAGACGCGAGCATGTTGTATATGATAGTAACTGTTGTAGGTGAAAAATCGTACCGTTTAAACTGGTCTTAAAGAATATTCATGTGTTCCAGTGAAGGTCCGTGGAATCTTAAAGTTTGTATTGTTGAAGTTGAGCAATCTTTACAATACCGTTGGTATCTTAAGACACTGATTCAAGGCTTACTCTGAGTAAATGAGTCTGCAATCAAGCAACATAGTTGTAATTTGGAAATGGTCTATCTGGTTTCTCCAACCAGGGCTGGTGTGTTAGCTTTCCATGACTGTCATGGCTGACATCACTTGATGGTGCAAAGCCTCCATTTGATATTTTTGGTTGTTGGTTCTCTCATACATTAATGTTGTTGTTATCATTATTGTTATTATTATTATCATTATGACTATTATTTATTTTACCACTTTTTTCTCCCTGCATTTTCTCTGAAATCCAACGAACAGCACATCAAGGGAGATTACACTATTGTCATTATTTATTTATTTCATCACTAACATTATTGTTATCATTATTTCCATCATAGATAAGAAACATGAAGCTGTAATACTGCCATTGTTTGGTATCGCGACACCCTTCCACATTTCAACTATTAAGGTACATAAACACTTGCGTTGTTTAAAAATATAAAGAAATAAGCACCTCTAAAGATTTACAGAATAATACAAGGCCATGCAGAGATGTTGGATTTATCTTTGAGTGTTCAATCAATTAACTTTATTTGTCCACAGTAAAGGGCTCAGTAAACTGATTTTCAGATATGCCATGCTAAATCGATATCTCCTGGGTGAGCCCAGCGAATGAGTGAGATATTGAATTTGAACTTGAGAAGATAAAATTTCATGTCTGCAAGCGTCCATGCATCGTTCTCTTTCTGTCATAACCGGAAGTGTGTTTCACTTTGGGGTTTTGCACCTTCATACCCTGTGGATGATTAAACTTTGCTTTTGCCATCATTAATTTTGCAAATCTTAAACAAATCTTTTTGAATATTTATTTCAGAACATCAGCTCAAGTGACGAGGGAGGCTACACTTATCTACGTATCAATTTGTACTGCCCTGGAAGGTATTGTTTAGCTCTTTGCTCCTTGATCTTATTAGTGCATAAGCACAATTCCAAATGGGCGTGAATACTGTCATGATCTTTCTAGTATGTGATAGAAAGTTGGAACATATGTTCTAGCATCATACAAAGTCTTATTTTAGCTGACGGTCCATCTCTAAAGTCATGTTTGTTTTAACTTTTTTTGCAGTTCTGTTGGGCGTCTGGAAGGGAATCTTTTCTCTCAACCTGAAGCAACGTTCTTAAAAGAAATGTAAGTCAAGGACTATTATTTGTTTCTGTTGCTGTTTCTGTTAAATAATTGTTATTGCTCCTGTTGTAACTGCTGCTGTTGCTGCTGCTGTTGCTTATGCTGCTGTTGCTTATGCTGCTGTTGTTGATGTTGTTGCTGTTATTATTGCTGTTGCTGCTCCTGTTGTTGCTGTTGTCATTGTTGCTGTTGTCATTGTTGCTGTTGCTGCTGTAGTTGTTGATGTCACTGTTGCTGCTGCTTTCTTTTGTTTATACTGTTGTTGCTGTTTTTGTTGCTGTTGGTGTTGTTACTGGTGCTTTTAATGTTCAAAACCTCAAGGATCTCCAGTTAATAGGTTTGGTTCTTGTCTTCTCTCTTCTTCACATCCTGTAAGCTGCCAAAATCCAGAACCTTTTTCATAACCAGCACTGTCTGTCACTGTGGGGTCTGTAGAAATGTGTTTCTTTGCTCATAAACATTTCAAAAAGCCTTTGCACAACTATTACTTTCCATTATTGTTTATAATATGTATATGTTGAGACAGACCATCCAGTTATTTAATTTAATTAGGGTACCAGGAACATCCACCCTGGAGTCCTTAATAAAAATACCCCTCACCCATAACTCAATATGCACCACTCTCCAAGATACATCACTCGAATCATCTAAAAATATCTTACCATTCAACTATGAAAGGGGCACTTGGATGAAAATGCCCCGATTTTTGAAAGTCCAAATAATTGAAGTATTTGAGGATAATATGACCCAATTATAATTATGGAAAACTGATTAGCGAAAATTTTAGCCTGGGAGCCACTTGCTTTTGAGATATCTTAGGTTAAGAGAGAAAAGAACAATAGGGTTGAGTAAATGACTTCATTTACTCACAATTTAGATGCTGAATAAAATCAATAATTTTTTTCCCGCCACTTTTGACTGTGAAGGAAACATGTTGCTTGGCTACTATCTGGGCCATATAGATAAGTTTAAACAAGTTTCAAATCATTTCCAATTTTTATTGATTTTCATCCAAGTGCCCCTTTAACTTCATGTAGAATCAGTACTAAAAATATTGAGTTAGAGGTAAGGGACACTTTAATGGTACCACAAACCCTTGATTCCATATTAATGTCATGGATCTTTCTTTCCCTCGATAGGACATTTCGCAGCTCAAATACCAAAGCTCCTGGTTCAGCCCACCCCCCAGCGCAGAATCTAAACATGGCTTTTAGGCATATCAAAGAAGTACAGAAAAAGTTCAAGACCAGAGAAGCTGAAGAGAGAGAAAAACAGGTATGGAATCAATCATTATTCTTATCTAAGAATCAAGGGTGGTGTTGCAGTAAAGCCCTCGCCTCTCCGCTCTGGGGTCTTGGGTTAGATTCCTGGACTCAGCATCACATGAGAGTAGAGTTTATAAGGTCTGTACCTTAATTTGAGGGGTTTCTCTGGGTTCTCTTGCAATCAAGGTTAGGGTAGTGGTAGTGCACTCGCTTCTTACCTCTGGGGTTAAGAGAGCAATCCCTTTTTATTTCAAAATATGAGTGATTTCCTGTGGTCACAGGTTTCAAGTTTGAATATTTTTCTGCTGTTTGTGTTTTACAGGGTGTAATACAGCAAGGTACTTTGATTCTCAACAATACCAAAGGCAACCCAAAACTCAAGGATTTGTACATACGACCCAGCCTAACACAGAGAAGAACACCTGTGAGTATTACTCTACCGTTTTTAGTCTTATTCCATCCTCATTTTAAAGTGCCTATGACACCTAACTCTAAATTTCCAGCATTGATTCTAAATGAAGCGGAAAGTTGAATAGGTGGAGCTGAGATTCAAGGGAAACAAAACTTAAGTGGTTTCAAGAGGGATCAGTCATTAAGTGATTTGTCATATAGCACAACAAAGACATAGTTTTGCTTGTTAAGGCTAACTTCTTGTACAGACCACTGGCTTTTTATTCTTGCAAAAATATCCTGATATAAGATACACTCAAGCAGTTTCTTTCAGTTTTTTTTTCGAAATTTCAACAAACTCTTGTTTATTTATCAGAATATTTTTCTTTGCAGAAGGCTTTGAATGTGGAGATTGGAATTTTTGTTTCCAATTTCATGTCTTTTGAATCTTTTCTTCCAGTATGCCAGCAATTTCTTTTAGGGACAAATCAGCAAAGCCAGACACTGCATTACAGCAAACATTACAGCTATATATCAATGCCTACTATGAGATCACTGACAGCACAGTAACTTACTGTGCAGTCTGTCAGTTTCCATTAGACCCACAGCCCGAATGGTCCACAAGTCAATATCTTATGAGGCTGAAGGCTGAATGTGCTATTCACATGTAGACCATGAGTTCTATTGGTTGTTAACCATTTAATGACCATTGAAATTATTGACTGAGCAAATGTTTCGTTTTTTTAGGGAATCCTTGAAGCACACAACAATGGTAAGATATTTAAAAGAACTGCACACAATTTTGTAGATAGTAATTTTGCTTCATAGAAAATATTGGAAATAAGATTTTCTCTCAGCTGGAGTATACAGCCATTTCAAAAAAAGGTTAAAGGAACAAACAGTAATAAACAATAGGAGAAAGGTCATTTCAGGGTTTAAAATAATGGCCAATCAATCAGTCAGAGGTCATGATAAAAGGCCAAATTAACTTGAGCTCAGTCATGCCTCATTTCTGGCTAAACAATACTGGTCAAAATTACTGGCAAGACAAAGATTTGACCGGTAATGATAAAAGGGTAAATTTTACACGGTGAAAAGATGAAAAAACTGACGTTTCAGATGCTAGTCCCAGTTCTTGCCGAACATTGTCCCATGTCCCACTGTTATTTTAACCCTGCATTCCAAGATCCACCTTGATTATTTGTGTTTCAACGCATGACAACATTTCCTTTTGGTCATGAAATGACCGTTTCACCTTTCTTAAATAGCTGTATAGAGGAATAGTAATAATGTTTTACCAAACAACATTTTTTTAAAGAAAGGTAAACTATTAAAAATGCAGGGGCAGATCTAGGGAAGAGCTATGCACTCGTGGTATTGAGCCACTTTCATCCAATGCATGTGGTATTTTTCATTAATTCTTCTTGAACGGTGGCATTTCCTATACATATTGCATCTCAAAACCCAATTTGAAAATTAATGTGTTCCTAATCTTAATCACTAATCATGATATTTGTGTAACAGGTTTCAGGTTTTCAACATTTCATGGTGATAATGTGGACATACTTTATGGCAATGTTAAGCATTCTTACTTCCAGGTAAACAAAGAAAGAAATTATTTTCAAAAGACAAGACCATGAGATTTGGGTCACAGATTTGTTACCTACTAACCTGGGGGGGAGGGATACTCCCCTATATTTGCTATACAGGTATGTGCTGCCAAACAGGGTATGGTTTTCAACGATTCTACTCTGGAACAGGGTATATAAAATTGTGCTCGCTCTGGGACAGGGTATATGAAATCACGCTCTCTCCTCTCTGGAAGAGGGTATTTATTTTTGCAATACCGGAACGGGATATGATTTTCAGTGATCTTGCTCTGGAACAGGGTCAGGGTTCAGTGGGCTCAGGGGCACATGCCTACCCTAAACAGGCAAGAGTAGTTCCCTCCTGGGCCTACTGGCTATTAAGTGTTACCCTTAAGAAACAAATGTAACATTTATTGTTTAATTCATTAGTTCATCCATCCATCCATTCCATCCATCCATCCCATCCATCCATCCCATCCATCCATCCCATCCCATCCATTCAATCCATCCCATCCATCCCTTCAATCCATCCCATCAATCCATCCCATCCATCCCATCCATCCATCCCATCCATCCATTCCATCCATCCATCCCATTCAATCCATCCTTTCCATCCCTTCAATCCATCCCATCTATCCATCCCATCCATCCATCCTATTCATCCCTTCAATCCATCCCATCCATTCCATCCATCCATTCAATCCATCCCATCCATCCATCCCATCCCTTCCATCCATCCCATCCATCCATTCCATCCATCCATTCCATCCATCCATTCCATCCATCCATCCATTCAATCCATCCATTCAATCCATCCCTTCAATCCATCCCATCCATCCATCCCATCCATCCATCCCATTCATCCATCTCATCCATCCTTTCATTTTATATGCATTTTCACCCAAAACATATAGAGGGTGCAATGTTGGTTCCAAGGTCTAAGTCATGTGTTCTTTCTCTCTAGCCTTGTGATGGAGAGATGATTATTCTAATACACTTTCATCTCAAGGTCAGTTACATCCTCGTATCAAATAAAATACCTTACTCCTGTTTTCAAGTTGCGTGAGTCACTTCACAGTTCTCATTAATTCTTGTACACTAATTTCCTATGTGCATATCTATAATAAATAAATAATAATAATATTTTATTTGTTAGAGCAGGCTGATTATTCTGGCAGCTTTCGCAGATACGGGCGTGCTTTCACTCACACTCTACCACACACTGCCACTACATTTACTACTTTATGCACACAACTTTTGGTTCACATGTTGATTTTTACTGAGGGAGGAAAATTGGAGAACCTGGAGAAAAACCCAGGGCAGTGGAAAGGGAGAGACCGGAACATCAAACAAACTCTATTCACATGTGATGTCCGCAGGACTCAAACAAGCAACAGTGGTGAAAGATGATTCATTGGCAGCGTGCTTCATCAATTGTCTTAAAATATTCTGCTAACAGTCTTTAATGTTGTTTATGTTGCAGCACCCGATCATTATAGGAAAGAAGAAATACAGAGATATTCAATTCTATACAGAGGTATGTGATGTGTAGCAAAACTTTATTATCAGAAGTGGTTTTCATAAAGTCATGAAACACAGTTTACTTGTTAGAGTGTTGATCTTAATACAGTGTTCGTGCTACTCCTTAAACTCCTTGAAAACTCCTTGAATTTAATTCACGTTTTCAAGCGCACTTGAAAAGCTCTTGAATTTTATGATCTTAGTGAAACTCCTTGAATTTTTACTTTGATCATTACTTGCATGGTTCTGAAATAGATCTAGTCAGAAAGATTGGAAAATCTGAATTAGTCAGCCATATACAACTACCATGTAAAACCTTGGCATAGTTAGCTGAACATACTCCTTGAAAATTCATTTTTGGGTCCTTGTATACTCCTTGAATTTTAAGTGGTTACCTCAGCACAAACCCCGTGCTACTCCTTAAATTCCTTGAAAACTCCTTGAATTTTTGCTTTGATCATTACTTGCATGGTTCTGAAATAGATCTAGTCAGAGAGATTGGAAAATCTGAAAATTGGCCATATGCAACCACTGTAAAACCTTGGCATAGTTAGCTGAATATATTCCTTGAAAATTTATTGAATTTCAAGTGGTTACCTCAGCACGAACCCTGTTAATAACCTTATTTTTTGTTTAACCTTTGTGTCTAGGTTGGAGAGATAACCACTGATCTTGGGAAACATCAACACATGCATGACAGAGATGACTTACAGGCTGAACAGGTAATCCAACATTACTGAGTAACAGTATTCCCTATATCAACAAGGAATTATATTTTTTTTGCAAGAAGGTTGTCATATGTCAGATTTGGGACTAGGGTTGTCCTGACCTGCAGCCAAAAAAGCTTCTTTCAAATACTGGAACTGAAAAAAAAAAAAAGAAAAAAATGCCTTCATGCTATATACCCCCATGGTAATTATTCTGTCAGGCAAAACCTCTTACAACATGTCGTCTGTTACCTGTCGCACTATTACTGTCCTTTTCACTGATTGAATTCACTTTTCACTCGTAATTTCTGACCCTGGCAGTATATTCTTGTAAGTTTTGCTTCTAGTTTTGCAATCTTTTTTTTGCAATATCTTTTCAAATCTAGAGTGAGCATATTTTGTCATAGTCCACATCCCAACAAAAGAGTCTGGTCAGAGTCATCAGTCAAAACTACAAATTTATCAGAGAAATGTTCAATGTGCAGCGCTAATTTGCAGGCTTATATCAGGGCTTAAAATGAAAGCCAATCATCAGACAATACTGTGCCAGATTTGGGACTTGTCTGGTCAAATCTTATAATATAATTTAAAAGATTACCACACAATGTGTGGTCAGGGTAGTCAATGCATGCCACAGAAATCACTTTGACTAAATCTGGATGCTCTTTTTTTACCGTTTGATTGACAGGCAGAGAGAGAAATGAGGCAGCGTCTAAAAGCTGTCTTCAAGAATTTCATCGATAAAGTTGAAGGTTTAACTCATGGACAAGTAGAGTTTGATGTACCGTTCAGAGAACTGGGGTATGTGATCTGTACTCTCTCTATGTTAAGGGAATCAAGGGTGTTGTGATGGTAGTGTGCTAGCATCACACCTCTTGGGTCTCAGGTTTGGTATTAGACTATGTATCATATCTCAGTAGAGTGTGTTGGGTCTTGGGTTTGGTATTAGACTATGTATCATATCTCAGTAGAGTGTGTTGGGTCTCGGGTTTGGTATTAGACTAACATTAGCTGTACCCTGATTTAAATCAGCCCAGAGGTTGTTTTATGGTTCATTCTGTGAGTTAGCCAAGCCCTGACTTAGATCAGCCCTGAGGTTGTTTCAGGGTTCTATCTGTGAGTTAGCCATGCCCTGACTTAGATCAGCCAAGAGGTTGTTTCAGCGTTACTTTTGTGAGTTAGCCATGCCCTGACTTAGATCGGCCCAGAGGCTGTTTCAGGATTCTATCTGTAAGTTAGGCGTGCCCTGACTTAGATCAGCCCAGAGGTTGTTTCAGGGTTTGATCTGTGAGTTAGCCATGCCCTGACTTAGATCAGACCAGAGGTTGTTTCAGGGTTTGATCTGTGAGTTAGCAATGCCCTGACTTAGATCAGCCCAGAGGTTGTTTCAGGGTTCTATCTGTGAGTTAGCCATGCCCTGACTTAGATCAGCCCAGAGGTTGTTTCAGGGTTCAATCTGTGAGTTAGCAATGCCCTGACTTAGATCAGCCCAGAGGTTGTTTCAGGGTTCTATCTGTGAGTTAGCCATGCCCTGACTTAGATCAGCCCAGAGGTTGTTTCAGGGTTCATTCTGTGAGTTAGCCGTGCCCTGACTTAGATCAGCCCAGAGGTTGTTTCAGGATTCTATATGTAAGTTAGGCGTGCCCTGACTTAGATCAGCCCAGAGGCTGTTTCAGGATTCTATCTGTAAGTTAGGCGTGCCTGACTTAGATCAGCCTAGATATTATTTTAGAGCAATGAAAGGTTATTATAGCAAAAAACAGTGTCTAATAAATTTTTTTTTCCTATTCTTTTCAGTTTTTCTGGTGTCCCATTTCGCAGTACTGTGTTGCTACAGCCAACAACTCATTGTTTGGTTAATCTCACAGAACAGGTTAGTAATCTAATGTGTAGGTATCTAATGTGTAGGTATCTATTGGCATTTTATTATAAGCAAAATAGTGGGGTATTGCAAATAGTACATTCTGATTGGCTAATCTACTAGTTTATTTCGCATTAGACTATTCATTTACACACAAAGTTATGGAACTCAAAAGGATTCCAGATTATGATAAAATTTTTTAAGTGATATATACACCATCTTAAAAAACGTTGTCTCTCTGACCATGAATTACCAAAAATTGCATTTTTTAGTGAAAGGTCATGCTACATATTCCAAACTAAAGTGAACTACGTATCTTGTTCAACTTTGAATATATTACATTTTGCACCGTGTTATTGGGTCTCAGATTTCAGATCTCAGACCGAGAAGGTTTTTTTGAAATACATTGTAGGTGCATACAAATATAAAATGAAGAAATGTGTGGTTGCTGAAGTAGTTAAACTTTCAAGCCAACAAACACCCTCAGAATTGCTTACTAACAACTTTTTTGAGCTTACTGGGTGGCAAACAAGCAGTTGACTGAGGGGCAACTCAAGGGCAGATCCAGGAGGGGGGCAAAGGGGGGCTGAAGCCCCTCTTCAGCAGAAAAAAAACGATGCTTTTTTATATTGTTTTCCATTGTGTTGATGGAAGAAACTCAATTAGCCCCCCCTAAACTCAATAAGCCCCCCTCCCCCCCCCCCCAATTTTTTGGCTGGAACCGCCCTTGCAACTAACGGATGTTAAGTAAAAGCATGTCAAAATAAGTTCTCAAACTATTGTATTTGACTATTTCTACGACATGAAACCAGAAAACAAGAGATCAAAACAACCTCCAAGATTCTAGAAGCCATAAAAAACACAGCTATTACCGGAAGTGACGTCTATTGATTGCAACCTACTCTTTATAAGTAATAAAATGTTTGTTTAGGAAACACCATCCAAGGGTTTGTAATCACTTGTAGTAATCACTTGTAATCTTTTTTCAGCCTGTATTTATCATTACCCTGGATGAAGTGGAACTTGTTCATTTTGAACGTGTTCAGGTAGGTTAATGGATCAACAACAGCTAGTATTGAGGGAGATTTGCAGTGCTTCTCAATCACTTGCGTAGGATTGTACAACCTGCGTCATGACAAAATAGGGTTTAGATGGACTTCACAGTTCGATGAACGTTGGACAACACAGTTTCCATGCCTTTCAAGTGTCATGGAAACACCTTGATTGACTGTCACCAAAACCTACTTTGTTGTGATGGCAAATCATATAATTTTGACTGTTTGATTTTTGATGTGATTGGAAAGCACTGCGGATGCAGAAGTCTTGAATGCTAATGCTGGGGCAGGGGGTGGGGGTGGGGGAATAAGGCTATTAGTTTCCAGGGGAAAGAAATATTTCCAGTGACTTAAGGAGGTAACCCATACTTCATGCTGTAATATTGGGATGAATGGTACTGATAAGCTCGTGTTGGAATATCTCTCAATCTCAATCTGGATGAAAATTAAACTTACTAATAAATCACAACAGACCTCTTTACTTTGGACCTAAAGTTTTTCCATTTCAGACCAGGTGTAATTCCCTTGAGAACCATTTCTTTGTTTAATGGTTGCACATGAGAAGACATGAATATGGATACAACTCAAACAAAGAATCTTGTTCTGAAGAGAATGACACATGGTCTGAAATGAGAAAATTCTATACCTAAGCTGAGAAAAGTTTGTTGGAAATGGAATTCGTTTCAAGCCACAATAGACCGTTTTCTCAAGGTTGCGTGCGCATCCAATTTGCGGGCCACAAAACTGAAAAACGGCAATTCAGTAAAATTGAGAAGCCAGTTTTATATTTAAAGATGAGAATTCATTTGATAAATTTTTATTGAAAAATCTAATAGAAATGTATGATGATTCTCTTTATAAAGCTCCTGTTCTAGAATCATGGCCCGTCCAGTTCCTTAAATTTGGATGTGCACGCAACCTTGAGAAGACGGTCTATACCCAAGTTATTGCTATACATATTGAAATGTTCTTTTACTCTTCCTGCAGTTTCATTTGAAGAATTTCGACATGGTATTCATCTTCAAGGATTACAAGAGGAAAGTAGAACACATCAATGCTATCCCTATGACGTCACTTGATTCTGTCAAGGAATGGTTAAAGTATGTACTAGGAAATTAGAAGAAAAGTTTTGTTAGGATGTTTTCTAGGGTATTGAACACCATCCATGCATGCATCCATCCCTCTTTCCCTCCTTCTATCCATTCAACCTTTCATTCATTCATTCATTCATTCATTTGTGGACTTATCTATCCATTTTTGCTCTACCTCACCTCACACTATCCATCCATCCCCCCACCCTTCACCATTTCATCCATTCACCTCATCACAACCAATCCATGCATTCACTCATCCATCCATCCATCCATCCATCCATCCATCCATCCATCCATCCATCCATCCATCCATCCATCCATCCACCCATCCATCCGTCCATCCATCCGTCCATCCATCCGCCCATCCATCCGCCCATCCATCTGCCCATCCATCCATCCATCCATCCATCCATCATCCATCCATCCATCCATCATCCATCCATCCATTAATCCATCCATCCATCCATTAATCCATCCATCCATCCATCATCCATCCATCCATTAATCCATCCATCCATTAATCCATCCATCCATCCATCCATCCATCCATCCATCCATCCATCCACCCATTCCGAAACCTGTTTCTCCAATATATTTATTTCTTGATACTTTGCAGTTCTTGTGACATCAAGTACACCGAAGGTATCCAGAGCTTAAACTGGGTTAAAATCATGAAGACAATCAACGATAATACTGAGGAGTTCCTGGAAAATGGTGGCTGGAGCTTCCTGGACCCTGACAGTGAGGTAAGCCATCATAATAGTTTAATCTAGGCCACACACTCTCACATTTTTCTACTACCAAGACAACTTGGTAAAAAATAAGCAATAAGCGTGCCAGAAATTTGTAAGTTATTGTAGAATTGCTTGCCGCCCTGTGCATCCACGCATTCTTAGCCTTACTTACAAGATGACGCCTACTAGAGTGGATGCAATTAAACCGTGAAATAAAATCAAACTAAATACTAACTAATAATATCTATTTAGTGACTAATAGTTGCTATCACTCAACCAGAACATTCATCATACAAAAGACACAAATGGTCTCTTGTGTATTTGTCTTTGTATGATGAATGTTCTGGTTGAGTGATAGCAACTATTAGTCACTAAATAGATATTATTAGTTAGTATTTAGTTTGATTTTATTTCACGGTTTAATTGCATCCGCTCTACCTTGAATCCTTCTATTAGCCATATCTCGGTTGAGGAAAAAACTGGATAAAAGTTGGGATTACAATGCATCGGATCTATATTAGAGGACATATTTCTAAGATGGCGGCTATTTTGTTCCCTAAAACAGCCCACAATCCACTGCAATGGCAACTCCACCCAGTTTTTCTTCGACCTCGGAATGGCTAATTGACCTCACATAAATTTGCAAAAAAAATTCCACAATGGAAAATAGCAGAACATCTTGTCATTCTTCTAGAGATTGATCTCTCAGTTGCCCATCAGAATAAACTAATTTCCAAACTTTCAGAGCGATGGAGGAGGCAGTGAAGATGAGGAAGAAAGTGAATACGCACCATCAGAATCTGTGGACGAAGCATCGGAAGAAGAGAGCTTTTCGTCAGAAACTGAGACATCAGAAGACGCTTCAGGTATGTGATTCTTAGTACTGCTGAGACTTAAGGTTCAAAGGACGTCAACTAGAAAATTGCGCAACTTAGATTTTGACTATGGAAGATATTGGCTACTATAAGGGGCGAGGTCAAAACAATCGTCCAAAATAGGTACCGGGTAACACCACCCCTTCCCCCTAAATCGGGTACCGTGAGATGACAGTTGTTTTGCCCTCATCCCTAATGAAGCGTGCGTCTGGGTGAGCCGTATACTGAGTGCTGGCCATTTCCAAACCAACTATAGACACAGTAGAACATCTATTTAGCAACCAGTTATCAAAGTACCAATGATGGATCTGGCGCGAAAATTACTCAGTACCCCTTCATTAAGCGACCACCTGACGATTCTCCGAGAGTGGTCACATAATAGAGGTTAAATTGAGTGTACTAATATAGATTGTCTTTTCATTTTAAAAGATTTTGAAGAAGAATTGGGAAGCGAAGAGGAAAGTGGAAAAGATTGGTCAGAATTAGAGGAAGAAGCCTTAGAAGGTAATTATCAATCCCACTTGGTTATGGCTTATGTTAAGCGATAAAACTTCACTTAAGGCCGACTGATCAAATTGAGCTGATCCTCGCAGTATATCAAGCAACTTATACAGCTGCGAATTGAAAGACTCAGAAAAAATTGAACGGGATTTGAAACCGTGCCCTGGCGATTCCGGCGCTATGCTCTAACCACTAAGCTCCCAAGTAGGACTTGATTATTATCAAGTTGTACCCAATTCCCTTGTTTGTAATAACGCTGTTGATACTTGATCTTCTCACAGCTGACCGAGAGAAAGTTGGTTACCCAGACAACGCGCCGAAACAAAAGAAGCGAAAGAAAACCTCGCATAGTAGCCCTGCAAACAAGAAACGAAGGCGTCGCTAAAACAACCAACCAAACAGCGCACATCTTGTATAGTACAATGGTTTTAAGAGCTCCTCTCCTTACTGCATGTCCCATCTTGCCTTTGATCAGACAGCCATGTCCATGGTCTTGTAACAGTGTGCCCTACATTGAGGCGGTACGCGCATGAGATATCTAGACACCCTTAACTTTCATTACTAGAAAGATGTCAGTCACTGTACAGATCTAGAAGATATATGCATTAACACCAATAAATATGGGACAGTTTCGTCATTGGCTTTGAGGGATTCGGTCCTTTGTGCTATGAGTATGTTGAGTAGAGAAAATCGATTCTATTAGAAAAGATTAAGCGGTCGCTATAGAAACAAGAATATTTTCCCACTTTGTCTATGTTGAACCTACCTCTCCACAAGCCATTACCCATGCTCCACGGACAGTTTACCACAGGGTGACCGTAAGTCTTCCGTAGCAAAGCAAGTACAATACATCGGCTCTACTTCGCGTACTCTCTGCTACAAGCCAGTAAAGATCCACAAGGTATAGCAAGCTGTACCTCGTCCCCAGGCTTCTCTTCGCTGTTTGGCATGACGTGAGGTGACTATAAAGCAGTCCGCCATTTTGGATTTGGGAGAGCTGACAAGTAGCCTGGGGACGAGAATAAGCAAACTGTTTCATTACATTTACGGATAATAAACTTGATGTCTTTCGGATAAGGAAATGCACGGTATTGTGGTAGTCAATCTGCGTTTAGTTATAAACACGTCTTGTGTAAGAAATTCGAAACATCCAAAAATGGCCTGGTGCGCAAGCGTGTCCGACACTAGCAAAACCAACATGTGCACATGCGCAGAAATAAATACAAAAGTCGAAGGAAACCTGCCCTGTCCTGTTCCACACACAAGCAATATAAAACGTTTCAGTCAAGTCTGCCTCTAAGCAGCGCGCCCATTGAAAACATTTCCACTGAATTTTGTTTTGTTATGATTTACGAGTCTGATTAATTTTGGCGCCACTTCCGCTTACACCTGGAGCGTTCATGGTCAGTTACGCATGTACAGTTTGATCCCAGACAGTAAGGGTACCTTGTAGACACAATGACGTCACAAGACAAGTCTGCATTAAGCTTCGCATACATACTAATTAGTATATCGATGGGGACAGTGCTGTTATGTCTAATAACGATTTAAGGCGCGATAACACGGAGCAATTTTCTCTGCAACTTGTCTAGTAACGGTGTTGCGACACAAGTTGCATGGAGCATTGCAGCGTCTAACCTACAGCGCAGTTTAAAAAAATGTTGCAAGACAAGTTGCAGCTATTGTGAAAACGTAGAATTGGTTTCTACTTTTGGCAACGATTGCGTCTCCGTTGCACCGTATAGACAGACACTCATTGCAACTTCTTTGCGGGACAAAGTGCAGAGACTGATTGCTCCGCATAATCGCGCCTTTAAGCTTGATACGTGGTCGGTAGATTGAATCGCATTTGACTACTCATTTCCTTTACTCTTTAACCTGTTATTGGCACTTTGATTTTATCTTCAAAAACGGTTTCATCTTAAACAACGAAAATCCATTGCATTGTCGTGTAATGAATTCCGTGTTGTGGTTACCACAAATATTGAAACGATTCGCATCATGATATCGATCGTGTCTGGTCTCGTTCCCCTGTACTGAAGTCAAACAGCTTGAACTTTTATATCCATTAGATATAAAGTACGTGATCGAAGTAGAGTGCAAACAATCCGTGAAGCACTAATTACTAAATAGTACAAAATAGTGCTAATTAAACAATAGAAAACAATGGAATTTACATGAAATTGTACTATTTAGTATTACTAAAGTTTCACGGTTATATTGTTTGCACTCTAGGCCATATATCCGTAAAAAACTTTGTAAGAAATTAAGAGGGGATGTCAGCAAAAATCGAACAATTTTGAAATTTTGTGGCAACGGTCGAAAAATCGATTTCGCTCATATTCTAACCTTAGGTAGGCCTTATTCTAACTAGAACCACTATGTAGTTTGTTTTTAAAAATATCGCTTATTTTACGAGAAAAACGAGAAAATTGATTTTTGCGGATTTCAGCCTTTTGACGGCGGAAAGAAATCGACTACTTCAGAGCCTTCGCGTCGCAAAGAAAAGTAATTCAGACATATAAAACCATTATAATCTTATCAATTGGTATCTAAACTTGTATTAGGAAAATGTTCAGCTATCTCAGTTTCCTTTTTCAAGACGAAAAAAAATTTTTTTTGACCCATACATTTTACAATACCAAGAGTATAGAAAGTTTAAAAAAATATTTTGGTATGTGCTATATAAAATAATGGGCTAAAATTTGGGCTAGTTAAAGTTAAGATGCTATATAATCTTATTCCACTGAAATTTGGTCGGGTAAATTATTTATCGCGTAAATAAAAAGCTTGAAATTCTTTAAAAATTCAGCGATTTCTCTGTCGGCAAAGATCAGTCGATTTCAATAGTTCTGCACAAACAACGCAATAAATCCGAGTTTGTTCGTTTTTCGAGCAATAATCTAAAGCAAAAATACTTTAAAAGGCCTAAGTTATTATTTTTAAGATAACGAAGAATCTTTTGAGGCTCAGATTCAAACACGCTTTGCTATTCGCGACTGAGAAGTGGACTGAGTATTGTAAGCAAACTTGAATAACTAACAAAGTGTTTAACGATTACAGTAGGGATTGCTCACCATATTTTCGGATTACTTCAGACTATTCTGCTTTAACCGTTGAATATTATTTATAGTTAGGTGAAGAATAAGTAGTCGTTCTATTTTTCTTGCTCCTACCATGATAAATTGGGAAAGGACGGTAATCTGAGATGTAAACATGTAATCCACAATGCATGCCGCTTAAAACAATACACGTCACCAGTGACACCAAACTGACAGTGACATCTGATTCTAGTTATGCATGTTGTTTTCCACTGCTAGATAAAATAGAAATACAATAAGAAAAATTCAGATGCGAGTTGGTGTTGTTGCTTAAGGTGCTTGTAAACATAAAATGGAAGCTAGTTGCTCTTTTAAATCTTTGGTTGGAGGAAGCTGTGGGTTCGATCCAAAGGACATGAAACGAGATACTACCATAATCCCTTTATTGGCCTGCAGAAAGGAGATTTTCGACCACAAGACCGCCTTTGCGTTCTCTGGCCCCGAAAATGAAGTTGACTTGATCTTGAGTCGGGCAGCCATATTTGTTTGTCCAAATGATGTTGATACGTGGTCAATATGTCCATTCCATCGTTCAAAATTAGGATTGGGATGGACAAGAGGTTGCAATACAAGGTGCAGAGTACCTGTTGAAATATCTAAGCATCAAAAGACCAAAGGAAAATGGCCGAGATTTGAAAGAGGAATAGGAAAATCCGATTCGTCTATGATATTAAATAAGACTGGCGTATTCCTACAAGTAGGTTCAGGTCAGTAACAAGTTTGCATTCCTAATGATCCTCGAGGTTTGATTTGCGCATTTTTTCTTTCTATGAAATACTTTTATAGTAATAAAAATGTTTCTTTTATTTATTTGTAGGAATGTGCATAAATTGCAGAAAAACTCTTAAACAACTCGAAGACTCCGATCCACAGACTCCGGTCACCACCAGCGCCTCCCAAAAACAAGAACTGGATGAACAGAGGATTGTTGAGCAAATAAGTAATTTGTCGCTGGTAAATATCTTTTCTCCTTGAAAACTGAAGGAATGCTTTTATTACTAAAATAAATGATTTTTGTGCGTTAGTGCTGTTTTCAAAACCCTTGGTTATTTTATTTGTTTATTTGTTAGTCGGTTTGCTAATCAGATTAAATTAGTAAAGGCGGCGCGAGTGGCGGCGGATTGGTATAATATGAAAAAATGTGGAGCGGGAAATGGGAAGGGGAGTGTGGGAAGGGAAGGGAGAGGAAGTGGGAAACTCTGAAAATCAACGAAACGTTAATGCGTATTTTACATGTTTTTGTGGGTCGGGAATTTACGTATTCTACCGATAAATGAAATCAGAATTAGAAGTGCGTTCATTTTCTTATATTTTTTATAATTATTTTTTCTGTTAAATAATTTTAGGACGAAAAGGAGGAGGTGACGTTTAATCCAAAGTTCTCCACGCCTACAAGTCTGTATCAACCAAGCGAATCTTCTTACTTATCCGTCACTGTGGAAGAAACGGAGGTTGTTCCTTCCCCAAAAGAAAAATTGAATGCCTTCCTTTGTTCACGGGACATTAGCCCTATTCGTCATTCTCTTTCGTTACCATGGGAACAAACATCAGAGCGCACAAAGCGTTTTCATATCCGGAAAACGCAACAGGTTGTAGATGCATGCCTGAAGGAGATTGCTCCTGAAGATTCTGAAATGCTATTTTCTGCATTGAAAGAAACGAAGTCTAATAAATGTAGTGTTGATAACTCCCTTATGGAGGCTTTATCTGAATGCTACAATAACAGCAGTTCTTGGAGCACCCGCAGACAGATATTATCCATCATGGCGGACAAATTGAGTTTTAAAGAGCTTCGCAGGTGGATACCTAGTTTGACAAGATATCGCTTCAATCTTGCAAGACACCACCTTTTACTCCACGGCAGAGGGGCAGTTTTACCTTCCACTAAGAACACGCGAATGTACGTTCAACCAGAAAAGCTTGAGCACTTCATTATATTCATTACCAGCTCACATATTGTACAAGATTTGCCATTTGGCGAGAAAACGCTTAAGTTATCGTCACAAACAGAAATCAGGATCCCAAATGTTATACGATCTTTGATACCTGAGCAAATTATTTGTCAGTACCAAAGCTATTGTCAAGAGACAGGTTTCAAACCAATGAGTCGTAGTTCGTTATGCAGAGTTCTCAGCGTATGTTCAGCTTCAATACGCAAATCTTTACAGGGCTTAGACAACTTTTCAGCACTTGGAGCAAAAGCCTTTGATGATCTTGAAGAGTTGGTTGAAAAGCTTGGAGACACTTACGGGAATGGGCTTACTTGGGCGAAGGAAATAAAGCAGAATCTCAAACTAGCAAAGCGTTACTTCAAAGGCGACTATAAGGTAAACTAAATGTTCACTTTCAGTTATTCTGCAACAATTCATTATTGAAAGCGCACGCTGCAGTAAAATCCCAAGCTCCAAACCAATGAGCATCATGAAATACATGCATAATATCGTTATAATGTTTTGTTGAAGGTTCACGTTACCAAAAGCTCAAAGGTTGCAGATCATTGCAGAACGCACGCCCTAAGTTATCCAAGTGAAGATGACCACATGGTTGACTGTGACCACGAGCATGACCTGAAATGCGATAGATGTAACTTATTTCCTGTAACTCTGAAAGAAATAAAATGCGTAGTAGAAAGCACTAGATGCACCTTGGAAGATAAAGGAGAAATGGAGTTCTTGATCTCCCAGTCCGCGCAGAACATCGAGGCCTGGAAGTCCCATCTTTTACGATCAATTAATCAAGATCAAGCAAGGCAAGAAATTATCAAAGATTTAAGAAAGGAGGCAGTGCTTTTAGTTTCCGACTGGGCAATGAAGTTTTTGCCAAGAAAGTTCCGAGAAAGCCAGCAAGACTGGTTTGGTAAGCGCGGGATCCCCTGGCACATAACTGTTGCCATGACCAAAACAGATGAAGGAGAAATGAAAATGTTGACGTTTGTACATGTTGACGTTTGTACATATATTTGAAAGCTGCATTCAGGACAGTCCTGCTGTTCTGGCTATTTTTGACGACGTTCTACAGCAACTTAAGAGCATCACTTCTGACATTACCTCTCTTTACCTCAGACAAGATAATGCCGGATGTTATCATTCTGCATCGACAATACTTGGCATTTATCAGGTTGCATCACAAAATGACTTTAATCTAGTGCGCATTGATTTCTCAGACCCGCAGGGCGGCAAAGGCGCATGCGATAGAAAGGCTGCAACTATCAAGAATCATATGAAGAAGTATTTAAACTCAGGACATGATATAGATACTGCTCAACAAATGAAGTGTGCTATGGAGTCATTTGGAGGAATCCCTGGGGTAAGAGTAACACTGTGCGGCGCTCAAGCTTCTCCAGACTTATCAGAAAAATGGGAAGGTGTGAGCTTTATTAACAACATCGCTTACAGCAATGAAGGAATTACAGTTTGGAGGGCTTATGAAATTGGTGCTGGCAAATTTATGCCTTGGAGTAGCTTTAATCTGCCCAACAAATTGCCAAAGCTCAACAAGATTCCAGATTATGAAGTATCAAAGGTTACCTTTCTTTCCATCAAAGCAAGAAAAATGCCGACACAAAAACCCGCTCTTAAAGCTGAGTCACTGCAGAAGGTAAAAAAAGTTAAGAATAATGATGATGATGACGATGATGATGACGATGATGATAATGATGATGATGTCAACTTAACAGAAGATAACCAAGACGAAGATAGTGAGGGCGCGAAAATTGGTCGAGATGACGAAAATGCGTTATTCTTTTGCCCCGAAGAAGGCTGTATTATGTCTTTTCAGAGATATTCTTCTCTCGAAAAGCATATTGATTATGGAAGCCACAAATATGTTCTTGAGCATGAAACTCTGTATGACAGAGCTATGATTATGTACGCTACAAAGCTAGAGCATGGTGCTACTGACGTTCCTCAGATAGATGGGGACACTACCGTCAATCTAGATCATGATCAAGTGCTTCCTAAAGGATGGGCACTAAAATCAGCAGCAAAACGAAAAAGATTTAATGAAGCACAGAAAAACTATCTAACCGATATTTTTGAAAACGGAGAATCAACTGGAAGGAAGGCCAATCCTGCAGCTGTGGCCCAGACCATGAGAAGGGCCAAAAACAAAGATGGCTCAAGTATGTTCAATAAGAATGAATATCTTACGTCGCAACAAATTGCAGGCTTTTTCTCGCGTTTGGCAAGAAAAAAGAAGCTAGGCTCAGCTGATGACGAAGACAACGATGAAATGAAGAAAAATGAGGAAAACAAAGAAAAAGAATTGTTTCATGTAATGAATGAAGTAATGGAACTGGTTTCTGCACAACATCCAATCATGTTTGATCATTACAATATCTGCGAAATGGCATCCAAATCCAAGCTATCATCTTTTTCAATCCAAATGCTTCAGGAAATCTGTGCCTCCTTCGAGCTTGAGACGTCTCACATTAAGACAAGACGCAAGAAGCCATACTTACATCTCCTGCAAGAATTAGTCAACGCCTGTATTTGCAGTGCGAGAACCTGAACATCTCTTATGGAAAATATAGCGATTTCCACGTTTATTTTGAAACGTTCGCTAATTAGCACGTTTGAAGTGTCAGACAGTCTGTCTCTCTTGAAGGTAAAGTTTGTTAGTTTATCCTCAGTTACCTAGGAAATTCATCTCAAAAATATGAAACACACGACGATATCTTATAATCAGATGTCACTGTCAGTTTGGTGTCACTGGTGACGTGTATTGTTTTAAGCGGCATGCATTGTGGATTACATGTTTACATCTCAGATTACCGTCCTTTCCCAATTTATCATGGTAGGAGCAAGAAAAATAGAACGACTACTTATTCTTCACCTAACTATAAATAATATTCAACGGTTAAAGCAGAATAGTCTGAAGTAATCCGAAAATATGGTGAGCAATCCCTACTGTAATCGTTAAACACTTTGTTAGTTATTCAAGTTTGCTTACAATACTCAGTCCACTTCTCAGTCGCGAATAGCAAAGCGTGTTTGAATCTGAGCCTCAAAAGATTCTTCGTTATCTTAAAAATAATAACTTAGGCCTTTTAAAGTATTTTTGCTTTAGATTATTGCTCGAAAAACGAACAAACTCGGATTTATTGCGTTGTTTGTGCAGAACTATTGAAATCGACTGATCTTTGCCGACAGAGAAATCGCTGAATTTTTAAAGAATTTCAAGCTTTTTATTTACGCGATAAATAATTTACCCAACCAAATTTCAGTGGAATAAGATTATATAGCATCTTAACTTTAACTAGCCCAAATTTTAGCCCATTATTTTATATAGCACATACCAAAATATTTTTTTAAACTTTCTATACTCTTGGTATTGTAAAATGTATGGGTCAAAAAAAATTTTTTTTCGTCTTGAAAAAGGAAACTGAGATAGCTGAACATTTTCCTAATACAAGTTTAGATACCAATTGATAAGATTATAATGGTTTTATATGTCTGAATTACTTTTCTTTGCGACGCGAAGGCTCTGAAGTAGTCGATTTCTTTCCGCCGTCAAAAGGCTGAAATCCGCAAAAATCAATTTTCTCGTTTTTCTCGTAAAATAAGCGATATTTTTAAAAACAAATTACATAGTGGTTCTAGTTAGAATAAGGCCTACCTAAGGTTAGAATATGAGCGAAATCGATTTTTCGACCGTTGCCACAAAATGTTCGATTGTTGCTGACATCCCCTCTTAAGTAAATTTCGTAGACCTACAAAACTTTGCACTAATTGGTACATTTTTTAGTTAATTTTTTTTTTCATGGATATATTTTATGCACTCTATTAAACGTGCGACCCCTTGAACGAAAGAGATGGGAGTTTATCATTCCGTTCGCCCTTCAGTTCGTGTTGCTCTATAGGAAAGCACCGTATTTAGTGAGCGTTGGTATTTTATGAATAGGGGGGATTTCATTTTAGGAGTGCCCCCTACTCATTCAAACAAAATCGTTACTGCAGCAAATGGCTAGCCCTCCCAAATCCCCATTGCCCCCCCCCCCCCCCCCCGCCTACATATAAATCATGAACGTTCCCTCATTAATGTACTTAGAATTTAACGAGTCGTTGGCTTTCCTTTGCTGATGATTCGCGCGCTTTCATGGGAGAAAGGTCAGCGTTTATGAGGAAACGATTGTAATTTTTTTTGGCCAACGCACAAGCAATAGAGAGACCGATCCTCGGGTTGGATGGTTAATGATGAGACATCCTGTGGGTCACGATTAGCCCCTCTTCGTGGCTTGAATTTCAGGCCCCTGGACTCGACTACACGTGTACTTTAATTTTAATATTCAGTTTCCAGGGGGCAAGATATATCATTAATTATCACGGCTGGGTAGCTGTTGACTGCCTTTATCAGCTCACCACAAACTGATTTAACAAAACGATCCTGCTATTCTATGGAAGATACGTGTACAGAGGCGAGAAAAAAGGAATCTGTGACGATGACAGTTGAAGACAAACCTTTGTCTATGCTTTCATGGGGGAGCGAGGCAATGCAGGATTATGTAAACGTGTACAAGAGGAAATGCTCTGAGAATAAAGACGAGCAAGCTGCGATATGGACCAGTATGTATGAGAAAAATTTGGGGAGAAAAGTCAGTGATTTGCCGCCATGGCTTGGCCCAAACGCCAATAGTCAACAAAAGTTTGGGGATCCTGAAAAGACTGACTTTGCGTCAATTCATAAAGCAAGAGCGGCTGAATCCTGTGAGGCGAATGCAACTGACTTCATGACAGCAGAACAGAGACGACATCATCGCAAAAAACATCGAAGCAGGCGATCTGGATCTGATGATTCTACAACATCTTCTCATTCAGATCACGACCAAGTGAGAAGTAATTGCTCCAGTTTTGATACTACAGAAGAAGAACAAAATGACCTATCACAATCAACCGAGGACTGAAAACAAGACAAATGTGACTTGTGCATGTTGGAAGTCGACATCGCAATCCAAAAATGACGTTTTCCCAGTGCTTTTTCTCAACCATGTAAGAGACTGTTTAGGGATATTTAATGTGAATATGATGTAAGATTGGATTGATTATTTGTTTTATAATAATACCCAAAGATTCATATATGTGATTGGCGATTTTGAATCATGAAATAATATTATCAATTAGATCATTAGATTCGCAGACATCAGCGTCGTCAGCTGATCACGTTATTGCACTATTTCGCTAAAAAATTCCCTCCTTTCCTCGGATCCTTTAGGAATAATCATTTCATTATTTGGCTGTAATTTTTATTTCCTTCCTTCAAAGAAATTTAAGACGATCTTAAAACATAATAACTTAAGCACCTACGTGGCAGACGTTGTAAGGCAAAGCATTTTTAAAAACAACTTCAATAAGAAAGCAAAAAAATATAAATTTAAGAAAATAATAACAAATAGAAAAGAGATAATGCCAATAATTCACAAAGTCTTGGCCTTTAGATTAATTGGTTAATGTATAGATTAGACACGCATAGACACATCTCCACTAGACGGTGTTGTCGATGAGAGAGCTCAATCAGGCTTAAAACCTGATAACAAACACAACAATTTTTTTTCGGTCCAATATAAGTCGTGCGTTCTGATTGGCTGCTCGAGCGTGCGGTATTTTCTATCTCTGACTGGCGGTTCGGTAAATGTTTTGCTGCATCTTGCTTTTGCTGCTAGTTTGAAATATATATATTCATATTCATATTGTCAATAATGTCAACAGGAGACAGAAAAACGTGCAGACAAAGTTTAAGGTCCTGTTACTTGTTGCGATGTTTTCAATCTTGATTATGCGTCTTCAAAATATGATTTCCATGTTCGGCTTGTCCACATGTATAGATTTCTAGACAGTGGAGCTTGCATGATTTAATCCGGAAATATCCTTGACAGCTATCTAATCAATAAAGATATTACTTCAGAAAGCAGCCACCTAAATGAGTTTCCCTTTCGTGCAAGGCATATTTTTTGACACCATTTTCCCATCGCAAGATGATCCCAATTTTCTTCCATAACTCTTTTATGCTAGAGGTTCCTAAAGGGGGTGGGAGCTGCCAATTTCATTTTCCACTCAATTTTTTTACGAATCTCATCTTACTTCCCAGCATCCAAATTCCAAACTTTTTTCGATACTGGTATTGTCCCATTCCCATTTTGTTGTTTTCCCCATTTTCAGTGAGTTTTAATCCTCACAAGACTCGACTAGCTAGGTTCCATTATAATCCCTAGATAAGACTAGTATTAGTTTAACATAAACGAATAGCATACAAACGACATTGCAGTGCAATGTGGGGATTTTTGAGCAAGTCGTTCATTTCGTCCCACAAAACAGTCCCACAATGCACTGCAATGCCAACTCGACCCAGTTTTCTCTCAACCTCGTATTAGTTAATCAGTATTCTCGACTTTAACATCCCCATAATCCTTTGCGTCTTTGGGGGGTAACCAGAAGGTAAAAACCCACCTATTTGGCTGAAGGCTGATCAGACGATGTCGAAAATACCTTGTTCGGTATCCAAAGATAAAATGAAAAAGTAAAAAACAGAAAAAGATAGAAGCTTGAAGAAGTTTAAGGTAAATTTTAAACATTTTTTCGTAAATCAATACATTTTCTGTAAGACCAAAACTCTTGATGATCTGTACACGCAAAAATAACTTGGAATAAACTGATAATCAGTATTGTTCAGATAAAAGCAGGTATAGTATAAATTCAATTAAGAAACCTTTCAATTTGGGACAGTTTTTTGATTGGTTACCCCCCAAAACGCAAGGCATTATGGGGATGTGAAAGTCGAGAATAAACGAAAGTCCTTGATTCCTATCAGACACCATATTCAGACTTCCGTCCATTTAACCCCTTGAACGTGCTAGGTCATGATCAGATAATTTAAGTGACATTCTACAGACCTATCAGAGACTTGAAAATACGCATCGACAAGTATCAAGGAAGGCGTCAGGGAATTAACCCAGCTTTCTTTTGTTCGATTCCGGTGGTTTGAGCTTGACTTCGTGTGATTTGAGATCGGTTCGTTTATGTGTTGCCTGTTGTGTTTGGATGTGACGCACTTTGCAGTAAGCAGCGAAAAAAGGAAGGAAGGAAGGAAGGAAACTGAAAGAAAGCTAGCTAGGTCTATTCTTTGACTGTTCACAGAAGATTGCGTTACTAATGGTTATTGATTTGAATTTAATGAAGGCCTAAACTTCATTTTCGATTCAAATTTTTGCTTTGGGTTAACACTTTGATTCCACTTTCATCGTTCACCTCCACTTCCAAACAAGTTAAACTTTCTGAATAACAAGATTTTAGCCTTGTACAACAGCCCTTCTTTAAGAAAATAGTTTTTGGCGCTCACCGCTTGAATACGAAAAGAATTCTCTCTTAATACTCTATCAACTTTACATTACAGATTGGGTTACAGGGTAAATCTCAAACCACAGGAAACCCATAAAAAGCAAAGATGCCTTTCTAAAAGAAACGACGTGAAAGACAGAAAGCCGGGCTCATTGTGAACGGCGACGCCAAAACCTTAGGCTCCCTCGGTCATTATATATTCTTAGGCCCCATTCCGTATTCTAGCAAGATGTAGCGTGGTGACAAACAAGGGAACCTATTTTTATTAATATTTATAAATCAACGTGGTGGCAAGGCTTACTTTACCTGTCACTTAATTTGACTTCCACCTGTGGTCACCCGTGGTTACGCCCGTGGTCACTGGTGTGTAGTTTTACACTCGCGCGTAGTCTTACTAACGATAAAGTGCAAGCCCTTGAAGCTGAATAAAAACGGTGAAGAGGGATGGGACGGATCAATCTTTTCAGACTTGAAATATTTCAAAAGGCCGCTCAAATTTTACTAGAAAGACCTTCCCCGACGATAAAATAAAAGACTAAGAACTATTAGGTATAATTCAAATGTGACTTGTCAACTTTCTTGTTACTCGGGCTTTCAAAGAAATGCCCGAGGTATAAATTGGGCTTTTTTGCTTTTAGTATATTACAGCTCTTCTATCAGAGGATCCTGAAGGGTGAAAATGAGAGCTGGGATTCGCCTCTTTGGGGGCTGGGAATATAGGATTTCATGCAATGGGAATGGGATTCACAAGCCTAAAAAACAATCAGAAATAGGAATTGGATTGATATTTGAACAAAATATAGGCTATAGGATTTGGCCAAAATGGGAATCCACGAGACCATACTAGCATGTGCCTACAGAGCTTGGGCTACCTGTGGTAAGTGATTTCACGGGCAGCTGGCTTGTCATCTGGATCGACCTTTTCATATCGTCTCACAACACGGAAACAGATAACATTCTAACAAACAGATCCTGTAGATGTACACTTAGCCATGGCAGACACAGAGTCGATAAAACGAAAACACGAGTCTAAGACTTTAATAACGGAAGACAAACCTTTGCCCATGGATTCAAGAGTGAGCGATGCCAGAAAAGATTATCAAAAGGTTTACAAGAGGATGTGCTCCGAGAATAAAGACGAGCAAGCTGCGATATGGACCAGTATGTTTGAGGAAAACTTGGGGAGAGAAGTCAGTGGTGAGCTGCCCCCTTGGCTTGGCCCAAAGGAAAAGAAAGAGGGAAAATTTGGGGATCCTGAAAAGACGGATCTTGCGACTATTCACAAGGCGAGAGCGAAAGAATCTGGTGTGGCCAATGCAGCGAATCTTATCGATAGCAAAGCAGAACAAAAGGAAATCAAAGAATCGCCGTGGCTTGACCAAAACGCTAAAAGTGAAGGAGATTCAGAAAACCAAGAAAAGACAGACTTCGAGTCGATTCATAAGGAAAGAGTGATTGAATCTGGTGTAGCGAATGCAGCGAATCTTATCGATGAAAGACGACATCGCGCTAGAAGTTTTGAAGGAAGCAAGGAAATACCTCCTACAACAACTGGTTCAGACAAGGAAAAGTGATGATACCTCAGCGGAGAAAGGATAAAAATCTATCGCAATCAAACAAGGACTAAAGACAAGAAATCTGAACAAGTCTAAGATGTTTGATGCATTAGTTTTGGGGCATTTGCTTTCCCAAAAGTGACGCAGATGTCAACAATGGAAGGAACTGTGTAAGGATATATAATGTATTTATGTGAATATGTTATGAGATTGGATTAAGTATTTGCTTTATAATAATATCCAAAGTATATATTTCGTTTAGTTGGCCTTTTTCTCACGCGGACGCCATGTTTATTCTTATTTTGAAGCACTTGGATATTTGCGTGGTGTTTTTTTGTTCTTGTCAACATGCCTATCGCATGAGTAAAGCATTATTGTCACGTTTTGGTTTTTGCGCCTTTTCGCTCTGTCGTATTTAATATGTTCGATGGAAATCCATTTTTTCCGTAGTTCCAATAGTTTTTTCCGTATGGTTCATTTTTTATTGCCTTTTTATCGACATATTAACTCAAGCAATTTATACCATGAGGTCATTACAGTATTCTTGGCTTTCAACAACGTCATCGAAAAATTTCCAAAGACTTATATACGACAAAACCTCCACACACCGAAAGAGCAACTAAAACTGTTTATCTCAGCCAAAATTGTAGCTAAGAGAAGCTTTAGATACGGAGATACGAGCGATTGATTATGCCCATAACTTAGTTGACACGGTATGGGTCCGCCATCTTGATGTCCTATCTAGAGGGGCGCAAAGATGGCGGCCAAATCACGAAAGTTAAAAATCATGTTTCTATTGATCCCAATTAATTAGTTTAATAATAATAATTATCGAAATAAAGTTAACAATCATCTACTAAAATGAAAATGTATTATATCAATCGAATTTCCCTATTCCTAATGCTTTGAAAATGCGTGACACTGATTGCGTTACAGAATTTGATTCGTAATAAATCTAAAACCAAACATCGAAAATACACAAGTATTTTGGCAAAGCTTTTCTTTTAACGCTGTAAACAGAATATTCGACAAACAGTTTTGTGGAGTGAGTACTTTGGATTTTTGTCTTTTCATGATGTCGGGTGAAAGCCAAGAATTAGGTATCAGACATCGTGTTTATGTTCGTGCGGTCATCAATGTTAGTGCGCAGGCATCTATGTGAATAATATACTCTATTGTCATACAACATTTTGAAGCTGATAAGACAATCTCGTACCTAGAGCCTGCATTTCTTCTGGCCTGTGACGAAGAATGAGGGCTCTGGCATAATCCATCAGTTTTTTAGACCAGTATTTCTTGGACCTCTGGTATAAGAGTGCATGCACTCAAAGACTTGCAAAAAATAAATTAAAAAAAAGTAAACCCAGAACTCTGTTTTAAAGCATGATTTTCATTGATTATATTTCACTTCCAGAAAATTGTGCATGTTTCAAAAAATGTATAATATGATAAATATATGTTAATATGTTTTGCATCGTTTTGGTTTTCCAAACTGGCACTTTTAGCTCAAACTATTGATCTATCAGTAATATACCACTAGTAGGTGGGCCAATCAGAGCACAGGATTTGTTATAGACTACTAGTAGGTGGGCCAATCAGAGCACAGAATTTGTGATAGACCACTAGTAGGTGGGCCAATCAGAGCACAGGATTTGTGATAGACCACTAGTAGGTTTTATTTTTTTATAGTGGGATATAAATTCAGTGTATGCATACTGGTCAGTTTCCAACAAT
This sequence comes from Actinia tenebrosa, assembly GCF_029948245.1. Lineage (NCBI taxonomy): Eukaryota > Metazoa > Cnidaria > Anthozoa > Actiniaria > Actiniidae > Actinia > Actinia tenebrosa. The sequence continues at coordinate 894,140 of NW_028292579.1, read as the reverse complement.
TTAACATTTTTATATATACGACTCTCAACTCACATGTTGATTTTTTTATTTTTATGATTTCTCAAAAAAGTTATGAGCCAGCCCTAATGAGGCTTTATTTTCTCCTGAGCCACACTTTATTTGAAGCACAAAAAAATGGACCACACCCTTTTTTTACAGCCCTCCCTCCCCACACATTGACTTTATAGGGCTGTTTTCAAGATACTTTAGTCTGTTTAGATGTCAAGATGTCTGTCTTTTTCTTAGATAAGGACTTAAAATCGTAGGCCCTGTCTCCCAACCCTTCCTAAACTGCAATAAAAATGGGGGACATAAAAGAATCTGTTGAATTATTCGTGTAAGAGTAGGGGATTGTCTCCCAGTTCAACGGCCTATCCCAATCTGGAGGCATTATAATAACATACCAAAAAATCACTCATGATTGTAAGCTGCACGGCTGCTACTATTGCCTTGACATGCAGCCCGTAAAGTCCTCCAATGATCTTGTAAAGTGCCATTGCGCTCCTGAAAATAGCACTATATAAATTTATCCCTTTACCATTTATACCTTTTTACCTTTAATTGACCAGTATATTTGGTATAAGGAAACATGATGTTTGAAAAGTAACTGATAAAACTTTTGTTTTGGGCTGGTAAATTTTTGGATGGATGGATGAGATGAATAAATGCCGGATGAAATGGATGGATGGATTAATGGATGGATGGATGAGATAGGGTGGATGGGTGAGGTAGATCGGATGGATAGTTAAGATGAGATAGATATAAGATGGATGGATCATGGACGGATGGATGGGTGAAATGGATAAAATAGATAAATGAGAAAGATATGATGGATTGAACTCTGAGCTCTCCGCTGCATTGACCTGCAGATCAATGTCTATTCTATAATTGATAAATTGATGTGATAAGCTTTCTATAAATAGGTACTCTTTATAAGCAAGGCTTCCCCAAGATTAAACATATCATGGGCTTCCTGTGGTAATGAGGCACGTGTACCCATCATGCTTCAGGGTCCCTTTGACAAGAAGAAATGAGATGGCGAGTCGAGAGAAGTCAGGGCGTTGACAGAAACTTCGACTATTATAAGGTAAGAACGGCTTCAATACTAGAATAGACTAGACAGACCTTAAGATAACATTGAGTTCTTCCCCTGTATAAATTCATTTGAGGGTTTATAGGGTTTATCGTCGTTTAAATAAGCATTTAATTCTGGCATCTTGTTTGGTTGCTACACGTGACAGACTTTTAAGGCTAAAAGTTTTGCAAACTCTCTTGTTTTGACCACAAAAAATTCTCCTTAGCTATTCTATCAATGCCAAAAAGAATTCAAAGTTAGTTTAGACTTTTTCTTATCCTTTTTTTTTTCCATTTTTTGCAAACATTTGAATATTTGTTAACCATACTTCCAACGAGAAATGTTGCTGGTCATTTTTCTTCCATTTCCTTAGAAAAAAATAGACAGCTTAAGCACTGAGCCAGCTTTTACGAATTATTTTCCTTTATTCGAAAAAAACTACGGTTAACCAGATATATTTTGACAGAAGGGAGTGGTTGACAAATTTTATTTGTTGGGGGACCCCTTAGAACTGTTCATTTTTTTATCAGAGAGGGTGAGCTGGGGAAATGAATTTGCTTGGTAACCCACACTAAAATTCTGAGCCACTGATCCATTGTTGGTTTAAAAAAAATGGTCTAATTTTTTTTATTTTTAAAGTGTGGTCCAACTCAAATTGCCCTATTTCACTATGACGTCACACCAAAACTATCTATTGTTTAAACACAAAGAATCATGGTCGTCAGAGGGAGTCAAATCAAAGCAAATTCACCGAAAATTGTTCTAAAACCGGTATCAATCCATGAAGAGAAGTAGAATAGCCAGCAAACCCTCAGAATATTTTTTAGTACATATTATTACATATTATCACATATTATATCTGAAAACCAGGCTATTTTAGATTAAACTGTTTCGCTAGGAGCAAATTTTGTTGAATTTTCTTTCGGATTTGGCGATTCTATCCCCCACATAAACAAGCAGTGACGTCATAGTGAAATAGGGCAATTCTTTTCTGTGGTCCCCTCTTGGAGCTTACTCGTACGTCAGCCAGGTTTATTTTCATCAGAACAAAAACTTTTGTTTAACCTGCAAAAATTTATTCTCAAATATTTGAAGTTGAGGTTACATGTTGATGTATCTATTGTCCTAGTCAACATGGCTGCCGAGTGAATAGGTGGATTTTTTAAGCCACCCCACTTCCCCCACTGGCCCTTCTCTTGCGTAAAAAATGGATGGTCCCTTAGGCTTTGCTCATGTTGGAGGACCATTATACTGACACTTTTATTGTTTTTTTAGTTGGATCATCAAGTATATGAAAGCTAGCTGAATCTATCTAGTGTTAGTTTTAGATGTTATTTAGTAAGATTACACTGGTGAAAACATATTTTTGGCAGTTTTTGGTTGGTATGTTTTGATATTTTTCCGATATTCACCTGTGTAATTCTACTAAATACTTATTCATCATAGATTGAGTGGATTCTGGTTGGTATTTACCAAACTTTTTCTGGTAAATATTTGCTGATTTTCGCTTTGTCTTTGGTGAATAATCTTTAATGTTATATTTATCTACATATAATGCTGTGTTGTATGTAGATTTGTTTTCACCACTTTAAGAATTGCTAAATTTTCTTTTAATTTACTAAATGCTGGTAACTTATGCACATATAATGTCTCCTTTGGACCTGATGACTGGCTGGCTTGGATCAACTCTACATATTATTATGATATATATTTGATTGATTATTGATTTCCATTGCCTTTTATTGTATTTGACTGATATTCATTGATCTTGATTATTTGTCTCCCATTGAATGATTCATTGCATTTGATTGATTATTGATGCATATGAAAAAGTTTCTTTCAAAATTTTGTGTATTCTATTCAAACAACTTTCAATTTTGTTTTTCCAGTGGCGAGTATTTGTACATTAAGCATTTTGCATTTGAGGTCAGATGATTTTCATCACTCTACATGTAAAACCTTAGTTTTATTTTTTTCCATCTTTCATTTTGGTTTGCGATTCAGATTTAGCAAATTCACAGAATCACAACATTTGGAAAAAAGCTTTTTCCTAGACCATTTCCTTGTTTGATACACTGAAACACTGGAACAATGTTTACAGTCTGTACAGTATGCTCTTGCTGTACAATAAATTCTTCTAAGCAACTTGAAAAAATTAAGACTCTCTTTTTGGCTTTCTATTTGACTCATTGATTTTCTTAGTAGTTTTGCAACCATAGTTAGTGAGAGGATACTGTATACATCATGATGATTGTTATTCTCATTGATGCATTTGATGATACAGTAGAACCCCACTATCTTGTACTTGTCGTGATCATCGAAATCATAGCCAATCGGCTGCATTTGATATTTTTCATGTTACTATTGGCTTTCAATTTCTCCATTGAACATTTTTGATGAGATAGTGTGGTTCTACTTTCTTTGATTACCATATATTATGATGCTTTAATAAAGATTTGCCTGCTGTATTCTGCACTCCTGGTTCACTCCCTTCAACATGGTAGGTCAAGTGCATAATTTACCAGCATTAAGTTTTGTATTTTCCACCAATGTCCTCTTTCGTCATGCAAATGCTTTTTTGAATCTCTTAAGATACTATACGAAATATGGTAGGATGTATTTTGGTTATACATTTATTTTAAATCAACCAGAGGATGTCGTTTGGAAGGTGCAATTTCTAAAATTACTTTTGTATCACTGTACATACTCAACTGCAAGTGCTTGTAGTGTTTGTACTCATCAGTGGAATTGTTTCTCTCGAAATGGTTCCATTTATTCTTAAAGTGGTGAAATATTAACTTAGGACTATGAGTGAACACACCAATCATCAGATAGACGTACTGTGCATAAAATTTCATTTGCATATTGAATGATGTTTTATGGCTACGCCATATCAATCCTGTTCAGAAATTTTTTTTCGTTGATATTTCATTATCTAAATATTTTTATTTTTGGCAACCTTTTACATTGTTTGGCTAGGACCTAAGATCATTAAAACTTGAATGCCTCATCTTAGGACTAACCAATAATAATTATTACGGAAAATTAATTTATCTAGCAGCTCCAAATTTATGTTTTTTATCAGCTCCAATTTTTAATGGCCAATGTGGAAAGCGTCAAAATTATTAGCAATTTGATTTTACTCGATAAAATTTAAAAAGTTGAAAAAACCTGATCGGGACAAAAAATACAACCAATTATTTGGCATCGGTATTCAACAGGCTTGGTGTGTTCATCTCATAGTCTGACGTAGGTGTTGCTTGAAGTAAAAGTACAACAAGAGATGACAAATGGTATACTAAAACTTAGTTTGCTTCTGTACTTTCTTTGAAACGATATATTTGTTAAAATGATTTCAAATTAAAATGTTGTTATAAAAATTAACTCGTATCATTACCACGGCACGGGAATGGATTGGTTATCTAAAGTGATTTGAAAAATTGACTTATCTGATGTTGGAATGAATTCACATTAATGCAAATACATGGTCGAAAACAATTCATTAAGAAAATTCAAATGGCTAGAACTTTGTTTTAAACAAGGTTAAATTGGAAAAAACCTTTTCAAGCCACCTTAAATTTTATATTTATAAACGATTGGTCAGCAAAAAAATACCATTTGTCACTCTTGCTGTAATGCAGAATAGGTAGGATTCAGTAAACCATGGTACAGATTTGGAGTGACAGGATAAATTGACTATGATTCCATCCTAAAGCCATACTGTTAGTAACACGGCATGCTGTACCTTGCCATACACCATGGTTGGCTGCAATCCTGCAAAGTCTATTTTGTTTCTAGTACTGGTAAGGTTCACGTTAGACATGGAACTTTTTATTGATCAAATATTCAATGTTTTGGGGTGTCTATAATCGGTCATCCACATTGGAGACTTGATAATTTTCATAAAGCTATGTGCAAGCTACCCTCTAATCAGTTTGAGGCAGCTTTTTCAATCGGATCAGTGGATGAAAAGTTCCATGTCTTAACTAAGTCCAATTAATGCTGTATACGAGGCATAAAACTGGTGTTGCAATCATTAAACATCCAATAAATTCTAAATTTCTCCAATTATCTCACTTAGACCATCACTTATTCGTATTGGCAATAAATTCGTTTTGGCACTACAATTGTATTTCATTTTGGCACTACAATTGTATTTCGGAATCTTTTTGGCAAAGTACAACACCAGTTTTATGCCTTTTTCAGTATCCAGTACAAGTCTTTTACTCAAGCAACACCTACGTCTTTAGAATCCCAATCAAAAGGTCTGTCCCTGAGGTCATTAGTTCATCCTATTTTAAACCCTTAAGGGTGGCCCTTAACACTTTGTTGAGGGCCACTTTTCCTTAAGGGGAGGGTAGGTTTGAACTTTTGATCTCAGGGACCTTCGTCTAATTACCCTAGGGGCAAAAAAAAGTACAAAAAGACTTAGTATATATTTTTTCAAAATTTATGGCTTTTTTTCACATTTTGTTATTTTTTTGTTATTTTTTTTGGCCAATTTGAATTTTTATTATTTTTTTATTGCCAATTTGATTTTTTTTTATTAAAGCCAATGTCTGATTTTCTTTGCCAATTTGGGGTTCAATTCTGGTTAACTTACCTTTATCCTGACTTGTGGGCTGCTGTGTTCTTGCTTGACTTGTCCAACTTTTCCTTCAGATTTGACCTTACCTGGGATTTGAACCACTTACCTTGATATTGCCACTTGCCTTGAAGTCTCTCTTGCTGTCCTGTATACTGTTAGTGAGTTTGTTGAAGGGTTAGGTATCAATGTACCTTAAGTCACATAGCTCTGTAATAGCCTGAATAAATTATCCAATTAAAATTCTTTTGAATAATTAATGTATTGTTTACTGTCTGAACCAAACAATAGGGGTATTAAGGATGACAAAGGCAGGGGATTAGATGGGTGGGGTAGAGGTGCAAAGGTATTCAAAGGGTAAAGGTGGTAAAGCGAGAAAGAGGTGCAAGAGGGTGTGGCAAAAAAGCCAAAGAGTAAAGGTGGTAAAGCGCCAAAGAGGTGCAAGTGGGTGTGGAGCAGTGAGGCTAAGGTTGCTAGGAAAACCGGAAATTTTTTAAGTTTTTGCGCGGGAAAACACTGTTCCATGAGGTAGATCACGTGACATGGAGGCTGAAAATTTTCTAAGTTTTTTGGCGGGAAAAAAACGAAAATTTGAAAAGGGGTGGACCACGAAATAAACAAACGATAAATATTTAAAAACTCATTTATTATACATCGCTAAAACAAAATACATGTAAAACACGTAATATTGAATCCAAAAAATAAGTGATATTTTTTATAACCTGCTTGCATAACCACTACAAACACGTCGATTGAACATCGGACTTCCTTGTTCCTGTCAGCAGTCTTGAAAATGCGTTTTCCTTTTTTTGTTGTTGTTTGCTTTGTTTGGCGTCCAAGATGTGGTTGGTCTGATAAAAACAAGAAAGATAAATTAATTGAATGAATGAAAAACGTATAATCTTGTGGGAATTAATGCAAGTAGCGTTAAACTCGGCTTCCAATTTAGAAATAGAAGATAATAAATGTTTTCTATATATGAATCTAGGAAATAAATAGAAGAAGAAGAAAAAACGGAATCGCTCCTCTACGATGGCGGGTTTAATAACCAAAAATGATTTCTTTCTACGGGGTTGACGAGGTACTTGTAGGTACGACTAGATATATAAATACCATAAGGTTAAGCAGTTTTAAAGGTAAGAAATAATATAAATAAGCTGCCCCAGGTACGAAATCAGTATATTACAAGCCAAAGAAGCCATTGCAAAGTTTAATAAGTGTTCTTCAACATGTGCGAGCTACAAACTCCTTAAAAATCAACATATTTCGACGATTTCTATTAACTTTTCTAATCCTAATAGTTGAACAAAGTTTCTATTCCAATTTACCTTTGGTTTTAGACGTCTAGGATCTACATTACGGCTGGTTTCTTGACATTTTTGGAACACTTTGATGGCTTTTTCTTGGCGTTTTTCAAAATGGCGGAACAGAACAAGTTTGTTGGATGTCCACGAATCCCTTGAGAATGACAAATCTGCAAGATAAAGAGAAAATGTGCTCTTAAAAAGCGTGCTCTATACAAAAACACCTTTCATCTTTAGAGACTTTAGACTGACCACTCCCTTGAGTATCATGTCTTTGTTTCTGTTGACAATGAATGGAATGGCGATGAAAAGTTCGTGCAAAAACTAAGATATTTGTTTTAAAAGGTCTTACGAAGCTTTTTTAAATGCCAATAAAAATAAAATCAATACTCCTAAGAAAAATGGCCTTATATTTTTTCATACAACATTTTCTTACTCTATCCGTGCGGTTTCCTAAAAGCCTCAGAGCCGAAAGTAAAATAAAGATATATTTTAATGCTGAAATCCTATGCAAAAGGCACAATTTTTAAGTATAGAGTGAAATAATTGTCAAAAGGATTTAATAGTTACGGAAAATAAGCAAACCAAGAACTTTCAATTTTACCAGCCATGAGACCCTAGCGAATACGCGGGATCCCTGTGGTGAAATGACAAATTCAAAGTGCGATTTACTCAAGAAATAAATCAAAAATTTGAAGTATTTTCCCTGATTCATGCAGAGGCTTATAAGAGTTTTTTCAGGAAATATGATCTTACTTGCAAAAAGAAACTTTTCATTTTCAGTAATTTTCAGTTCCATAGTTTTATGGGATCCCTGTGGTTTATTATGAAATATTCTCAATATTTTAAAAATCGCGTTTTTGTTAACAAATTGATAAAAAACGCAATTTTTTGACTTATTCACATATCATCATAAGCAATATTTTTATAAAACGTAATTTATTAGAAAGAAAAGTCCGATTTCTGGCCTTATGAACCTATATTACTTTGCCACAGGGATCCCAAAATCCAATCATCGCCAAAAAAACGCATTATAGAAAAAAAACTAAAGACTTCCCTCAAAAAACACTAGATGCATTAGACACTTCTTTCTTAGCTTTAAATCTTGGCCAAAACAAATTTGGACTTTTCGCATTATTTCATAGAAAACAAGCCTTGTGAAGTTGAGAACCCTAAAATCGCGTTTTTTCGAAGGTCCCAAATTTTCGTCAAATTAAAAACTCGCTTTTTCTAAGTAAAATATACACTAATAGAAAGCTGAGGACGAGGGCTTTACGATTCTGAAACTATATTTTCCAATTATATAAAGGCAAAGCAGTTATGAGTGAAGAAAGTTTCTGGTCCGCAGTCACCTAAGTCAGCGGTTTATTGTTTTTGCATTTTTGCATATTTTTCAATGTTTTTCATCTTCTTTTTCAATAAAACTTGCATGAATAACATCTCTTATAGTGCGCTAAATATCTGCGTTGGCAAAAGTTTGAAAACGCCTTGAGAAGTTTGAAAATGAAAAAGCAAAATATAGCAGGTTTGGGGTGCCTGTGGTTGTTTGGTGCAAGATCAAACCACAGGCAACCCAGACTAGAACGTTTTCAAACGTTCATTTTCAAACTTATCTAAGCTTTTCAAACATTTTGTCTTTGCAGTTATTTAGCACATTGTAAGAGGTGTTATTCATGTAAGTTTTATTGAAAAAGAAAAGCAGCAACATCCAAAAATATGCAAAAGTGTAAAAACAGTAGACCGCTGACTAGGTGACTGCAGACTAGAAACTTTCTTCACTAATAACACCGTCGCTTTCATAAAATCGGAAAAGATAGTTTCAGAAACGTAAAGCCCTCATCCTAAGCTTTCTATTAGTGTATATTTTGATTAGAAAAGGCCAATTTTTAAATTGACGAAAATTTGGGACCTTCGAAAAAACGCGATTTTAGGGGTCGCTACTTCACAAGCCTTTTTTTCTATGAAATAAAACAAAAAGTCCAAATTTTTTTGGGCCAAGATTTAAAGCTAAGAAAGACGTTTCTAATGCATCTAGCGGTTTTTGAAAGAAGTCTATATTTTTTCTCCTATAAGGCATTTTTTGGCGATGATTGGATTTTGGGATCCCTGTGGTAAAAAAATACAGGTTCATAAGACCTGAAATCTGAATTTTCGTTGATATGAATAATGCTTTATAGATTTCTTTGCTTAAGAAACGATTTGTTCTTTTAAGATAAATAATTATTTTATCTATAAGGCTTAATTAGAATTTAATTTTCTTTAAAAAAAAAGATTGGCATCTTATACCAAGACAAACGAAATGCAACCGTTACATCAATAAGTACAAAAATGCAATTTTTTTACTCATTCAAATCATTGATATTATTGCTCGGTGTCATATTTGAGTAGATTTGCACGTTGGTTCTCTCTTCTGCTTCAACGGTTTTTCTCTGGTTTTCCCTTCAACACACAAAAATGAACTCCTAAATTTGTCCCGTATTCATTCAATCCTATATGAAACTATTGAACTAGTTTTTGCATGTTTTCGTGGACGAAATTTCCTGTATAACAGATTTTTGGAATTCCGGTATATGAAAAACTATTTAGAAAATCTAATCACTTGCCGCAAATCCACGAAGCTGACAAGATATCTGACTAAAAAATATAGTAAAAAATTGAAATCATTTCAAAATTGATGAATCAATATAACTCAATCCTATATAAAACTGTTCAGCTAGTTTTTGCATTTTTTCATGGAATAGAATTCCTGTATACCAGGTTTTTGGAATTCCGGTATATGAAAAACTATTTAGAAAATCCCTTGCCGCAAATCCACGAAGCTGACAAGATATCTATCCAAAAACGTTTAAAAATTATAGTTAAAAAATTGAAATCATTTCAAAATTGATGAATCAATATAACTCAATCCTATATAAAACTGTTTTACTAGTTTTTGCATGTTTTCATGGAATAGAATTCCCTGTATAACAGGATTTTGGAATTCCGGTATATGAAAAACTATTTAGAAAATCCCTTGCCGCAAATCCACGAAGCTGACAAGATATCTATCCAAAAACGTTTAAAAAATATAGTTAAAAAATTGAAATCATTTCAAAATTGATGAATCAATATAACTCAATCCTATATGAAACTGTTTAACTAGTTTTAGCATGTTTTCATGGAATAGAATTCCCGTATAACAGGTTTTTGGAATTCCGGTATATGAAAAACTATTTAGAAAATCCCTTGCCGCAAATCCACGAAGCTGACAAGATATCTATCCAAAAACGTTTAAAAATTATAGTTAAAAAATTGAAATCATTTCAAAATTGATGAATCAATATAACTCAATCCTATATGAAACTGTTTAACTAGTTTTAGCATGTTTTCATGGAATAGAATTCCCGTATAACAGGTTTTTGGAATTCCGGTATATGAAAAACTATTTAGAAAATCCCTTGCCGCAAACCCTTAAAGCTGACAAGATATCTGACTAAAAAATATAGTAAAAAAATTGAAATAATTTCAAAATTGATGAATCAATATAACTCAGTCCTATAAACTGTTTAAACTAGTTTTTGCATGTTTTTCTTGGAATAGAATTCCTGTATGATAGGGTTTTGGAAGAGGGGTATATGAAAAACTATTGAAATCCCTTGCCGCAAACCCTTAAAGCTGACAAGATATCTATCCAAAAACGCTTAAAAATTATAGTTAAAAAATTGAGATTATTTTTAAAACGATGAATCCATAATATTCAATCCTATATGAAGCTGTTTAACTTGTTTTTGCATTTTTTCGTGGAGCATTTTTTCCAAGACCGGTATAAGTCAGATTTCTGGCCTTATGAACCAATATTACTTTACCACAGGGATCCCAAAATCCAATCATCGCCAAAAAACGCTTAATAGAAGAAAAACCAAAGACTTCTCTCAAGAAGCATTAGATGCATTAGACACTTCTTTCTTAGCTTTAAATGTTGACCTAAAAAAATTTGGATTTTTAAAATTATTTCATAGAAAACGAGGCTCGTGAAGTTGCGACCCCTAAAATCGCGTTTTTTCGAAGGTCCCAAATTTTCGTAAAATTAAAAACTTGCTTTTCCTGAGCAAAATATACACTATTGGAAAGCTGAGGATGGGGGCTTTACGTTTTTGAAACTATATTTTGCAATTATATAAAAACAACGGTGTTATAAGTGAAGAAAGTTTCTGGTCTGCAGTAACCTGGCCAGCGGTCTACTGTTTTTACATTTTTGCATATTTTTCTGTTTTTGATTTTCATTTTCAATAAAACTTGCATGAATAACACCTCTTATAATTTGCTAAATAACTGCGTTGACAAAAGTTTGAAAACGATTAATGAAATTTTGAAATAAAAGATCGAAAAATATCAAGTCTGGGTTGCCTGTGGTTTGTGTTGTTTTAAGGAAGCAGTTAACGAAATGCGTTTTTTTAATAATAGAAATACCAGAGAAACATTGGAATCTTTTTTCAAACATCATAAATAAATGTACATTGTTTCATTGGAATTCAATTTATTTTGCCTCCTAAAATCAACTCCTAAATTCTAATTCGATTATGGAACAAGGGCCAAAGGATTGTTAACCACTGGCTATTAAGTGCTAACCTCGTAAAACAAGGACGGAATTTCATATTAAGCAAAATTTTCATAAAACTTAGTTCATAGCAAAAGAAAAGTCAGATTTGTGGCTTTATGAACCTGTATTATTTTACCACAGGGATCCCAAAATCCAATCGTCGCCAAAAAACGCTTTATAGAAGAAAAACTAATGACTTCTCTCAAAAAGCGCAAGATGTATTAAAAATTCCTTTCTTAGCTTTAAATCTTGGCCCAAAAATATTTGGACTTTTTGTTTTATTTTATAGAAAACAAGGCTTGTGAAGTTGCAACCCCTAAAATCGCGTTTTTTCGAAGGTCCCAAATTTTCGTCAAATTAAAAAATGCCTTTTCCTAAGCAAAATATACGCTATTAGAAAGCTTAGGATAAGGGCTTTACAATTCTGAGTCTATCTTTTCCGATTTTATGAAAGCGACGGTGTTATTAGTGAAGAAAGTTTCTGGTCTGCAGTCACCCAGTCAGCGGTCTACTGTTTTTACACTTTTGCATATTTTTGGATGTTGCTGCTTTTCTTTTTCAATACAACTTACATGAATATCACCTCTTATCATGCGCTAAATAATCGCGTTGACAAGAGTTTCCAAAACCTTTAAGAAATCTGAAATAATGAAAGAGTGAAAAATATCCAGTCTGGGTTGCCTGTGGTTTGTCTTTGTTTAATGGTTCACGTGTTTTAATTAAAAAGATGAGCGAGTTGCCGATTTTTTCCAAAAAAGATACATAAGTCTATAAAGCTTGATTAGGATATAATTTTCTTTCAAAAACGTTGAAATTGAATTTTTAAAAAAATTGTTATTTTACCACAGGGACCCCAAAATCAATTAAGTGTGACCACAGGTACCCCGTTTTTTGTTTCGCAACAAAAATACTCCGAACTCTCCCTTCCCTGGGGATAAGTGATGGCCAGTTCCTTATTGTGTTATGTATGTTAAAGAAATACCGAAATACACCTAATAAACCTGATTAGAAAGTGACAAACCTGAAGTTATTTGTAAACATAACGTACCGGGCATCTTCAAGTTCAATCCAGCCACATTCTTGACTTATTCCACGCTCTATCGTCGTTTCTTTGCTCGATCATATCATCAACATGGACGACAACACAAATCTTTCTCAAGATACAGTTCAGTGCTCAACAAATCTTAATTTTCTTACTACTAGCTCTTTTTCTTATTGGACTATTGAACAATGAAAATGTACCTTGGAAAACGCCTATTGCGTGCTAAAGAAATTTAACGAACCCATTGAGATCCCAAGACAAAAAAACGCCTTTTAAGCATTGTTATTTGCTGCTGAAAAAATCCATTTGTTTAAAACTTCTGTAAATATTATCACTCAATACAATAGAGTAATTCAACTTGGCCCGTGAAAAAATAGCCAACATACAGAGTATACACTAATTACATTGTTTTCTTTTGTTTTAATTTGACTGTCAGTCACTAAGTATACAACTTTGTTTCACGGACCAAGTAAACCCAACATACAGGCCGGTAGAAAATGATTGGCTGGGAGGGGGGAAGGGGTAGGTGGTGTGGCTCAAAATTTTTAAAAAATAAAATTAAATACGAACACCATCACATAATTGCAAAATCATATTATGCTACATTTCCCCCTCTCCCCCTCCCCCAAAAATATCCAGGCCTTACACTAGCCTCCTCCAACATAGAATACACGCCCACAGACGAAGAAATTACTCAATAAAAATACAACTTTATTTAAAGTGATAGTACGAAGACTCTACTAAATACGATATCATTGTTATTATCACATGCGTATTAACGTATTTACTCGCCAAATAAACGCCGGGTCAACGAGGACCAGTTTTAAATAAACGCTAAAGGCGTTTAAACGAGTAATTACGGTATTTTATTTTTTATTATAGTATGGTTTTTAAGAAAATGTTTTTGCGCTTATCCATGTATTGCATGGTCAAGCGCGCGACACACACTAACCGTACAATGTAACTAGCCAAACTACTCCTTTCATCCAATAATAAAGTACAAGTACGACGTACAGTACAAGATAAATCTAACACACGCATTGGCAATATATAACTATGGACAGTGCACACGATGTATCTAGATCACATCAAGTACATACAAGTCGTACCGTGACCGTGTCGTGGCCGAGGGGTGCTATCGCGCGCTGTCTTTGGCTTACGGAATGTCGTCAATCTCGAACTGCTTTTTATGTGCGCAATCTCCTGCAAGTAAAAGCATACCAAATTGTCATACCGCAAACGCCCTGTGAGAACGATCCACATTATATATTCAAGTCGTACACTGTGCGCTTTTTATCTATCAAAAAAAAATGAACATACTGTGAATTTTTAAATGCATAGGTATTTAATAATGACTGTTGAACGCACATTTTGCCTATATCAAATACACTGTGCATCATATACTAACAATGTAACCTGTGCATCTAACACACATGGTATGTGCATTGTATCTAATACATGAAGAGTGCACAGGGTATTTAATACTCACTGTACCCTGCGCATCTAACATATCAAATACACTGTGCACCATATACAAACAATATACCCTGTGCATCTAACACACCTGGTATGTGCATTGTATCTAGTACACGTAGAGTGCACGGGGTATCAAATACTCACTATACCCTGCACATCTAACATATCAAATACACTGTGCATCATATACCAACAATATATATCCTGTGCATCTAACACACATGGTATGGGCAGTGTATTTAATATACCTAGAGTGCACAGGGTATTCTATACTCACTGTACCCTGCGCATCTAACATATCTGGTATGCGCAGTGATCAGATACTAACAATATACCCGGTGCATCTAACGCATCTGGTGTGCACAGTGTATCTAATATACGCAGGGTATTCTATACTCACTGTACCCGGCGCATCCAACATATCTGGTATGCGCAATGCATCATATACTAACAATATACCCGGTGCATCTAACGCACCTGGTGTGCGCAGTGTATCTAATACACGTAGAGTGCACAGGGTATTTAATACTCACTGTACCCTGCGCATCTAACATATCAAATACACTGTGCACCATATATACAAACAATATATCCTGTGCATCTAACACACCTGGTGTGCGCAGTGCAACTCAAGTCTTGGTGTCACTGATCGGAAAGACTACACATGACCAACATACTTGTCCATGAAGTCCTTCACCTTTCTGGAAAAATCTAGTTTGAAGGGCTAAAAAGATGGAAAAATGATTACAAACTTGTAACTTATCAAACTAATTAATAACTTATGAAGGAAAAAACACCATGAAAGTGAAAGCCCATTCATCATAGTTACCATGACAATGATCAGATATCAAATGCTAAACAATCTTCAAAATTGCAATTTTGTCAAAAACGTAATTAATTAATCAATTAACTAATTGAATTTATTAATTTATGGTGCGCAAATTTCAAATTCAAATTCCAAATTTTTTAAAAATCACATAATAGTCCCCTTCACAGTTTCCTGTACCATCTTGAAAGGTAGCCGTGCCTGTGTATTGAAGGGAGAATAGAAGTGACCTTGCAATGACAGACATGTGAATAATTGTCCAAGGTGTAAAAAAAAACAGGTATCTATCATTGCAAGGTCATTGCCAGTGGATCTTCAGTGGATCTTTTACATCCGCCTTTTACAGGGTTATATAGTGAACAGACAGGGCCTACAGTTTTAAGAGCTTGTCCGAGAAGACTTGAAGGTCTAACCATTTGCAGAGGCAACACCTTTTGCTCAGTTATTTTAAGACCCCGAGTGTTGGTCCGGCCGAGACTTGAACCACAACCTTCCGCACAACAGACCGATGCTCTACCAACTGAGCTAACCGGGTGGCGGTAACTGGGTCGCATTGGCATTGCAGAACATTGTGGGACTATTAAGGGGACAGATCCAAGTCATCTTTTTTGTCTCCCAAAACAGTCCCACAGTACACTACAATGCCATCGCGAACCCAATTTTACCCTCACCCTGTGAATGCTTAATGTTCTCACTTTTTCGCAGGAACTGAAAGTCTGATTACCAACACAGGATTCCCGCAACTTGGATAATTCTTGGTAGTTTCTTAAAGTCACACTTGTAAACTCTCTAACTGATGTTACCTACAGATATCAATTGTAAATATCCAATAGTAACACTACACACTGGACAAAGTAATGGATGGCCATAGGCAAAAACCAATAAGACTAGTAAAATATAGCGCATCACCAAGAAAAAGTGCTATGAGAGAAGCTATGAAAGCGCATCACTACAAAACAAGTATTATGATCAAGCATTATTTAACGAATGGAAAAGGTTTTTTGTTCAGTAATAAAGCACGCATGAGGTGACACAATCACGAAAGAAGTGGTGAAGAGAAGCACAAGCCGTCAATTAGTGGTTCTCACACTTCTCGAGTGTCTTCGGCGCTTCCTATGAGTGCTATATTACTGAACAGAGCACAGAAAAGCTATTTCAATGCTGTTTTCTTACAATTCTTTGAAATTCAACTGTGCTCTGTTCTCTAATAAAGCACATTTTTTGACCAATCAGAGCGTGTCTACTATCTAAGCTACAAAACAATGGATAACAAGCTGTATAACAAGCTGTATAACAAGCTGTATAACAAGCTGTATAACAAGTAATATGATAGCGCATGACTAGGAAACAACTACTATGGTCACTCAACTGGTGGTTTAGTATAGCATTTTGGTATACCTTTAGAATCAAATGTTCATTACATTCTACCAACAGAGTAAAGAATGCCAATGGCAACAGTTTACTGTACTTGTTTGGGACAATGAGAGTCCTAAGGAAAGGAAATATAGTAATTGTAAATCTAATTGAAAGTCTTGGAATATATACTTACTGGGAGGCTAAAAAAAGGAATGCTTCACATTCCTTCAAGAGAGAAGAAAAAGACGATGAAACAGATGTTAGATATTTTTCTGTTGGCTCAATGCCTCGACTAATTCAGGTACCATGGGCGTATCTCTGATTGTGGGGGCTAACGAAACAACGGCCGAAGGCGGGACAATCCAGGGTGGTTCAGCATCATGATCATGGTTTCCTTCAGCAGCAGTAAGGGGGACTCGCGATCGATGCCAAAGATTTAGGGGTTTAACCCGCGGAATTACGAAGATGGGTACAGCAGATTTACGGGTATTTTACCAAGACCTAAAGTTATTTTGGTATCGCAAACGGAGGTTAAAATATTCCTTAGATATACATGGCCACCATCAACGACATTCAAAACAAAACTGTGCGCAGGCTCGGAAATCAGGTGATGGATAACTCAGACGCTGACTTTGTCTTCGCTACATTTATGGAGGGAAAGACAGACAAAACTATGAATCACAAAATGGCTGAAAAGATAATCAACAGAATGCCGGCCGGTGACTACCGTTTGGAGTTGACATTCGTAAAGTACTTAGACGGTGAGTGGATAATAGAAAAGGGTCGTAATCCTATCAGAGCGTCTGGTAAGCAGAACCTGTTCGTTTTAAACAAGCACGCGCGACCGGGAGCATTGGAGGGAATAGACATGTTGTTCTATGAGGTCGCTTACCCGGTTACCGTGGTCATCTATGGCGCATATGAAATCAAGAAGCCGGATGTTAAAAAGTTAAGACCAATGCGCCATCCTGGTAACTGCGTTGGGAAGCTGGTTAGGGAGTTCTTCGAGGATTCCTCTCGGGGTGGTAAGCTTACGCCAAAGAGAAGAGAAGCCATCAGGAAATGGGAGCATTCTACTCGTAAGACTGGAGGAACCATCGAAAACATCAAAAAGTTAGAAACCGCGTTAGAAAGGCGCATACATGTGAAAGGCATAACCGACGGTTTTATTTACCCAGGAACGAAGAAGTATGGAGGCAGAGGTGCTCCTATCGTAATTTACCAACACAACGCACACGCATGGAGGGAGTTAAGGTTCCCAAGGAAGATGGAGACAAAGGTCTATAAGGAGTCGCCATTAACAGGATTAGTTTATGAGAATTCTATTTGGTTAATGGACGCGGAGGGGTGTCAGTTCATGACTCAAGATGGTACTTTATACCGACCAGAAGTGGAACATCAACGCATTAAAAGTGCATGTGAGACTTTAGGGGAAGACTTTTCAGACGAAGTGCTCAGCTCCCGCAGCTTGGACTTCTTAGCTGCCAAAAAGAGAAATGGCTGGAAACCTACCCCAAAGGAGTTCAAAGATATCTCCAAAGCCTGTGTAGAACACGGTCACGGTGGTCTTTGGAATATGGAGTACAACGAAGACCAATACGTCTCCTTAGATATGAAACACTGTTACCCCGCCAGTTTCAAAGGCCTTGGGGATTGTAAGGAGTATTATGACCGTTACGGACATCCAGACTCCCAATTCTTTCGCGTTGCGTTAGACGGCCACTACGACGCCCCAGCAACAGGATTCGTCAGACTGACCACCTGGGAGTTAGCAAAAGACTTACATCCCATAATTTACGCGTGGTACGGGAAGCATCTACAAGAGAAAGAATGGATACCAGTGCCATTGTTAAAGTTCTTTGAAGAGCGTAAACTCCTGAAATACACAGCGCATGAAGCCATACTTTGCCATAGCGCCTACACGAAGTGGCTCCCAGAGCACAACCCCACAGCGCGGGTGGTCATAGGTAAATTCACGCAGGGCGCAAAAGAAGGCGAAAAACATATGCAGCGGCGCCTAATAACGGACGAAGGCGAACTAAGCTTCCTTATAAAGCGCGCACATGATGAAGGAACAATGGTATCCGTAGAGAAATGGGACTACATTGTAGATGATAAACTACACAAATGGAACGCTTTGTGTTACTACCAAGACCACAGACCGCAGTATTACCATCTGCGTGCCAGCATGTTAGCCTATGCGCACATTAACCTTCTTGCGATGCTGCTACGGTTCGACAAAGAGGACATACCACGTGTAGCCACGGATTCCCTGTACGTAAAGCCCGAAGTGTTAGAAAAGATGCAGGAGTTCTACACCGAAGACGAGTTAGCGGAAAGTGGTCAATGGCGCGTTAAAGACGAAGAGATAAAAGCCTGGAGAGAACGTGTGGAATATCATGGTGGACACACAAAAGGCGCCATTACCCCCACAGAAGAGCCATTACCGTTAGTTGCGGACCCAATCTCTTACCAACGCTTCTCTTACCTTTACGGAACGGGAGGCAGTGGTAAAACTACCAGGGTCTTGGAACTCTTTCCAAAGATAAAGGTGTTAACGCCAACGCACCGTCTGGAAAGAGAATTAACGGAGATGGGTTACGACGCGCAGACCTACCACAGCTTCTTCCGCTGGAATGGTCAAAAGTGGGTACCAGAAGCCATCCACGACATACCCCCGGTGATACTTTGGGATGAGATTTGCACCGTTCCTTTAGAAATCCTGCAGGAATTTGTAGACTTCCTAAAAGGGAAATGCCAGGTGATATTCGCCGGAGATCCTTGCCAGCCTCCTCCAATAACCGGAGAGATGCCCCATAAATGGTTAAAAGAAATGGTAGACCACTCCAAAGAAATTAACACCGACTACCGCAGTAAGGATCAAATAAGAAACCTGAAAGCAGAACTTCGGGGCCTTAGTGACGCGGAACAAAACAAGATACTACGCAAGAGGGTACGAGCGAAGAAATACGAGGACTTCCTTCACACATGGCATCCAAAGGATTTGGTGCTAAGCAGCAAACGCGCATCACAGTCTCGCATACAGAAAGACTTGCTAAATATACACCGAGAGCGCTTCCCTACGCATCCCGTACCTGTTTCTTACAAACCCCACGATACCCGAATGCAAAAAAGAGATGTCTGGGTACCTGGTACCGACATCCAACTACAAAATGCTGTAACACATGATAAAGCCTGGGTACCCATAGAAAAGGTGGAAAAAATTACCTCCCACCCAGATTGGCGCTTAGGTTACTGCATGACAGTCCACAGCGCGCAAGGGCTTACCATAAAAGAAACCTTATGGATCATAGACCAGCGGCTGTGTTGGAGCAACCTTATCTACACCGCTGTAAGCCGTGTGGAGTACGCAAAACAGTTAAAAAGAGCCTGGGGGCCACAAATGCGTTACGACCGCACCCCAGAAGACATAGCAAAGGAGAACATTGCTAAGAAACTCCTTCGCTACAAGCGGCACGACGAAGAAAAGAGCAAAGATCCCCGCTATGCGGGGATAAAGTTTGACCTATGCGTGGACGACGTCTATAAGAAAGGGGCACGGTGTGCCAAATGCAACATACCTCTACTATGGAGGTTTGACCCGAATGATGATCAGCAGTTCTCCGTGGATCGTATCAACAACAAGCGCGGCCATTGCAGAGGTAACGTAAGACTGACATGCCTAGAGTGCAATCGGGCGCGTGGAGCAGCACTACTCTGAGTCTTTGGGGACTATGAGCAGCTCTTCCTTGACGAATCCCCGACTTGGGCCATCTAGGTAATACAACACGGGCTGCCCTTCCTTGGTGACGGACTTCGAAATCTCATACGTTTCCAGAGACCAGTTAGGATCCGTGGCTCTCTTACTGCCACCTTCGAGTTCCCCCGGCTGATAAAGGTATCTGACCACTATGTTGCGGGGGAGCTTTTTTTCCTTCAGTCCGACCGCCCTCGAACTTCTGACGTAGGACTTGTGTTCCACGTGTTTCTTTTTTATGGCATCCTTGGGTTTCATTCCCGTAGCCCTGGCCGCCTCGTTGTTCAAAGCCGCGATGACCTGGGGAAGCCTCTGAGTCCATTCCCTGTTGCGTTTGGAGGGATCTTCCAGCTCTTTCCAATACTGGTATCCAAAGAGACGCTCGGCCAGGGTCTTATTAAATCTTTCGACGATGCTCTGACCCCTGTGGTACTCAGCTTCGGCTCTCCTAATCTTAGTGCTGTGGTCTTTCAGAGTCTTAGTAACCACGCCCATGAACTCCGTCCCCGCATCCACTTGCAGCAGCTTAGGCCATTTCAAGACGCGCTTATAAATCCTACCTAGGGCTTCTGCGACTTCCCCAGAATCCTTGCTGGTTATGGGTTCGGCGTCCTTGTATCTGCTTGCGATATCAACTACGGTCAAAGCGTACCTATAGGTCTTTCTTCGCACCTTGTCGTGCGGTAAGAAGAGCAAATCCGCCTGATGAACTTCATTAGGGGCATTTACGGTGAAGCTGGGCCTGGGAATGTACTTAGGCACGGGAAGATAAACCTGCCAGAGGGTTTGTTTTTTTAACCAGTTCTTAGCCGTTTCTTCTGATACCCTGGCCGCGGTCGCGAGTTTCTTGATGGCCGACGCTCCTTTCCAATAGCCTTCAGGCCCATAGTAAATCCTCTTGAGTTTGTCCTCTACGCGGCCCATTATATGAATAGAATCGCGCTTCGCTTGATTCAAGCGAAGGATAGGACAAGATTGATCTTACGTCCGTTAAAATCCACCGTCTTTCCGTCCACTTTGATGGTGATGTTTATGCTTTCTACTAAATGAGACAAGTCATAGCTTAAAGAAATGGGAGTGTATTCTTCTGAGTCAAATGGATTACCTTTGGGTAGAAACTTGGACATAAGAGAAGACTTTCCTCCATTGTTGTAACTATGGACCAAGTCGCAATAGACTTCGTAAGAGGATGCGACTTTCCATTTCACAGGTATGGCTGTGTTGGTAATTTCCTTGCCTGAGACACCTAGTAAAGATCCTAATGCATCAGTTTTTCCTAGGGTTACCGAGAAATTGTTAGGAAGATTATGTTTGAAGGTCATTTCGTGCGGCAATCCCGTGGTGAGAGTATAACCGTGTTTTGCTAATTCCTTAGCAAGGGTGATTGGTGTGTAATGTCCATCGGGCAGCAATACGCCTTGGTAATTGTTAGACCCCTTATGCACGGTGACCATACCATTGACTAGATTATACCAAGAATTGTACAAAGAACAACTAACCAGCCGAACCTTATGGGCTTTAATGGGGGGATTCAGATAAGTGGTAAAGTTATTTTTATCGCTTTCCAAAAAGACGATCATTATATTCTAGGCGCCAAAGGCGCCAAGCTTAGACTAAATACGCCAAAGCTACGCCTCCCGCCAGCCCTGCGACTCCTACGAAGACCAGCTCACTATCTTTTTGTTTCTTAGAAGGCTGGTAGTAATTCTTGAACTGAGGCCTTTTTAACCCCGTTAATGCCGCGGGGTGTGCTTGCGCATAGAGCTTAAAGGCGTAGTCTGTGTTTTCGAAGTTCTTGTCTGCCTGCATTTTGTCTTGGTAGTTCTTATCCAACCAATCCCTGTAAGCTTGTCTTTTTTCATTCCAAGCTGCCACGTCTCGCTGATATTTCTCCAGCGCTAAGTCGTGTCTCTTCCTTTCGGCGGCCAATTCTCCGCTTTTGTCGCCTCTGACTAATCTATCCAAATACTGACCACCATAATTAGCTCCAGTGAATGCTAAAGCTGCAATAACTCCACCTACGACCACGCCAGCCATATATATTACACCGTAGGGAGGTACTTTTCCTTCCGTAGGTAATCCTTTACCATGATAGCCCCGCCTACGGCAGCGGTCATCTTAGCAAAATTAGCGAAGCTCTTGCTTGGGTCTTCAGTAAAGTCTTCTTTGAGCACTTTCTTACCTACCCAACCAATACCCGCAACGATGGAAGTAATGATAGCTGCTTCTTCAACAGTTTTCAATAACGCGGTTGACATTATATTACAAAGCGAGAAGGTTATTACTCCATTTCAGGGATCTTACTTTTTCTAACGGGCGGCTCCGTAGGCGTGTAATGCGCTGGCTCCAACTTTACTTTTGGCTTTGCTGCCCGCCATTGTAAGTAAAGGCTACCTGCTGCTATGATGACTCCCAACGCGCCAATGACGTAGCCCGGATTAATAAAGGATTCCTCTTCTTTTTCCTCCACCTTTTCTTCTTTTTTGGCTTTGTTCTTTTTATTCATCTCCGCGAGCTTCTTACCGGCAGCAACTCTGCCTGGAGATTTAACCTTGGTAATCTTTTGCTCCTCTTGGGGCTGCTCTACCTTCGACTCTGGTTCACTCATTTATATCTAAGGACTTGAAAAGTACTTGACTAAGTACTTAAGGACGACTTGGAAATAACCTGGGCGCGACCTGACCAAGTACTTAAGGACGACTTGACTAAGTACTTGAGGCGACTTGATCAGGTACCTCAGCAAGTGCCGCCTGGAAGACCTTTTCGACTTCTCTGTCCTTCTTGAAGTCCTTCCAAGACACCAGTACCTCCTTCAAGTCGACGTGCTGAGCTACGTGAAGTGCCGCAGAGGCGACTGCCATTAACTTACCGCACTTCAAAGACAACCACCCACAGGTTATCTTAAGTTCTTGAGCGATAACATAGTCCTCGCTAATGTCCTTCCGCAGTTGCTCCACGTCGTCTATGGGCAGCGCAAGTCCAAGGAGCTTGGTGGCCAGCTTAATGGCTGAGTCTGCTACGGCGTCCGTGGTCTTACTTGCAAGGGCGGCCTCGTACCTCTTATGGAACTTTTTAACTTCCTCTTCTGACAACTTGTTAACTTGCTCATGGGTAAGTTCCTTGCCTATCATTTCTTTGCACTTCCCAGAAGACACCAGGATGTTAAGTTGTTCCTTGAGGTTACTTTCATCTAACTGCGTGGGGACTTCATCTAAGAGTTGCTCAATGTCCATATACATTAGGAATCATAGATTCCAACCGTGTAGGGAAACCTCAAAGAGAAGATCATTTTGGAATGTTGGTGCGTTTTTAAATGCCGCATGTATTCGTGCAGCTGTTCCTTACTTATCTCGCCTCCATAGTCGCTTAAGATGGTTTCCAGATCAGACTTGCTCGGAGTATAAAATACGACAAGTGAACCTATGTTTTCCCTAAAAGGCTTAGAGACGCTGGTAAGCTGCTGCGAGAGCAACCAAACGCTAATATTGTCGTGTCTGCCGCTAAAGGCGAGCTTCACTAATTCGGAGGTGCGTCTTTTTACGTCGTCCCCGCAGGCGATGTCATCCAGTATAAGGAGGGTTTGCGTATCTTTAGGGAATTGTTTGTGCCAGAACTTAAGATGGCTGGATAACTCGTTAGGGTCTAAGATATCTACGAAGAAGTCGTCGTCTTTCACTCCTATGCCCGTCCAGGTGCGGTTATTCACGTAGGTGGGGCATAATAGCACGATGTAGTCGAAGCGGTATCTAAAGGGTCCTAATAGCTGCTCCACGACGAATTGGGTCTTTCCGCAGCCGGTGGGTCCTACTATCAGAGCATTGCAGGGAATATGGTTCGGATCCATTATATATACGATGGACCCAGTGGACGCAGTAAGAAGGATTGCCGCCGACGCAAAAGATAAAAGAGACACCATAGAAATGCAAAGGGAGGAGATAGACCGGTTAAAAGAGCGCGTGCAGGAATTGTACGATGAAATGTGCGGTCTGAAGCGCGCAGAAAGGTTTGGTGCGCTTTTGACGATGGCGGGCTGGGCAAAAGAAAGCGTGCAGGACTTTATTAAGTATCCCTTATAAGGGTTAATAAATTCTTATTATATAATGAAGTGTAAGGATTGCGACAGGGAGTTCAGTAGCAAACAGGCTTTGCAATATCACCAAAAAAAGAAGGTATGTTTTAAAGAGGTGGATAACGTTACCACCTGCGGCACTTGCAGCCGGCAGTTTAGCAGTAAACAGGCGCTGCGATATCACGTGGAAGGAAGGGTGTGTTTGAAGTCTAAGGAAAGACGTTGTGCTGATTGCAATCGGCTCTTTAGCACGCCCCAAATGTTGCAATACCACCAAGAAAATAGGGTGTGTTTAAAGGATGTGTGTGCGCGCTGCGGGGAGCTCTTAACCGACGCATGGCATCAACATAGATGTCGTGGTAATTATGATTTGGATGTCGTATGCGAGGAGCATGGTGATATCGCTGCGAGATGTTGCCCAGCGGAAACCATAAGGAAGTTAACTCTTCGTAAGAAAGAAATAGACCAACGCTTTACGGAGTTCGACCGCGCCGAAGGTACGCGCTGGGAGAACGCAGAGTATTGGAGTGCGCCCTGTGATGCGTGTGGCGGCTTAAGGAAAGGAGATGATCATATCTGGCAGTGTTTGTGCCCGCAGCATCGTCCCCGCGGTTTTAAGGAGTACTTGGATCGTTTTGATGATTGGCATGCTCAAAACATGGAGGTAAGGAAAGCCCGTAAGGATTAGTAAAGCAGGGTTTGCGCAAAGAGTCTCAAAATGCACTCTTATATTTATTAATATTCTTCGATTGTTTATTAAGAAGAAAAGAAGAAACATTAATAAATATAAGGACCCCTTTTGTAGAAGGTATGCAGAACTCAATAAGAAAAGAAGAAACATTAATAAATATAAGGACCCCTCTTAAAGGTATATGCTAGCCTACGCAGCCGCCTTCTTTGGAGGATTCCTAATCGCCCTTTCAATATATGGACTGTATTACTTGCGAACTACCTGCCGACTGCATTACGCCACCGATACCCAAACCGCGTAAAAAATACACCTGCCTTCATTGCGACAGGGTATTCTCCGAAGGATCCTTCGTGGGGCATTGGTGCTCCGCGGATCCTAAAGCGCAGCGGACTTTAGCAGACGCGCTTAACTACAAAGAGGAGATGGAGTGACTCTTCTTTCAATGTCAAACTTCCATCGGCCATTTACCTTACCATAGCTGCGTAAGTGGGTGAATTCCTCACCTTGAATTACGTACCTTACACAATCCGGCGCCCACAGTGAGTACTCTGCGCCTTCTAAGTCTTTGAGGACTAACCGTAAACGGTCGATGTCTTCGAAGACGACGTAATTTTTTATTTCGTATGCTGCGCCTTCTATCAGGTCACGCCAATGTATCAGATTCAGCCTCATTATATCTATGAAATATTCTTAAATGTGTTGCCCTCGTTTCCGTGGTCTTGAAGCGCTTGCGACACCACGGACAAGGAATGCGGATGCCGCGCGCATAGTCGCTAACGGCGCGGCATAACTCGTCATAGTCGTTGCTGATTAACGTCTTATAACCATTTTCTTCGTACCTTTCTAAAAGTTCACGTTGACTGTCGGAAAGTATACCATTACCTTTAGGGGTTTTCAACTCAATGCAGAAGCCGCGGTACTTTTTGTGGGCATTCAGGATCATTAGGTCAGGTTGACCGCGTTGGTAGCCTTTCTGCCAGCATTTTATGCGTTTGCTGTCAGAATCCTGTAGTTCGCCTAAGCCTGGCGCTATGAGCATTTGAGGGTAAAAGCGGCGTATGTAATCGACAACCTTCTTATGCAGGTCGAACTCGTTTTCTATCTTAAAGATTAATTTGTTGGGTGTGTCAAACCGTCGCTCTATTTCGTACTTACCGGTTTTTCTAAGCGTAGGAAGTACGTCCTCCAAGACCCAATCCTGGAATTTCAGCGCTTTGGGTAACTTTGAACTGAATATCAATTGATACAACCCAGATTCGGAGATAAACACGGCATTTGGTTGCGTAGTAAAGGGGAGGCGATTCACCTCCACCTTGAGTTCGCTAAGCCTTACCTTGTATTTATCACGAACATGCACCTTAATCGCATCTTTTGGGTCTGCGTAACCCAATGCCAGCGCCACTTCCTTTGCTTTGAAATAAAGTTTATCGCCTTGCACGACTTGCAGTTTGGTTTCGTTGTTTTCGAATACGCGAAGCATATTATACGTAAGGAATATTTTATTTTTAGAATGGCTGAGGCAACGAAGTCATTAATAGGCAACGCTCTTTAGCTGATTCATTTCTACGCTCAGTTGCGCGTCCGACACGACAAAGACGTAGCAGTTTATCCTATCGCCGTCGGCCGCACTGGCGTTCTTGGTGCGCTTGATCTCCAATGTTATCCCATCCTGCGTATTTACTAGACGGAGGCCTTGACCATGTAGGTCTTCGTCGTTAATGGTGCGCATGTCAATCCATAACGCGTACTTATCCTTAAAGAATTCCTCGGGGCTAATTTGGTCGCCAAACTTGCGCATTGCCTCCCTGTAAACGTCTGCGGGCTTTATCCCCTGGGAGTAAACCTTGTTTGGAACGCCGTTGACATTTACCCCCACGTTAGTAATGTTAGGGTTGTGAAAGGCTTCGGAGTTGCGCTTGCCGGCTTCGTAGGGTTTGGCAAACACCAACATCAACCCCGTGAGACTTCTTCGGGGGAGGTTAATACTTTGGTTAATAACCTCATCCGTCTTATCCAAGAAGCTAAATGTCTTGTACATTACTACGTGGTCGTATAAGAATGCCTTCCCGGAGCTGTATTCCATGCCAGCGCTGCGTGCCAACTCTGTATACCGTTTCGTACTGTAGCTCTAAGTTGGTGATAGAATAAGGGTGAACGGCTCCACTAATTGCGGTGGACATCTCTCCAAGGATGTTGGTCGTATCGGCCAAGGTTACTTCGAACTGTAACTCACTTAGCTGCCTTGGGTAATACACGCCATGACTCGTAATCACTTCGAAGTCCAACGGGATGACATACTTGCTACCATAGGCCGTCTTTATTCGCTTCGCATCTGCTACTGCGGTTTCTCCGCTGGAGTCCGTGGGCTGCGTCTTAACAGGCGTGCGGACCTTACGCAGGATGAGACTACCAATTCCTTGTTCTATCCTTTGCGCGCGGTCGAAGGCTGTTAACCATAGGTCCTTATAGGTGGTATACAGATCGTACCTATTTAAGTCCAAAAGGGATTCCCCGGCAAACTTAATTCTCATCTTAGAAACAAGGTTGCGGCCCACGTTATTGACGCAACACCTTTCATCTGTGGGGCTTGACTGCACCGCTAGGTCAAACCTTAAAGCCAAGGTGCCGGGTACTAGGACTAGGTTATCCGTTAGGCGGGGCACGCCTACGTACAGCGTTTCCCCTGGCTTTGCGCTAGAAGGTGTGAATGTGACCCGGTGAAAGGTGCGTTCCGCTTTCAGCCCGCCAACCTGCTTAGGTAATACGTTGGGATTTAACTTTGAGCTTATCATATATAATGGAAGTAGAAGGAACAGACCCCGACTTCGATCCCACCACTGAGGAAGGTCAGGCTGACATTAACGACGGTGATGAAGAACCGTTGCTTCCCACCCAACAAGTCGACGATTCCCTAAGGGATAGGATTGCAAAGGCCCTAAGACATCCCAAAGCACGCGAGTACACGTTTCCGCGTGAGCACATAGAGCTTCAAAACATGGGCGAGCCGGAAGCAGCCGCGCGGGAAACCGTAGAGTGGGCAAAGCAGGAGCTAGAGCTGCGCTACGACAACTTTGATGCTGACGAGGTAAGGCTCACAGAACGCGGAAACAAAGTCCTAATAAGCGTCCAAGACTTAAGATTTCCCGACAAAGACCGCTGGACAAAACCGCAAAACCTCTTTGATGAGGAGGGCAACGTTAGGGGTGACGTCTTGAGATTAAGAGGCTTTCAGCGTGCTACTAGAAGCCTGTTAGAAAGGCTGCACAACTTAACCGAAAGGACCAACGCGGAAAAACGTGCCGCGGATCTGCAAAGGGAGTTAAGAGAAAAAGATGTAGAATATGCAAAGCAAGGTCAGCTACTTGCCGATGCTGAAAAGAAGTCCGCCCATCAAGATGAAAGAATAAAAGAAATAGGAAATCAGGTGGATCAGGCCCTGCGCGAATTAGACAAAGCACGGGAGGACTTAGGAGAAGCCCAAAGCTCTGGCGCCTCAGTGGAAGCACTGCGGGAAACGTTGGAAGAAAGGGAGGAGGAATACATGAAGCAAAACCAGCGGCTTGCCGACGCGCATAGGAGGGAAGTCGAATTTAAAAATCAAGAAATAAGGGAGCTGGTAGACCAAAGAACCCAAATTCGACGCGAAAGAAATCAAACTCAAAGGGCTCTTAACCTCGCCCTGCAAGAGTTAGACTTAATTAAAGACGATACCGATAACCTGCAAACCACTATAGCCGGCTCTTTAGTGGAACGGCGACGGTTAATGGCTGAAATTAACACCAAGGAGGAACAAATCCGGCAAAGAGATCAAGCCATCGAAGACCTGGAGGGGCAAATAGAGCGGCAGCAAGAAGTAATCGAGGACCAAACTCGTACCGAAGAGGAAAGGGAGGCAGCCCAAAGGGAAGTAGAAACCCTTCAGGAAAGAGTCGCGGAATTACAGGCGCAAAAGGACAACCTGGAAAAAGAGCTGGGGCTTACCACCAAGGAAAAGGTAAAAAGAGCCCTTTTGAAGTATGGCGTTCCACTGGCATTTGCGGTTGCTATTAGTACCGTAGTACGAGTCATCCTATCCACGCTTAAGGCTACGGGCGCGGGCGTAAAGAAATTAGGCAATGGGCTGACGGACTTGGGAAAAAAGATGGCAGCAGGCATTCCTGGGCTGCTGGGTTCGGTTGTTTCCTTGGCGCTTAGGGCCGGCGGAGAACTGCTAAAGTTTGTGGGGAATAACATTTGGATCTTGGTCGTCGCTATTGGAGTGGTACTCCTGAAGAAGATTCGGGGATGATCTTATCCTTGTGTATTACTGTCGGCTTATAATCGTCGTCGGGTGCACGGGGTGTTCTCGACTGGGGATAAGTAAAGATAGTATTCGCACCGCCTTGATAATGCGGAACTAGCGGTATGGCAGTCATAGTAGAAATGGTCTTATGATTAAAAGTAGAATCGCTTGGCGCAGCTGATTGTGAAATAACAGCGTTTATCTTAACTTCGACATTAACGTTAGATGTTGCGTCAGTATTGATCTGAAGCTTTGCGTATTGACAATTAGCTACCATGTGAAAGGTTATTGGTACTATATCGTCTAGACTATTTGGCGGTTCATATGAAAAATGAGCTGACCGTCTAGTATTTTTCAGTGTTCTGTATGGTAACAATGGATCGTTATTCTCATCTACTACTCTAAATCCAATACCATATTCCTCCCTTACGCTAATACAAATTGTGTACATAATCAATCCCAACCCACCAACCTTCACCCACAATTCCGTGTCAACCCAATTAGCATTACGCAAGTATCTATCTTCCTCCAGAAAATAAAGGAATGAATCCTCCTTAGTATGTGGGTTCATATATACCAGCAAATAAATTTGCTTCTAGAGACTCATTACCGTAAGAGTGCAAATGGTTGCGTGGTTATATTTTTCATCTCTCTGATTTTCTATGCTATTTATGCAAACGCTCCCGGTGTCATCTACGCGCATTTGCAGCTTTACCTTCCCATGGCAATCGGCGACCATATGAAAAGTCCAAACCGATAAATTCTCAGCGCTGTCGGTGTTCGGCTCTACGGAGAAATGCACAGGCTCCCTGTTGTTTGTCTTCACACGCATAGGCTGCAGTACGCCGTTGTCATCACAAAATCTAAAACCAACGTTGGCGTGACTTACTGATCCAAGGCAAATACTACAAAGGATTAACTTCTTCCCTGAGTAGTTCAAATTCACTGACATGCCCTCAACGTCCACCCAAGATGCCTGGGTGTATTTTTTCTCGCCTGTGTAAGTCGTATAAACACAATCTACTCCAGCTACGTAGGGGTTATTCATCGCCATATATAATAGCTCAGACCAACGCCTGCAGCTGCTAGGCCGGCTTTTAGTAAGTTATGGTCATATTCCTTGGTAACCTTCTTTACTGGTTTCTTTGGTTCGGGTTTTCCTACATGCGCCTTCTTCGATGGTTTTTCTACCTCTTTTTTTGGTTTCTCTACGAAGTGAGTAATGCCCTTGGTCATGTCAGAGTTCACGTCATTCACCCCAAACTTCATATCCTTAGTAGCTCGCTGCAGCTTGTTGTTATAACCCACAACGGAATTGGTGTTAATAACCAAATTACTTGGCATTAACCAACAACCAGGCGACAAAGCGTAATCCAGTCGCACTTTAGACTGCTGCACCGCTAATTGATATCTCTGCACCGATTTAGATATGTCATTTTCTATTATTGCAGACTCAAATAAAGTTAGGAATTCTTGTTGCGTTTCCTGTGAAGCGCCTTGGGATCCAACAATGGGGTTGCGGGTATTTACCTGCGCTCCCAGGATGCAGTACACGAATGCTTCAATGCTACGGTTAATCCTGGCTAGGTTCCTTAAACCTTTTCCTTTCATTAACACAAATGGATCCCAAGTGCCGGGGTAGTTCGTTTGAATTCTAGTAAT
Organism: Actinia tenebrosa; assembly: GCF_029948245.1. Taxonomy (NCBI): domain Eukaryota; kingdom Metazoa; phylum Cnidaria; class Anthozoa; order Actiniaria; family Actiniidae; genus Actinia; species Actinia tenebrosa. The sequence continues at coordinate 863,436 of NW_028292579.1, read as the reverse complement.
TAATGAATTATTACCCTTATTACCACCCATATCACTGAACTCTAACTCATTACTTGGGTATTCCTGATGTCCGTAGTCAGCCGGCTTCTCACCATTGGCACCCCAAACGTAAACTATACCCAGCCCATGCGTCTTACCCTCCTTATAACGAAAGTCTTTTTGCTGTGGTTTGAACTCATTAATTAACCTTTCCAGGGCTGCGGCGTCATATCGGTTATTCATTGGATTAAATGCTCCATCTCCTGGTAGGGGTGCGTTAAGCTCCTTCAACAACCTCCTTACCGTAAAGGCAACGTGAAACTGCATAATTGGAATGTGAAACATGTCCGCGGCAACACCACAACCTTTAGTGGCAGCCCAAATAGCAAAGTCTAACTGCTGCGGCCAATACCGCATATTGGGCCCTGCTAACCATTCCCTGGCCTCTTTACCCGACGTATGCTTCAACATCGTATTCTTATAGATATTTCTTAGTATTACGTTAAATGATTGTTTACCCACTGAAATCTTCAGGTGCGTTACCAGCTTTTCGAAGTTGTTTACACCACCTTCAGCATCGTAAAATGGGTAATCTTCCGTAGTTAACAATAAGTTTCTAGGAAAATTAGGTGCTTTATGCTCGGGTTTTGGTGGCCTTTCTTTATGAACGGGGTGTACAATCGTCAATCGCTGCACCTGATCACCTACTTGCTCCAGCTTCGAATGTTCCAAGTCTGCATTGCTGTACATCCTGGAGCCGTTGAAGTAAATCCCATCGGGTCTTCTTTCGAACTTACTAGGGTCTGCATGCGGAAACATCTTCCTAAAGGCCCTCCAGTTCCAGTAATCCCGGTTGTCGTGATGTGGCTGCTCCTCGATATCATTCCCAAAAGCGTCGTACATTAGTATATATAATGGATGTTATACCATCAGCACCTAAGTTGTACCCAGATGTTCCCTATACTACACCTAACGAACTAAACGCCGAAAACTTTCGTCTGAATAAAGCGAACTTAATCCTGGCTTACTTGGAAGGACAAGCAAAACACTACGAAAAAGTTAGGAAGAAATACGTCAGAGCCCGGAGTACGCTACATAAGATTGCGATAACTTCAGGATCCATTTCTGTTGTGTTAACGGGCTCCGGCGTTGCTACTTCGCTTACTGGACCGGGAATAATCGTTGGAGTTCCTTTGGCCGGCGTTGGGGCAGCTTGTGGTATTATTTCTGCTGTTGCTACGGGTATTATGAAACAGTTGTCAAGCAAAATATCCAAGCATGACACGACAATAGCTCTGTCAAGGGCTAAAGTAAATACAATTACCGATCTTGTCTCAAAGGCTTTGCGTGACAGAAAGATAGACGACGTAGAATTCTCGCTTATTCTGGCCGAAGAAGACAAATACGAGAAATTAAAGTCGGACATAAGGAATAAAAAAACAGTCGTAAAAGATCTTTCCGAGGAATCTCGCAAAAAGATCTATCAAGAAGCGAAAGAAGAGCTTCAAAGAAAGCTTGCTCAGTAAATATCGTGACAGGATTCTATTTACATATCGAACGTCAGTCTAGAAATTACGCGTAATATAAATTCAGTGAATTATTACGCGTAATATAAATTCAGTGAATTATTACGCGTAATATGAATTATTTGGCGAATTATTACGCGTAATATGAATTATTTGGCGAATTATTACGCGTAATATGAATTATTTGCATGACTTTATTTGGCAAATTATTACGCGTAATATAAATTCATCGTATGAATTACGCGTAATATGTTATTGTCGCCTCGGAATCCATCCTAACAGGGGGTGGTTGGGGTCAATTTTGTAAAATATTTCGTAAATTACGTCAGGATAATAAGGAATATCCTTATCCAGCCGACAAAACATCCACTCGGCTTTTGTCATATCAGAAACCTCAGGAATAGACTTACCGGTAATTTCAGACAAAATGTAAGAGATGTCTTTGTAATATTTCCCTAGTCTTAATTTTTTCAGCGTTTTCCGTAGGCTTTGTGGCGTTGGTTCTTCTAAATGGTCTATGATTTTCTTCTTTACTTCGTTGTTTAAATATACCGGTCGATAACCTTGGATATGACTCATCCAGTCTCTGAAGTATTTTATTCTTTTGTATGGAGTCTTCTTACGACCTCCATTGGCGTAATACTGCTCTCTGGTAGCATTTGGTACGGCATTACGAATATTCTTACCACATTCGTAACACTGCGCTGACGTGTCGTCTTCTATTTGCATTTTCTTACCACAACACCAAAAGGGTTCTGGCTTAGGTACGATAACTTTAGGTCTTAGACAAATTATGCAAAAGTCGTTAACGAACTTCTTACATTCGTGCATCGTATATTTATAAGATATTTTTTACCTCCGTTTGCGATAAATCTGCTGTACCCGTCTTCGTAAATCCGCGAGTTAAACCCGTATATCTTTGGCATCGATCGCGAGTCCCCCTACCTGCTGCTCCTTCACAGCTCAAGGTCAGCTTTGGGGTGTGTGTAGCCTTGGAAACTGTTGTTCCAATAAATGCATGAAGATGTCTATGTTAATCTTGACATAAACAAATGAGAAAATAGGTGCTATCTGCCGCTCAGAGAAATAGTTGATAGCATGGTTTACCTTAAACTTAGTAGATCTTCAGAATGAAGATGCTTTTTCTCTGAGAGTACAAGCAATGGAATTAATAATTAACAATAATAATAATAGTAATAATAATGATAATGATAATAATGATAATGATAATGATAATAATAATAATGGTAATGATAATAATAATAATAATAATAATAATAATAAATTACATGATTGGGGCCATAACATTTAGTATTGTAGTTGCACAATTTCCAATTTTCTTCCATACAAAACTTGTAATTTTGTTCTTCCTCACCCCCACCCCCTGGGAATTTTTGCTTTCCTCCATGGAGGGATGGATATTTTCTAGAACCAAAAATTGTTAAATTTTCTTACCATTCTCGAAGACCATCAAAACTTCAGGGCTCAACTCTAGGAGTTCCTGTAGAAAATATTTATCTTTAGATCAGAAAAACCACTATGTAGCAACCATCCTCTGTTTAGCAGCCACATGAGGGTGGCCATCTTATAAAAGTTTGACTGTAGTAGATTGTAATTCTAGTTTCTATAGCAGGATATTATTATTCATTTACCTTGGCAACATTAGTCATCTTTTGGCTTTCAGAAATCTTGAAAAAGGAGAAGATATTAGTAAGCCAATGTATCATGAATCAGGGCATGGCTAACTCACAGATAGAACCCTATAACAACCTCTGGGCTGATCTTAGTCAGGGCATGGCTAACTTACAGATAGAACCCTGAAACAACCTCAGGACTGATCTAAGTCAGGGCATGGCTAACTCACAGATTGAACCCTGAAACAACCTCAGGACTGATCTAAGTCAGGGCATGGTTCAAATCCAAGAATTTTAAAAGAGGAGTGACTATGACAAAGGTTGTACCAGGAGTTTGAGGAAAAGGGGGTGACTAGTGACCCATTTAACCACCCCTGGATTCATCCCTGATGGCTAACACACAGATGGGATAGGAATTTAGCATGTTAGGGATTGTTTATTATTTTCTGGAAGGTATAATAAATGGGGGAGGGGGGAGGTTGATAAAAAAGCATTTTTTCACTAAACCCCCTGCCCCACGAAATAATAAGTCTGAGGTGCAACCCCCGATACATAATAAGGAGCTAAAATAAACCCTGAAAAATAAGTGTGAGGAGCTAAAAATTAAATTAATTCCCCAAGCCCCCACCCATAAGGAATGTTGTGTTGCTTTTCCCTCGTCAGGCCATTGAAAGTCATTTTAATGTCAAATATACTACGTAATAAATGAATTTCCAAAGATCAGGGGAAAATATTAATTCTGCAGCCTCTAATAAGCCGCCAGTCTAAAAGCTTAAAAGAGGATATACAGTATGTTAATGTTTCTATGTTGGAGGAATATCGCCAAACATTAAATCCAGGTGAAGCAAGCTATCTAAATACCTCATGTCCTTGCACCAATGTCTCCAACAGACTTGACACAATGCAACCAAATAAACAAACTAAAACCTAAAATATATAAATCGAAAACAAACCTGTCAGTGTGAAAGAGTACCTAATGTAACACCAATACCACAAGAAACAAATGATAAGGTGTCTCAATTTGACAGAAATTCAATTTGAAGGTTTTTCAAGATTAATGTAGCTAGTCTCCCCCAGACAACTTCTGGATTCAGCTCAGCCACCATACATATACCTTACTATCAATAAAGGAGACATATAACAAATAAACTGATTCGACTGATTGATGCAAGCAAATATATGTGCAATATCTATTTATCATGACAAAACAATGGTAATAGTAGTGGCTGGGGGAACAGAAGTCTGTCCCACAAAAAACTACATCTCAAAGTGGCAAAGCCATTTTTCTTGCAGCTAAAGACTCATGCATAAAAGTAGCGATTTTACTCTGGAACAGGGTCAGGGTTCAGAGGGCTCATCGGCACATCCCTACCCTAAACGGGCAAGAGTACCACCTGGGTTCAAGCCTCGGCCAGACCAACAATAAGGAACTTATAATATATGAGTAGAAGGGCTGCCTTTGCTGCAAATGGTTAGACCTTTGCCATGGCTCAGATGACCACATAAAATGGCAGTCCCATCTGTGCTAAATTGGGACTGTCATGTGTCACAAGCAAACAAAACAGAAGCACTATCTATGTAACATCCAAAGTAAAATTCATTTTTATCATTAATATTATTATGTCTCAATGGTGCTTTTGCTCACACACTGAAGCACATATTGCACATATATGGTTACTAATTGTGTTATTCCTATGTGGCATGATGCACAAGAAGGATAGGTAACACTATTATTCTATTTTAAGCCATTTACCTTTGTCATACATAAAGGGGATCTTGTTATTTTCCGCAGACTTGGAATGACTTTATTGGAACTGAAACAAACAGGTTATATTGTTAATCAAGATTCAAGATTCAAGATAAATTTATTAATGCCGATAATATTACAGATTTTGATTTAAAAGATATATACGTTTATAAGCTGTAAGGCATAGGCTAATAGACCCTTTGCGAGTTCCAAATTACTGCTGTGTTTCTTGATTACAGACTCATTTACTCAGGCTTAGCCTCGGTTTTGTGAAGAATATTCATGTGTTCCAGTCAAGGTCTGTCAAGTTTCAAAGTGTTTGTATTGTTGAAGTTGTGCATTCTTTACTTTACCATTGGTATTTGCAAGTAATTAGACACTGATTCGAGGCTGACCCTGAGTAAATGAGTCTGTAATCAAGAAACATAGCAGTAACTTGGAACTCGAAACTGGACTATTATAACAGAAACCTGAATGACACAATTAGCCGCTATATTATTTACAATATTAAGGTCAGGAAGAATCTTACAAATATTTAACAGAAAGAATATCAAGGAATTCGAAGCTATCATTGATTTATTTTCTTAATGGAGGGGGAAGAGGAAGAAAAGTTAAAGTTTTATCGTTAAATTTGGTGTTACCAGAAAATAAAAACAAACCAAGCTGTAAATTAAAGAAACTATAATCGATTTAACAAGTATGAAAATTCCAAGTCATGAAGTTGAATTACACATAAGTACAAAAATAAATCTTTTAGTGGTCATAGTTTATCAATGCCCATACATTGTCAGAGACTAACCCCTGTGGTCTTCAGGCAACTGTCTGTTGGACGTTGTTACATGACAAATGGCAAGGAACGGGGGCTCTTACAATTGATTTTAGTCAAATCCAACTAAGGGTCTATCAATGCTGGGTTCTGATTGGATGAGTTACTAATAGGCTATAAGTTATACCCCACTAGTAGTGAAAAGTGTTAGTTAAAATTGAAAAGTGGTGAAAAGTAGTGAAAAGTGTTAGTTAAAATTGATTTAACATTCATTCAAAACTTGTTTGCATCTATATATTTGACTGACTAGTTGGATTTGACTAAACCAATATTAGCCCTCTCGCCCTCATGACCTGTGAGTCAACAGCCCATTTGGGCTCAAGGACTAACTGCCAATTATTATATGAAGGAGGGGTTGGGAAGTAGGTATATTTATATCAACACACCTTGGTGTTACCAGATGCAGTAAAAACCCACATATTTAAAAGAACACCCATTTTTGGAGTTGAGGCTGATTTTGTTTTTATTTAACGGGTGTTTACTGAAAAATCAGCCTGAAGGTGTTCTTAAGGTGTTCTTAAAATAAATGTTCCTAAAATATATACAGTATTACCATATAGACTACCAATACATGTAGATGATATCAATGTGTAAGTTCAAAAATGTTATTAAAAAAATCTTGACTGCAATAATAACTATCAAAACAGTAGAAAAATAAATTATTGTCAGGTCAGGCATGGAGTCTGCTACTGGTAATATTGATCTTATTTTTTTTAAGAACACTTTTTAATTTTTCAGGCTGATTGTGTTCTTATTTACATGGTACTAAAAAAACGCCAAAAGTTAGGCTGGGTGTTCTTAACTCACTTGTTCTTTTATGCGAGTTTTTACTGTAATAGAAAATCTCCCAGTACTAACCTGTCACACTTGCTTATAACCAAGAAGATGGATGCTGCAATAATATGTGGAGGGTGGGGTGGTGTAGGAAGAGAACTATCTAATCCAGAACACAAACTGTGGATGCAATTGTATTGAATGATTAGTACCTGTGAAGCAGCTAATAAATGTAGGTCAACTCTCCTCACCAGCATCTCCTTTCGCAGCACCCATTCCTTTAGTGAGTACCCTCTCCTTCAGTGTTATCCCTTCCTCCATTCACTAGTATCCATCCCTTCAGTGAACAACCCCTCCTTCAGTGTTAGCCCTCCCTCAATTCACCAGCATCCATCTCTTCAGTGATCACCCCTTCCTTCAGTGTTACCCCTCCCTCCATTCACCAGCATCCATTCCTTCAGTGATCACCCCCTCCTTCAGTGTCACCCCTCCCTCCATTCATCAGCATAGACCCCTCCACTAACCATCCCTCAGTAAGCACATCTCTCATTGTCAACTCTCACTCTAATCAAGTAATTGAATGTAAGAAGAATAGATATTAATATATTTACCTCATAGTCCAGTCATGCAGTGCCTTAGCTTCTGTCAGTACTGTTGATACTGGTGATGGGTCCAGGCTGGATCCAGTGATAATAATCTGATCCCAGAAATACTGTAGCAGAAGAAAATAATACACTAGTATTGGAGCAATAGAGGTTTTGCACCATCATGTGCAAACACCTATAATAATTGTGAGGCACAATTTGTTATTAACCCCCCATAAATAATACAGAAACAAATGATGGAAAATATGATGGAAGGGATGATGATAGTGATGTAGAAATAATAAAGATAATAACGACATTCTCACTATAAAACTATTTAGTGGGGCAGGTATAGCAAATATGATGGAAGCAGTGATGGTAGTGATTATAGAGATAATAAAACTATTATGTGGGTCAGGTATGGCAAATATGATGGAAGCAGTGATGATAGTGATGATAGAGATAATAAAACTATCATGTGGGTCAGGTATAGCAAATATGATGGAAGCAGTGATGATAGTGATGATAGAGATAATAAAACTATTATGTGGGTCAGGTATAGCAAATATGATGGAAGAAGTGATGATAGTGATGATAGAGATAATAAAACTATTATGTGGGTCAGGTATAGCAAATATGACGGAAGAAGTGATGATAATGATGATAGAGATAATAAAACTATTATGTGGGCCAGGTATAGCAAATATGATGGAAGCGATGATGATAGTGATAATAGAGATAATAAAACTATTATGTGGGCCAGATATAGCAAATATGATGGAAGCAGTGATGATAGTAATGATAGAGATAATAAAACTATTATGTGAGCCAGGTATAGCAAATATGATGGAAGCAGTGATGATAGTGATGATAGAGATAATAAAACTATTATGTGGGCCAGGTATAGCAAATATTATGGAAGCAGTGATGATAGTGGTGATAGGGATAATAAAACTATTATGTGGGCCAGGTATAGCAAATATGATGGAAGCAGTGATGATAGTGATGATAGAGATTATAAAACTATTATGTGGGTCAGGTATAGCAAATATGATAGCAGCTATGATGATAGTGATGATAGAGATAATAAAGATGATAATGACAGTCACATAACAACATTCTCACTACAAAACTATTATGTGGGGCAGGTATTCTGAATTCTAGCTAGCCCAGCCATGTAGACAACTAAGTCCTGATGATGTTCATAAAGTATCACCAGTATTGACAAAGCAAAAGAAAATCACATGTACATTATTATTGATGAATACATTGCTATTGTTGAGAATTGTTGCCACAGATCTAGAGTTGTGTTTGAGGTATTACTAGAGTATGTTTTCCATAAGTCGATGGGTTTGCAATGTTCGTGAAAATAAGAAATATTATCATTTTATACTGAAACTATTTTCATCAATGTTAACTAAATTTATTAGGCCAGTGTTAATGTTATTAGAGGTTAAGTCGCATAAGTAATGACAGATAAACCTACTGATCAGGACGGTAACCAGTCTGAAATGCTTAATGACGCAATCAAAGGCAGGAATCACTAGGTGGGCTGGGGAGGCATGCTTCCTTAAATTCTTTTTGGAAATGCGGTTTTCAGCCTTTTGAGGTAAATTTGTGACATTTTACCGAGGCAACTGCCTCACTTATCGTGGCTAAGGTCCTGATGATATTTTGGCAAGTCCTTGTATAAATTGATATGACCCCCCCTTTTCTCCCTGCATAAAAATTGGTGACCAACCCCCTATTTGCATAAGCCCCCTTCCCTATGAAAAATGACCAGTCCCTTAAACACACTAACAATTGAAATTACACAGAACTTTGCTGGAATGTATGAATATTTAAAGTTATTCCATTTTAAAATAGATGCAAACCCTATACAACAGAGAATACAAAACCGAAGTAGTACAGAAAGAGAACATCTAGTCCTTCTAAAGTTGGAATATCAATTTTTTAAAACATCCCTTTATAACCTAATTCTGACATTTCCACATTCACTATAAACAACTCATAACATTCTTACTGTACAGGTGAGTAACTCAAGCCACAGCTGTCCTGGATGGTCATGTCACAAACAGTAACAGTTAAGTTGTTTTATGCCCCAAACAGGAACATAACAACAATATTTACCATTTGGAGGTTTAGAAAAAACCTGTGCCAATTTGGCATTGCAGTGCAATTGCCCTAATTCACTATGACGTCACATCAAAACAATCAATTGTTTAAACGCAAAGGATCATGGTCGTCGGAGGGGGTCAGATCAACGCAAATTCACCGAAAATTGTTCTAAAACCTGTATCAATCCACGAAGAGAAGTAGAATAGCCATACATATCAACACATATTATATCTGAAAACCAGGGCATTTTAGATTAAACTGTTTCGCTAAGAGCAAATTGTGTTGAATTTTCTATTGGATTTGGTGATTCTATCCCCCACATAAACAAGCAGTGACGTCATAGTGAAATAGGGCAAATTTAGTGGACATATTTCCAAGATTACGTCCATTTTGTCCCCTAAAATAGCCCCAAAATGCACTGCTATGCCAACTCGAGTCAGCTTTTCCCTTAACCTAAGGAATGGCTAATAAAAGTCCAACACCACATTTTTTCACTCCCATGAACTTTCTTACTTGTAAGGAGACAAAGAATATGGGACAATCTTTACAAAACTGATGGAGAATTGACAGTTGTGTTGAGCTGAGAAAAAATAAATAAAAAAGGTAGATATGTCATTGGCTAAAGCTGTTGTGATGTCCCTGCCCTTAGGGGAAAAGCACAATCAATAATCATTAAACCTGTGTGATTAAAAACCTTGTATCAGGGGCGTGGAAAGAAGTGGGGGTGAAAAGATGTGCGGTCTCCCCCTACCCTTTTCAGAAGATAATACACTAAAATACTTGTAGCCCTCAAATGCTTGCTCAAATATCATTGTGACATTTTACTGAATGCATTCACATTTCCCATAGTGCATGTCAGGCTTGGTATGCAACATGTGACATGCAACAAAACTTTCATGAACGTTTTTTGAAATAGCTGTATTTAGAAAGTATTGAAATGAAACAATGACTGAATGTATTACAGTGCTATGCACTGTACTGTGAACACTTCTACAAGTTTTTGATTTCTTTTTGACAACTCTTTGACAAATTTTAATAGTACTCTCTACTGCCAACCAATTAGACATCTGCACTTCACCTTGATGTTTGGATAGGTGGAGTCCATACATCAATGTAACGATATCAAAACATTAAAGTGAAGTGTCAAAACACAATTGGTTAGCTGTAAAGAGATCAATTAAAACTTGTCAAACACTTGTACGAAACTGTAACATTTCCCATTCATATAAAATCCTATCTACATGTGCTTAGTTATTTGGGCACTTTTTCTACTAAACAAATATTACCTGGTGTTGATCTTTGATTGGGAAACAGATAATATGTACTGAAAAAAAAAATTCATAGGTTTGAGTCATTATCACCATTTTAGTTTAGTTTAGCGTAGTGTAGCTAGTTTTTTATGAGCAAATAGGACATTTTCATTATGGCGTCATTGACTATCACTACCAGAATCCCTTTCTTTTGTTCATTTCATTAGTACCAATAGGACACTTGCATAATAGCACCATATACTACCATATAGTAGTATATCATGGTTGTGGTGTGGTGTGGTACAGTGCGCTTTCATTTGGATTTAATGTGGTCTGTTGCGGCAAGGGTAGCATCTTTTAATTTGCTGAAGTGGAAAGAAGTGAGTTGAAGTGTATTCATTAGAGCCAAAATACAATTTACCTTTAGAAGGTGTGTGGTGACAGCAAGAGGTAAACAGTACAGATATCCTGAATGAATTCTCTTTGGACCAAATGGGAAAAAGTGGTGACAATGCAGTTGCTTGAGTGCGATTTTAAACTCTTACCACTACCATCTAACTGGTTTTTTTTACCATACAATTATACCAGTCCTCTCTTCTTCAATGTAGGAAAGAAGAGACACCAAAATTCTAAGGGAGTGAACTGAATAAACAAGAGATGAAAGATGGAAGAAAAAATGGATGGATTGCTTGATTGATGAATGAATGGGATGGAAAGAGGGATGCATGAGATGGTTCAAAGAGAAAATGGATTGAACAGCTGAAGTGAAGAAGAGAGGAAAGGACAAATATATGGGATAGATAGAAAATCGACAGTAATTGACTTATCAAACATTCAAATACTAGATAATTTTTCTTGGGGTAATATTAGTAATCATTTCATCAGTTAGGACTCACTAACCAGGGCATCGTTGACAAAGGAAGCCACAGCCAAGATATTAACAGATGATGGAGTCACTTCCTTGTTGTCACAGAACAAAAGATATGCGGGAAGCTGAAGCATTACCCTGAAAAATAGAGAATTCAAATTTACAATGGGAAATAGGGTATTTGGATCACTGTGGGGCCATTAAAGTTAGATAACTGTTAGATTATTTATGCTACCCTTCTAAAATAAAGATAACCCCCACATCCACCTCACTGCCGCCACCACTAACTGGGTGAACATGAACTAACTGGGGACACTTTTTACTTACACACACTACCAATACATTCATTGTTCTCTGTACACCACACTCAACTCATGTTGATTTTTACAGAGGGAGGAAACCAGAGAACCTTGAGAAAACCCTCATAGCATAGGAGAGAACACATCAAACAAACTTGATTCACATGAAGTGTCCGTAGGGCTTGAACCAGCGACCTGAACGTTTAGAACCATTGTAGCGAAAGATGAATGACGTCCTATAGTAGCATACATCCTTTACTCGGATAAGAACTTAAAATCGTAGGCCCTCTCGGTTCAACGGCCTATCCCAATCTGGAGGCATAATACTAACATACTAACAAATCACTCATGATTGTAAGCTGCACGGCTGCTACTACCACCTTAATATGCAGCCCATAAAGTCCTCCACTGATCTTGTAAAGCGCCATTGAGCTCCTGGAAATGGCGCTATATCAATTCATCCCTTTACCTTTTTACATCCAGAAGGCAGTCACATTATTTGCCAAACTTACCAAGTAAATGACCTTGTTTCATTCTCTATCAAGACATCTAGAGGTAAACCATCAGTAGAATCCTCTCCTTTTTCTTTCCTGATTTTTTCTATTCTTTTCTGGTACTGTTGTAAGAGCCAAGAAAGTTGTGCATCTTGTGGTTGTGGGTTGCGAGGTAGCAACTGAGTTATCTTCTGCAAAAACGAAACATAACAATAAATATTGTACAATATTTTTTGTTTTGTTTATTTAACATTTTGGAATTTTAACAGGATCATCCAGTTTAGCCTAGGGCTACAATCTGGGTCAAAAATGTTGAGATATTTTTAGTTTTAATGGTATTTTCATGAAAAACATGAAAAATTCCCCTTAAAACGACCCTCCCCCCCCTAAACAATGTTGTTTCGAGGGAGAAAGGGCTGCTTCACCTACTGGGACCAACATTGTCCTGGGGGTGAGGGGGTACAGACAATATTCTTTTTAATAAAGGAAAGTCTACTATTTCATAATTGGATGAAAAATTCTCAACTCTTTTTGTCCAAGATTGTAGTTTAAATGAAGTTCTGCGTAAAAGAATATGATTACAAAATAGAATGAAGAGAGCCATGAAGGTTGTGTATCTTGTGGTTGTGGGTTACACGGTAGCAACTGAGTTATATTCTGCAAAAAAAGAAATATAAACATAACATCATACAATATACAATAATTATACAAACCTCTAAGAGATGAACAAGATCCTTGGTATTCCTTTGCTCCAAATTTTTCTGTTTCGCTGTGTTCTTGTCACTCATGCAACTATGTATGCTGGACGAACAGTAGTTCCTTCAATGACAAACATTGCCAAGCTGATTTTAGTGCAATAAATAACAACTCATTACTCATTAGGGCCGTAAGTTAGATAACACACTGGGTTAATACGTCACCCTCTTTAATTGATTGATTGATCGATTGATAATTATGGTACCTTTTGTCATTCAATAATCACTACTGTGGTCCTTGACTACAGACCCATTTATACAAGTTAAGCCTTGTTTCAGAGGAAGCCATTCCCAAAAAGGAACTTTAATGTGAAGGATGTACAACCTAAACAATACCAAACTTTTGAAAAATCCCATGGATTTTTAATGGTACATATGGATACATATAACAATGCTAAACCTGCATGCAATGAACTAAAGAGGACTATTACAATCCCTAAACAATTAACCAAACGTTTCAGATGTCTCATTTTTTTACTAACTATGGAGCTTGAGTTTCCAGAATTGAAATTTGTGAACTTTTATAGAAATAGTTTTTAAAGCTGGCTCCATCCCATACATTTGCCCAGAGCCCTTCTTTTCTTCAGTGGGAGGGCACAAAAAGAAAATTGGATTAACTGTTGCTTGCCAGGCTGTTTGCAATGTGCATTGATAATGAGGTCACCAGGAACATGTCTAGTGTTCTGGGACAGGAAAATCTATGCAGTTTAATTTACCATGGCATGTAAACAGTCGGGTACTACTGAACAGGACTGCTCTGATGTAACCATGGATACTAAGAATATATTCAACATGAATGAATGTGTTGGGTGTTTTGGTGATTGGTTGAAAGGATACAATGGATGGATGGATGGATGGATGGATGGATGGATGGATGGATGGATGGATGGATTGATGGAAGGATACAATGGGTGGACGGATAGGATGGATGGAAGGATAGGATGGATGGAAGGATACAATGGATGGATGGATGGATAGGATGGATGGAAGGATACAATGGATGGATGGATAGGATGGATGGATGGATTGATAGGATGGCTGGATGGATAGGATGGCTGGATGAATAGGATGGATGGAAAAGAAGGATGGATGTAATGATGATGGGTGGATGGATAAGATGGATAGAAGGATAGGATACTTGATAGGATATGAGGAAGGATAGGATAGATGGAATTAGAGATGGATCTATGAGAGGTGAGAGGAGTAGATGAGTGGGTGGTTGAGTAAGTAAGCTGGCCAGGTAGGTGATGAATGGATGGATGGATGGATGGATGGATGGATAGGATGAATGGAAGAATAGGATGGATGGAAGGATAGGATTGACCGATGGATATTATGTATGGAAGGATAGGATGGATGGAAGGAAAGAGATGGATGGATAAGAGGGGCGGATGAATGGGTGGTTGGCTAAGTAGGTAGGTATAGGTATCCAGTTAAGATGGTAAAAAGATACTTACTTCAATTTGTTGTCTAGTATTTGATCAAGTATAATTGAACAAGCTGTTCTGTAGTCACCATCACATCCTCCATCCTTCAAGGACATTGGTAAAAAGTGTCCCATCACTGTCACCTCATGGTATTGATGCCTACAACATGACAAACATTCATGCCCATGTGATACATATAATTCATTTTTAACAATGTCTGATCATTCATGTCTCAGAATGCACTACTTGTATTTTCTTTTTTTTAGTACTTGGAAAACTAGAGCTGAAGCTATATCATACCACTCTTATATGGTTCTACCCTATTCTCGACTTTCACATCCCCATAATCCTTTGCGTCTGTGGGGGGTAACCAGAGGGTAAAAACCCACTTATTTTGCTGAAGGCTGATCAGACAATGTTGAAAATACCTTGTATGGTATCCAAAGATAAAATGAAGAATTAAAAAACAGAAAAAGATAGAGGCTTGAAGACGTTTAAGGTAAATTTTAAACATTTTTTTGTAAGTCAATACATTTTCTGTAAGACCAAAACTCTTGATGATCTGTACACACAAAAATAACTTGGAATAAACTGATAATCAGTATTGTACAGATAAAAGCAGGTATAGTATAAATTCAATTAAGAAACCTTTCAATTTGGGACAGTTTTTTGATTGGTTACCCCCCAAAAACGCAAGGCATTATGGGGATGTGAAAGTAGAGAATGCGCTCATTTACATTGACTGAATGCATGCATGCATGCCAGGTGTTAACTCTTTTATAGACCCCTTGCACTCAGTCCCTTGAGGAATTGTTCAGGGAGACAAAACAATGGATTGTTTTTCCATAAGAAAAGATGCCCTATTGTTTTGTCCCACAGATTAATTCCTCTAGGAATTCAATGCAAGGGGTCTATAGCTCTAATACAAGCCTACCAGTCAGCATCAGATAGAAAATCATCTTGTCCACACAACATCATCTCCCAAGTCAGCCAATCTCCAAGAGAAACCTAGAAATAAACAACAAGAGAAGAGTATAGAATTTGGAAGTATCAACAGCATTAGGTTATGATGATGATTCAATTTTGATTACTGAGTGGGGCAGAATTGTTATACTGCAATACCTAGCTAGAGATGTACTGTATTTTTCAACAAATAAAACTTACCTTTGGGGCTAATGCCAAAAGTCTTCTGTACAAAGCAGATGATGTTACTGTATTAAGAATGTCCAATGTGTTGACTGAAAGAAAAAAGCAGTGAATATCAAGTTGATGCTAGTAGGTGGTCAGTAGAGTGTTGGTAGTTGGTCAGTAGGGTGTTTGTGGGTGGTCAGTAGGGTGTTGGTAGGTGGTCAGTAGGGTGTTGGTAGGTGGTCAGTAGGGTGTTGGTAGGTGGTCAGCAGGGTGTTGGTAGGTTGTCAGTAGGGTGTTGGTGGGTGATCAGTAGGGTGTTGGTAAGTTGTCAGTAAAGTGTTGGTGGGTGGTCAGTAGGGTGTTGGTAGGTGGTCAGTAGGGTGTTGATAGGTTGTCAGTAGGGTGTAGGTAGGTGGTCAGTAGGGTGTTGGTAAATTGTCAGTAGGGTGTTTGTGGGTGGTCAGTAGGGTGTTGGTAGGTGGTCAGTAGGGTGTTGGTAGGTGGTCAGTAGGGTGTTGGTGGGTGATCAGTAGGGTGTTGATAGGTTGTCAGTAAGGTGTTGGTAGGTTGTCAGTAGGGTGTAGGTAGGTGGTCAGTAGGGTGTTGGTAGGTGGTCAGTAGGGTGTTGGTAGGTGGTCAGTAGGGTGTTGGTAGTTGATCAGTAGGGTGTTGGTAGGTGGTCAGTAGGGTGTTGGTAGGTGGTCAGTAGGGTGTTGGTGGGTGATCAGTAGGGTATTGATAGGTTGTCAGTAAGGTGTTGGTAGGCTGTCAGTAGGGTGTTGGTGGGTTGTCAGTAGGGTGTTGGTAGGTTGTCAGTAGGGTGTTGGTGGGTGATCAGTAGGGTGTTGGTAAGTTGTCAGTAAAGTGTTGGTGGGTGGTCAGTAGGGTGTTGGTAGGTGGTCAGTAGGGTGTTGATAGGTTGTCAGTAAGGTGTTGGTAGGTTGTTAGTAGGGTGTAGGTAGGTGGTCAGTAGGGTGTTGGTGGCTTGCCAGAAGGGTGTTGGTGGGTTGTCAGTAGGGGGTTGCTGGGTTGTCAGTAGGGTGTTGGTGGCTTGCCAGAAGGGTTTTGGTGGGTTGTCAGTAGGGGGTTGCTGGGTTGTCAGTAGGGTGTTGGTGTGTTACGATGGGGAGTTGGTGTGTTACAGTGGGGTGTTGGTAGGTATGCTGTTAGCCAACACCCTTCAAGCAGAAAACTGGACATTCTTCACTGTTATAGATACACAAGACATATTCACAGCTCACTTACTGAATGAGTCATTTGTTATCTGCAAAGACTGAACACCAAATGAAAGACGATGAGCTGCATACCAAAGCTGACAGTTAAAAAAACAGCAATGTTTTACTTCCATGTGCACAGATGGTGTACAACTATTCTTCTTCTTACTTTCAATAATCAGTAAAATTGGTTAAAACCTCTGACATGGTAAATACATGCCATCCAAAGAAAGACACTCAGAGAAATCGTATCTAAATAATGTATTAGAAACTCACCTTTTTGATGATTGTGACAGGAACAAGACAAGTAGAATTATCTGAATGTTAATGAAGGACAAAGATTAAAGATTTAGTAAGACAGTACTCATTTTTAACCATTTAACGGACAACATTCAGAGGAATGAGAGTGATGTCCTATTTAAAATGACAAAAATCACCTAAATCAGTACATGTTTTGATTTTAAAAATAAACATTGAAAACAGGTTTTAATTTGAATTAAAATGGCAGTTATTTGTCCATACTAATATTATACAAATGCATGGCACCATAAAAGATCCTTTGAAGATATGATCCTTTGCCTCCATATTAGTCCACGCTCGCAGCTCAACCAGGATCATGCGTGCTGGACAAAGTACTCTTCCAACTTGTTTCCCGCTTATTATAGACCCATTACAGCACTTTGGAATGCAGCTCAATTTGGGGACGAAATAGTAGGTTCCAATTCTCATGAGATTGGAATTCTTTTGTTTTGTCCCCCAGATTGAGCTGCTGACATCACACACAAGGGAAATCTACATAAATGGGTCCTAGAATTATGCTCATGCTCTATCAATGTACAAAAATTTAGCAATGTTACAGCAATACACACCATTATTGGTGCAAACCACAAACGAGAATCCTGCATGAGGAACAAGTCATCCTCTCACAACTTCAACACTCTCTTTTTCTACTTGCTGCACTTGTGACTCTGTGAGTCTCAGAGAGGTTGACTTGGAGCAAGTCTATCAAAAATACTGAGTATTCACTTTGCTGTACCTCTATTGTCGTCCATGGATGTGGGTGTTGTGATACTAGCAAATGCCTCAGCAGCATGTTGGAGGTAAGCACTACTTAACCTACAGAACATACAGATATCAATAACTAAGTTTTAGGTGCAGTTTGAGGCTGAATTCTTGTTTGGGGTGGCCCTCACAGGGTGATGCTATTGCTGGGTTTCAATCAGCTGGAGTACATTGGGTGAATTCTTTTTTTGGGGTGGACCTTACAGGGTTAAAGGTAGGTAAAAAGTAAGCATGCACATATTGTGCTATTGCTGGGATTCAATCAGCTGAATCTCTATATCTGCTCTAGATGGTGGTCAAACACTGACCATCATGTACTGTCAGACAGAATTCTATTATTGATTTTCAATCAGCTGATTAAAGTCTTTGAATCTAATTGTCTGCTTCTACTTGGGTCAAACACTGACCACCATGTGCTGTAAACCAGAAAGAATTCTTAGCCTATTGAAAACTTGGGTTTTAGCTGTTGAACATTCTGCACGATTCATGACAATGTCAAGCGAAACCAGCAATAACAAAGATTTTGCATTTCAGAAGAAAGTGGCAATTATTTGACAACTATAGAAAACCAATTGGTTTCCTTAGTGCAATATTTACTCCCAAAAATAAAAATCAATATATATAAGCTATAAACCTAATAATCAAATTACCTAACAGTGAATTCCATCCATTTGAAAGAAGTAAAGGGTAAGGCATTGAATATTGACTCAACAAATGAACAAATCTAGGAAACAAAATACAATAAGTCTTTTTACTGCAGCAGCACCTTTTCCTTAGATATTCTAAGGCCCTGGCTAAACAAGGACACATGTTTTCTTAAATGTTTCCAAAGGTGGCAAAACTGTCAGGGAAAATCAGGAAACATGTTTACTCAATATCGGTTAGCGCATGCTTACTTTCAAGATAGAGCTAGCGTTGCTAAATAATGAACTTTTAGAATGTCAACTTTCGTGGCTAAACAAGGAAACAGTGGGAAACATTATTTCCATGCGTCTTGGAAGCATGAAATGTTTCTGTCGCACAGCAGAAACATTTTTACATCTTGGAAGCAAAATTTCTTGCACGTAGCAATGTTTCGCATGTGGCTAAACTTGAAATCATCAGGGAACATGTGCTCGGGAAACATGTTTCTGCAAACTTTTTTCCTCGTTTAACCAGGGCCTAAGACCATGAATGCTGCATTGGCACACTTGGGTAGTATTGTATTCTTGATATGGTATTTTTTGGTTCCAGAAAATATCCATACCCAACCATGGAGGAAATTGGAAATTCTCAGGGGGTGGGGGGTCAGTAGGAAAAATAAAATTACAACATTGGCATAGAAGAAAATTGGTAATTCCATAGGGGTGGGGGTCAGAGTAAGAACAAAATTACAAGGTTTGTAATGGAAGGAAACTTTAAATTTCAGAGGGGGGGGACCTTTTATCAAATTTCCTCCAAGGTGGGTATGGAAATTTTCTGGAACTACACATTTATACAAGTCTTATCAAGTGAAATTTTTCAGTTATAAGGTTTGTAGTCATATAACTAGGCTACTCACATGATTTTTATTCTGATCATTGCTGAATGATTCCCCATTGAGCAGTAATGTTATTGGTGTCATCTCTTGTTCCTGAGAGCTGAGGTGACACAGAAATGCCGCTAGACCCTGAATGTGCTGCACTGTAAGACAAAGGTCTGCACCCTGTAAATAATAACCATACTAAAGCATTAGTTCTATAATTAATCCCTCTACTTAGTAGTTCCAGACAATTTCTTAACCCCTTGATGGAGGGCAATTTAAGATTATGAGGGGAGAAAAGGGTCTGAAGAGGTGGTTATGGAGGGGGATTGGAATTTCCAAGAGGTGGAGGTAGAAAGATATATTGTGTAGTTCCAGAAAATATCCATACCTCCCTCATCCCCCATGGAGGGGGATTGGAATTTCCAAGGGGTGGGGAGGGTCTGAGGAGGGTATATTGTGTAGTACCAGAAAATATCCATACCTCCCCATGGAGGGGGATTGGAATTTCCATGGGGTGGGGAGGGTCTGAGGAGGGTATATCGTGTAGTACCAGAAAATATCCATACCTCCCCATGGAGGGGGATTGCGAAATCCAAGGGGCGGGGAGGGTCTGAGGAAGATATATTGTTTAGTACCAGAAAATATCCATACCTCCCCTATTGGAGGGGGATTGGAATTTCCAAGGGGTGGGGAGGGTCTGAGGAGGGCATCTAGTGTGTAGTTATCCATACCCCAAGAAAAATGACTTTAATAGGCCCTTTGCAGTTAACTGTCATGTGTCCGTACTGGTGAGCAAATTTTATTTATTTATTTTAAATTTGTGATTCTTTTTAGCTACTTGTAAGGAACTGAATGGAATGATGTGTAACCAGTGTGTCACGAAATGCAGTTTTATTATGATCTTTTGAAACAGGTTGTAGAAATTTTGTTTGCTCACCAGTATATTTCACCCATGGGAATCAAGATGTTCATTCATTTGCTGTCAGTGAATTAATCATCACGTGATTAATGAGCTGCAAAGGGCCTTTTTACAAGAGTGTAGACAACTGCTCCCCATGTTGGATTCTAGTTGACTGAACATAATGGAATTTTCTTAAGGAGGGTTAACACATCCCAACTATGGAATTATGGATATCTTCTTTCCATCAAATTTCTCTATCACATTAGATTTTAAGCATACCTACCTTACGACACAGAAGATCCCATAACCTGAAGTACAATGCCAGGTGAATTGCTGGTATTGAAGTTACCATGGCAACAAAATTTACTGCCCACTTGAACCTGTAGAAAAGTTAGAAAAAATAAATGCACTGCATCAAAACATTAGAATTCAAGATACTACAGTGTGCACCATAGTTTCCATAGTTACAAGGTCTACAGCCTCCTTAAGACTAAAAGACATCGGAATGTACAAGTAATCAAGACATTAAAAAACCAGATTACAACAAGAATAAAACTCTCACCTTGATTTAGGTGAACAGTTCAAAGTTCTTACTGCCATACATGTTCGGCAAAAAGCATTCAATAATGCATCACCAATCTGAGAAGAAGTAGCATGGATATGGAAGTTTAAGGAGTTCAAATAAGTAGAATAACCAATGTAACAGTCAATTGACATTTCAACCCCTACCCCCCTCCCCTCCAACCATACCTGGGTAGCTTTAGGATCTACACCAGGTGAGCAAACATCAAGGATCACTTGGGAGGGGTCAGGCAACATGTCACTGTTCTTGATCATGACCACTGTATCAATCAATTGACATTTTTAACCCTACCCCCACCCCCTCAAACCATACCTGGGTAGCTTTAGGATCTAAACCAGGTGAGCAAACATCAAGGATCACTTGGGAGGGGTCAGGCAACATGTCACTGTTCTTGATCATGAATTTAATGTGTGTTGTTAGCAGAGACAGCCTGGAGGACGTGCCTGAAAATAGACAACCAAAACACTGATTGAAAAACGTGTGTAATGACAATAAATGTTTTTGTAACTTTATGAGATCATTTCGAGAGTGATTGACTAGAATGTGTAGAATTAGAATAAATATTTCAGTACTGAAAAATTGATTTTTACGAAGAAAAAATGTTGGAGATCCCTCAAAATCTTAAAATCACACAAGAGTCAACACAATTATAGCTCTATTCAATCCTTTATGTGACAAGCATGTGTAAGAAAAAAATTGCCAAGCTTTTTAGGATTTACTTGGTTGCAGTCATCCCACCCAAAGACATCCTTTGTTCCTTCTCCAGTGAAGTGTGAATCTATATTGCGAATGAATATATATGATTTCATAGTTCTTCTGGCTTTACTTACTGGATTTGGTACTAGATTTATCACCATCCTGTAGTGAATGGAGTACATCTAATGTAAAGCTTTTGAGACTCTTGTTCAGTCTATCAATGTCACTTAGCAGGCTGTCATCTTCTGAGGAACTCTCTGTTAAATTGACAATATGATAATAGATTAAGAACACCAAATAGACTAAACTGAATATAGCATTGCACAAACATTTTATATTGCAAAATGGTAAAAATGCATTGCACTTGCTGCATCGATGCACTACACTTGCTACGCCCATACACTACACTTGCTGCACCCATGCACTACACTTGCTGCACCCATACACTACACTTGCTACACCCATACACTACACTTGCTACACCCATACACTACACTTGCTGCACCCATACACTACACTTGCTGCACCCATACACTATACTTTCTGCACCCATACACTACACTTGCTGCACCCATACACTACACTTGCTGAACACATACACTGCCATGCTGCACCCATACACTACACTTGCTGCACACATACACTACACTTGCTGCACCCATACACTACACTTGCTGCACCCATACACTACACATGCTGAACACATGCACTGCACTTGCTTCACACTGCACTACACTTGCTGTACCCATACACTACACTTGTGTCACCCATTACATCAGCCATGCTTCACTCTTGTTTCACAATGCAGCAAAAGATAATTGTAGCGCAATATGGTTAACGTCATACAGCAATGTCAATGATTGTTTATCACAATAGAACTACTTTACCATCATGATCAAAAGCCATTTTCTCACAAGCTTTTTGATAGGCATCAAGCATGTTAGGTGGTATTTTACTAGCCCTATGATGCATTAAAAACAAAATCAAAATTCACAAGGCAAAACAAGCTTACCCTTATTTTGAGTGAACAATGTAAAATATATAAAATAAACCAAGATCGTTCCCTTAGGAATTGAATCCTCTTTTCAAGCTAAAACACTGCATTGGTCCAGCCTTTCAACTTGGCAGCCTTGAAATAACTTTATCAGTTTTGAGGGTTTTCAAACTTATCCAAAGTCCATAAAATGTGATGGGTAAGAGTAGAAGTTTTGGAATAAGAATCAGCAAGCAGGCTTCGAAAAATTGCACAATCAAATTAACATAAACATGTTTTATTACTATTAGATGTGTTTGAGCTTGGTCAAGCTAATTTTTACCAGAGGCAGGATTCAGGCATGACCTTCTGTTCGCTAGTCAGGCACTCTAGAACAAACTGGAAATTGGATTTTTCCCCAAGAAAGATGAGCTTGACAAAACAATTTACATTTTTAAACTTTATTATTCCTGATAAAGTATACTAGATAAACATTACTATTTGGCACTATTTTGGATATCTTCGTTTTTTTGTAGCCTTGCAACCCATCAACGTTGGATGTGAATAAAAATGTAAGAAATACTCTAACAAAACAGAAGCAAGAACTTACTTGCTGAGAGTTTTTATCAGCTTTGCTGTTGTATCAGGAGTATCTGGCAGCTACAAACAAAAGAGAAGAATTACTTTGTTAAATACAATACTCCTTTTTTTTCATTAGTGCATACCACTTATTTGATGACAATAGACTAAGCCTCATTTATAAGTTCACTACTGCCAAAAGCTGGATGCGCTACTGACTTGTACACCATGAAGACAAGAGGTCTAAATGTCTTAATCTAAAACTACTAATTTATGGGTCAATTAAATGGATAAGAACAATTTTGAAATTAGGTTAAAAACACTAGTTAGCAACCAGCATTAGTAGCTCAGCCAATTAGAGGACAAAATTTGAGATAGATCGCTAGTAGATTTAGGCTAATTATAATACAGTTTACTTTGCCAATGACTTGCTGTTAAACAAGGCTCAACCTATACAAATGACACGGTCGTAGGCAGGGAGGCCAAGATCTCCAGCCCCCCCCCCTCCCCCCTTCATAGCAACAAAATGGCAGCTTTTTAGAATTAATACATTAATTTTAATTTTTGTTCTTTTGTAAGAATAAAACATAAACATTTAGTCCCTCCCCCTTTGGGAAAATAAGTCCCTGAATGAACTCTGCAGTAAAGGATCGCCGAAGTATCTAATGAATGAAAAAAAAGGGCTTAGGTCTGTAATCAAGAAACCATTACAGTACTAAAATATCCATTTTCTTGTTACTAAATCTATGCCGTACATACCTTCCTTGGGGTTAGAAGAGCAGGAAGAAAGTAACCAATGAAGTAAGGCTTTCTGAAGATGCTAAAAGCAAAATAAAAAACAAATTATAAGATGATAAAGCTGTGATATTTTGGAAGATTGTGACCAAATCAAACCAACACCACCACCTACACATAATTAGAAAGAACATTTATTATTTCTTTGCTGAATACAGTCAGTTGGAGTTTCTCTATTGCATGGAAAAGTGATTGTCATCCGAAAATATGGGAAGCACATGGGTGGCATAGTTAGTGAGAGAGCTCTCCTCTTACCAAGCAAAGTGACCCGGGTTCTATTACTAGACTTGGCGTTGTATGTGAACAGAGTTGCTAATTGCTTTCTCCTGTGCTTCAAGTTCTCCGTATTTTTCTATGCCTAAATTTCAAGAGGAATCCAGTTGAAGAAGAGCCACTCTGTGGAACTACACTGTTAAATCTCATTTATTATTAATTCATTTATTGATGTTGGTATTGGCTTACCTTGCTTCCATAACTGTTCCTGGTACTTTGCCTGTCTTCTGGTATGACCCAAGCACTTTTTCTACATCCTTGAGGGCTTGTTCTTGTTGCTATTCAATAATATGATGAAGAAAAACGTCAGTCTAATTCACTTCTTTAGCAGTATGCTCTACAACCACTACGTATACTCTAACCAAACATGCCTTACAACTGACAAACATTTTGATTGACACTGCACTGCAAAACATCTTCAGGGATACATGGATACAGGAGCAGACAAAGAAAGTGGGGCAGAAGCACACGAAATAGTCTTAGAATGGACTCTAGGTTCAACCACCCCAAAATACTGGGAGGATCGGGGGTTGGGAGATTACACTTCACTTAATCTGCCCCTGGAACATTACACAACTTAAGAACAAAAAGAGAGGGGAAAGTGTGAATAAGAAAAGAACAGACAACAGATCCAAACCTTTGACTGCTCAGACTTTCCATCTGTTAATGAAACTGAACCATGGTGATCATACATTCCTGCCAGCTCTATTGGTTCCTGTAAGTGGTGAGTAATATAACATATGCATGTTAAATAATTTCTTCCATCATTATACAGTACTCATGATTTACATCCAAACATTTTACACACATTGATTACAGGGAGAAAAACTGGAGAATTCAGAGAAAATCCCCTGGGAGAGAACGACACATCGGACAAATTTTTCTCACATAATGATGAAGTTTAGCCTAGCATCAAACCAGAGACCCATGCACTTTGAAACTAAATAGCCATGAGAGACAGTGCTGTAGCAGTGCAGTCATCCATTCCACCCATAAAATAAAGCTCAAATATTTTATTTTTTAGCATGACAAATGCAATTTGTTACAGGGCTTAAAATAACTACAGGAAATTGAACAATGTCCAGCCAGAACTGGAACTCATCCAGTGAAACCTTTGCGTTGCTGGTCATTTTGAACAGAAACATTGAGCCAGAAATGAGGTATGACCAAGCTTAAACTAATTTAGCCTGTGATGATGGCTGACGACTGATAGGCTGTAATTTTAAAGTGCCTACGACCCCTAACTCAATATTTCCAGCATTGATTCTACATGAAGTAAATAGTCGAGTGGTAAAATATTTTCATATGATTTGAGTGATGCATCTTGGAGATATCAAGGTTTATACTTCCAGTATGCTAATGAGTGTGATGTCATAGTAGGCATTATTAAGTATACGAAAATTTACTGGGGTAGTAAAATATCCTGTATAAAACATAATTATCTTACTCAGGGTTTATAGAAAGGTTATTGCCAATTTGTTTTCTCATAGTAATCAGTGTTTTGATTTTAAAATGATGACAGATAAACCCCAATGCCTACTATGACATCACACTCATTAGCATACTGGAAGTATAAACCTTGATATCTCCAAGATGCATCACTCCAATCATATGAAAATATTTCACAATTCGTTTATTCACTTCTTGTAGAACCCATGCTGAAAATATTGAATTAGGGGTCATAGGCACTTTAAGCCCTCTTGGTAACACGAATGGACCTAAGTTCCATTTTTAAAATTCAAAATGTCATACTCCTGCCTTTAATAAAATCTGGTCTACATTCTGGCCATTTTAAGCCAATAGTAAAGATAAAGTTATGAACCGAATCTTAACACCTTGACATAGAATGACACGTTGTAATCATGCATGGTTAGTAAAAGTAATCCTAGTTAAAGTTCACAGTTATTTGTATAGGAAATCACATGATCTCGAGTACAATTTGGTATTAATAGACATGAGTAATGTTTTGAAAGTTCTTGTAATTGCACGAGCCTTTAGGCGAGTACGAGTGTCTATTAATTCCAAATTGTACGAGAAGATCGTGCGATTTTTGTTTATAGTTCACTCAACAAAATTTCAGTAAAAAATGTGAAGCGACGCCGTCCAACTTTGTCTATTTGGTGGCTGATTTTCAGTCCATCACGCAACTGAAACGCATAAAAAAGATTAGTTCTTATTAGTTTTTAGGGCTTTTTTTTGCTGCTGTTGACATTGTTTTGGCCGTGTTTCCTACGGAGTACAATTAACGCTATAATTGTACTCCTCTCGAACAATCAGAGTCGAGTAATTTTGTTGCGTGTACTATAAATATATTAGTTGTTCATGCATATGATTTACTACCTTCAAGTCCATTAGTCTTGTCTTGGCCAGAGCAATATAGTCATGAACAAATGTACGCAGTTTGGAAGGGACTTCTGGAGACTTGATTATCTGAACCTGAAAGAGTTAACTCTCAGTTTAACTAGTCTACCCTGCAATTCTGAGTCTCTGTACATGTGTCTACACTGCACTCATATCAACCCTACACCCCTGTATGCCCTTGTCTCCTGTCTATACTTCACCCCTACCCTGCACACCATGTCTACCCTGCACCCCTGTCTATCCTGCACACCCTGTCTATCCTGCAACCCCTGTCTACCCTGTGCACTCTGTACCCCCGTCTAATCTGCACCCCTATCTACCCTGCCAACCTGTCTACTCTACACACCCTGTCTACCCTGCACACCCTGTCTACCCTGCACCCCTGTCTAACCTGTACCTCTGTCCACCCTGCACACCTGACTACCCTGCACACCCTGTCTACCCTGCACACCGGGTTTACCCTGCACACCTGTCTACCCTGCACACTCTGTCCATCCTGCACACCTGTCTATCCTGCACACCCTGTCCATCCTGCACACCCTGTCCATCCTGCATCCCTGTCCTTCCTGCACCCCTGTCCATCCTGCACCCCTGTCCATCCTGCAGCCCTGTCCATCCTGCACCCCTGTCCATCCTGCAGCCCTGTCCATCCTGCACCCCTGTCCATCCTGCAGCCCTGTCTATCCTGCACACTCTGTCCATCCTGCACACCCTGTCCATCCTGCACCCCTGTCCATCCTGCCCCCCTGTCCATCCTGCACCCCTGTCCATCCTGCATCCTTGTCCTTCCTGTACCCCTGTCCATCCTGTACCCCTGTCCATCCTGCACCCCTGTCCATCCTGCACCCCTGTCCATCCTGCACCCCTGTATATTGTGCACCCCTGTCCATCCTGCACCCCAGTCCATCCTGCACCCCTGTCCATCCTGCACCCCAATCCATCCTGCACCCCTTTGTGTCCTACACCCCTTTTTATCTAGCACCCTGTCTATCCTGCACCCCTATCTACCTTGCACCCCTATCTTCTCTGCACACCTTCTCTACCCTGCACACCCTGTCTACCCCAGTATGTCTTTCTGCTTCATTCTCTGTACCCCTCTCCTGCCTGCTCTCATTATCTTTACTTCAATACTGTTTACTCAACCTCTTTTTTTTGGAACCCTGTATTCCATTTGTAGGTACCACTAACTAAATATTGTTCACTATGAGCCAAGCTATACTCACCTTCAGGTAATGGGCTGGTTCATAAGGTACCCAATCATTAAGAAGCTGAAAAAAGAATTGCACAACTTTCTTATTGTTCAGGAGTGAACTTGCTTGGTCACCAAACTTGACCTGGAGAGAAAAGAAAATCAATCTCATCAATACTCAAAGCATAATATGTAAAAACATTACACCTGGAGGATGGTGGAATGAGATGCAGGGTAGGCAAAGCAGTGACAGTGCTCACTAATGCAACTCAAGTTCCATGCTTGAATGCTAATCAGTGATTGCTGCAATGATTTAAAAAGATTTTTTTTTGGCTTTCCACTCTTTCTAGAAATAGCTTTACAGAAAGTTGTGACAACAAAATGTATTAGGGATGATTGATGGCCAAAGAAAAATAATGCAAGAATGGAAGACTGCATTTTATGGTGGTGTATTGAACCCTACATCTCCTATGTTTAATATGAAAGATTTCAAGTGCATCCAATTCCAATCTTTAAAATAACACTTTCATTTTAACTTTTAAAAATTTTTAAAAATTTAAAAAACAAATTACAATTACAAGTACCTTAAACCAGGATAAATAAGAAGGGAAGACATGAGCTCCTTCTAGAGCACACTGTCTGATAACCAGTAAAACTGTACTCAATGCATCCACATCAAAACTGGTTAAAGCTTCATCAAGAAGCTGGTCTGTGTAATCTGAATCACAAAATGCAATAGAAGAACTTATAATAATAAATGAATTTTTCAGGTGTTATATGGTAAAATTCAGGTGTTATATGGTTGGTAGATGAATGGATGCATGTGTTTGTTGGTGGATGAATGGATGCATGTGTTGGTTGGTAGATGAATGGATGCATGTGTTGGTTGGTGGATGAATGGATGCATGTGTTGGTTGATGGATGAATGGATGCATGTGTTGGTTGGTAGATGAATGGATGCATGTGTTGGTTGGTAGATGAATGGATGCATGTGTTGGTTAGTGGATGAATGGATGCATGTGTTGGTTGGAGGATGAATGGATGCATGTGTTGGTAGATGGATGAATGGATGCATATATTGGTTGATTGATGAATGGATGCATGCGTTGGTTGATGGATGAATGGATGCATGTGTTGGTTGATGGATGAATGGATGCATGTGTTGGTTGGTAGATGAATGGATGCACATGTTGGTTGGTAGATGAATGGATGCATGTGTTGGTTGGTAGATGAATGGATGCATGTGTTGGTTGGTAGATGAATGGATGCATGTGTTGGTTGGTAGATGAATGGATGCATGTGTTGGTTGGTAGATGAATGGATGCATGTGTTGGTTGGTAGATGAATGGATACAAATGTGTTCTTGAATATTTTGATGCTCACCTTTGATCAGTTTAGTAGCACTTTCTTCAGATACAAGGAAAACAGCAAGAAATGATAGCGTAGTCCCCCAATCAACCTTAAGAATTAAAGACATTGACATTACACTCCAACCAGGAATGCAAAGGTAGTCTCATGGTAATCTAACAAATATCCTTACTAACCTCCTTTCTGCTAAAAGCCTGGCTGAGCAATTGCATGATATTTTCAGGTTTGAACATGTAGAGGAACTGGAGTAAAAAGAATGAAGCAAAAGCATTTTTTTATTAACATTTAACACTTCCAAAATAAATATATAAATGAGGGTCTAAATATAACAGCCTTCGAAAATATATTTGTCCTGCTTAAATTTGAAAGACATCAGAATAAGTTTCTTATTTATTATTTCTAAGGGAGCAATCCTTTTTTAGGAGGGGGGAGGGGTGGAGGGAGAATGGCTGGAGGTATCCAGGGGAGGGGCATTAAATCATTTTTCCAAAGTTTCCTATTTACTGTTTCTAAGGGAGCATTCCTTTTCTAGGAGAGGGAAAGGGGGGGTTGGGGTATAGGGGGCTGGAGGTATCCGGGGGAGGGGCATTAAATATCTACTCAGTCAAAAAGGGAGGGGGTCATCAAATATTTCATACTACATAAAGGAAGGGGGGACAAGAAATTAACAAATTTCAAGTGATTTCTCTGGCCCATCCCCCCCCTCCTAAAAAATGAATGCTCCCTAGCATTGAAGCAATTTAATATTCCTTACCTGTTGAAATTTTGTTCTTGTGTCTTGTGAGAGAGCTGAAAAACTCCATTTGTTCTGGTTCATCACAGCAAAGGAGGTTTGTGAGTCTATGATGAGGAGGAATAACTGTATGTTATGCAATGTCATAGAAATACAAAGACTGATGCACACTAAAATATACTTCTATTGGCTTTGGCTGTTGTATCACAGAGTGGGACAATCACAACAGAGTCCTAAGCTTCATACTAAATGAAAGCCCAAAGATCAAATCAGAATTTAGAATTGGATTCTTGTGAAGGGAGGAAAACCAGAGAAAACCACTCCAAGCACAGTTAGTAGAGAACCATTAAACAACTCTACTCACAAAATAATAATAATAATAATAATAATAATAATAATAGATTCTTAAAAGCACATAAAAAGAGTTAGGATGCTCTTTACAATATTTTTTAAGACATATACAAATGCAAACTAATCTATCTATCTATCTATCTAGGTAACTTAAATTTATTAGAATAATGGTAATAATGGTATGTGGGTATACTCCCCACTATGAGTGCTCCAACCAGCACAACATGGTGTAGTTCAGAACACCCAAAGTCGAGGACAGATCCACATGGTAATCCATAAAAGACACTGAACCTGGGATTTAAACCCTGCTTTCATTGGTGACAGGGGTACATTAGTGGTGTACGACAACCATGCTTCCCATTTGGTCACAATGAAAACGTTTGCAGTGAATTATTTTGATATAAAAAGTGTTACTAAATGTATAAAGGTCTTACCAGGAATGGACTTGAACAATAATTTGTGTAACTGAGCAGAAAAGAATAAAGTCATGGTGGATTTTGGAATGTCAGGAATCCTTCTGATTACTTCAAACACTTCTAACCTGTTAATTAGGAAACGGGTGGCATAAAAGAATTGACATACAAGTGGGGGTGTGTCTGTGTAAGGGGGAGTGATGGTGGCAAACACAGGGTTTGTACTGAAGTAACCACTTAAAATTCAAGGACTATTCAAGGAGTATACAAGGACCCAAAAATGAATTTTCAAGGAGTATGTTCAGCTAACTATGCCAAGGTTTTACACGGTGCTTGCACATGGCCAACTTTCAGATTTTCCAATCTTTCTGACTAGATCTATTTCAGAACCATGCAAGTAATGATCAAAGCAAAAATTCAAGGAGTTTTGCTAATATCATAAAATTCAAGAGCTTTTCAAGTGCCCTTGAAAACCTGAATTAAATTCAAGGAGTTTTGAAGGAGTTTTAGGAGTAGCACGAACCCTGCAAACAATATGTACAGTTGTTTAATGTAACTTTTTCACCATGAGGATGATGCATATACAATGCTGAACAATGAAGTTAACATAATTATACTGTAACTCTGCCCATCTTTTTCTTTCAGATGACGTTTTTCACAATCATAATTTTTAATTTCTTTTCAAAAACATGCCATTAATTTTAGAACATGGGTTAGGTCAACGACCTCACCTTCACATTTTTAGTGACATTTTATGATAACACTTTCCACAACTGCAAATGCCTCACCTGTTAGCCTCTTCTGTGGTATGATCAGCTGAGATGCTTGGTTTGCTGCAGCCTGATCAGCAATAAACAAGTTTTGTTTTGAAAGTATAAATGATGTTATGCAGGTGAAATACAGTTGTACTGTTTTATTCTGTAGGCATTACGATTTGTAATATCTAAGGCAGGCACCACAGAGGAACTAGCCTACAAAAGCTTAACAGCCCAAAATATTTTGGGATAGCAATAAAATAGGTTAAGCTAGGAAATGCTTTAGTTTCCCCCCGTCCCCCAAATTACCAATATAGCCCCCCTTGATAAAACCCCTGCTCTGTACTCGTAGCTGCAGTGAAATGAGTAAAAAGAATACATACAGTGCAACTGCTGAATGCAACATTGCAAGCAAGTATGTAGTTGCATTATATGCCGTACCCACATCTGCAACAGTTGTGCAAAATTCACTGTGTAAGAAACCTAAAACATTGCTGCCATTGGCATAAAAATGTTATCAGCTAATAAAACATGCCTTTTCTGTAAGAAACTTGCCAAGAGTGGATAGCATTCTCTAATCTAGTTTTATTGCAATATAAAGTTGGCATAGGTAATGAATCTCAAGAAGACTGCCAAGGCATGTCAAAAACCTTACCATCTATCACACTTTGAAGTATATCCTCTGCAATCTGTTGAAAATGAGTGAAATCAAAGATGATTTCTTAAGAAGAGTAACCAAGAGGGTGAAGTTTGTAATCTTTTGGTACCTGGAATACAACACAGATCGTATACTACTAGGAGATCATGAAATTCCAGGAATTGATGGTTTTCACGGCGGCCATGTTGGAGGAACTTAACAAAAGAATTGTCAATGAATTCTTTTGTGATATCATCCAACATGGCTGCCGTGTCTTTTGTTATTTAATTCTCTTGGGAATGGTTGAAATTCATCAATATTCCAGGACCCTTAAACTTAAAATTTCACGTTAGAAATAGTGAAACAGTTTTCACCAAGCAACTAACGTAGTCCTGGCAGAGAAAACACTTTTATTTTCAATTTCATTTATCTAATATTAATTTCATTTGTCTAAGAAGCCCATACACATATTTGAAATCCTTGAAGTTGGAGGATATTTTTGCTCTTTCAGAGGGTCATTTATTTACAATTTGGTTTTTCTCATTTTTCTTGGAATAAAGCGATATTTCAAAAAACGAAGTATTCCACGATATGTTATGGCTATAGGTCTACCTTATACTAGAATATGAGCAAAATGGATTTTTTGGCTGTTGCCAGCAAATTTTGATCTTGTTTGATTTTTGCTGACATCTTTTCTTTTAACCTAATACTAATAGAAAATTCGAGGAGTTTTCCATGGCCTTGGAAAAATTTTTTTCAGTAATTCCAAGTTCATATACCTGTCAAGGTTTAGGACAGCAATTTTCCTGTATTGTTGTTTGTGATACACTGGACAATACAGGAAAGCAAGTGTCCTAAAGCGCTACACATGTCACCACATATTTGCATGTTTACCTTCTCTAGGTTCGTTCTCTTTGGTTCCTTATCTTTATCCTTCTCTTTGTATCCCAATGGTACAATAACAGCAAGAAGTACTGCAAACACATGAGAAAAAATCACTTATAATCTCATTTAAGACCAGTATGCTATTTTCAATTTGATCTGTGAGTTAGCCATGCCCTGAATTAGATCAGCCCAGAGGTTGTTACAGGGTTTGATCTGTGAATTAGCAATGCCCTGACTTAGATCAGCCCAGAGGTTGTTTCTGTGTTTGATCTGTGAGTTAGCCATGCCCTGACTTAGATCAGCCCAGAGGTTGTTATAGGGTTCTATCTGTGAGTTAGGCATGCCCTGACTTAGATCAGCCCAGAGGTTGTTTCAGGGTTCAATCTGTGAGTTAGCCATGCCCTGACTTAGGTCAGCCCAGAGATTGATTTAGGGTTCTATCTGTGAGTTAGCCATGCCCTGACTTAGATCAGCCCAGAGGTTGTTACAGGGCTCTGTCTGTGAGTTAGGCATACCCTGACTTAGATCAGCCCAGAGGTTGTTTCAGGGTTTGATCTGAGTTAGCCATGCCCTGACTTAGATCAGCCCAGAGATTGTTTTAGGGTTCAATCTGTGAGTTAGCCATGCCCTGACTTAGATCATCCCAGAGGTTGTTTTAGGGTTCAATCTGTGAGTTAGCCATGCCCTGACTTAGATCAGCCCAGAGATTGTTTTAGGGTTCAATCTGTGAGTTAGCCATGCCCTGACTCAGATCATCCCATAGGTTTTTTCAGGGTTCACTCTACCTGACAGCATGCTTTCTTGTTTCTCTTTTTCTTGTTGTGAGAGTGATGTAGCATTGCAGACATCTATCAAACCCTTGGTTATTGCATGGCATGATAATGGATTAGAGGAACAGCTGGGGGAAAAGGTTAAAATATTGAGTCTTTTAATGGTTTTTAACTTATTGCTTCAAAAGATGGAGGATCTGGTGCCCGTCAGCAAACTGGGCAATAAACGAGGCTAGTAAACAGGTAACCATGGCAAACTTGCACTGGCCAACTTTGGTACCTGTCACACTGTATGCACAATGGAATTGCTTACCATATCTAATCCCAAGGGCAGGGAGGGTGGGGCCAAAGAGAGAAACACAAGCAACTGGCAAAGCAAACCATGTGGCCGAGCAACAGCTAGAGAGCATGCACAGTTAAGAGCTAATCATACTACTGAACAGATTTTGCTCCAAGTTAACTTTGCTTAATTAGAACCATATTGTAACTAAAATTTATATTTCAGCATCTCTATTGAATGCTATTGCTCAAAAGGACTCACAAACAAAAAACATTTGAAGATGTCATTTTATTATGAAGGCATAGGCCTGTCTTACAAGGCACCCATATTGACTGGAACATTATCCTTTTCCAATGGCTCATTGGTTTAATGTCTGTTCATGATCATGTAAAACATTTTTGTTTGACATGCCTCTCCAGTGAAGGTTCTGTATTCCCCCTCCCCACCCCTACAATATTAATAAACATGTGAGTTGTTCTATGCAGAGAATGCTGCATGCAGAAGGCTTACCAGGCGAGATATGTGTTGAAGGACAAGATGTGACAGGTGTGGAGTCTCCAGAACACTTCTATAGGAAGAATCTGGCCCTGAAGATTTGATATGGAATAATATTGAAATGTTGTTATGTGTGAATAATTACAGCCATTTTCGATCACAGCCCTATAGCGATTGCTTCTGTCGCAACGAATAAGGATTTGCTGGATGTCAATCACAAGGCATTTCCATAACATTGTCGGAAAACACAAAGCAATAAGGGCACATGCCTATAAAATGTAATGGAAACGCCTTGATTGACGTCCATCAAAAGCTTCTTTGTTGCGACAGAAACAATCTAAAATTAAATCTAAAATTAAAACAGGACCACGCCCAAATTATCTCTTTTAGGATTAAATTCATTTGGTTAAACATATTTTTTCCGACAATCATCCCTGCCCTTTTTACATGAGAGTTCCCCCCCTCTTCCTCAGGACAAAAGAGACTCCAAAGAACCCAAAATTGAAAAGATTCAAGCTTGTCATCTAAGCAACTACAGGGCTCTAAATAGCAGCCTGCCAATGGCCAAATGAAAGGACAAATTTCAGGTTTGCCAGGCAAAAATAAGGATGCTCTGCCAAATGAATAATAAAATGGCATGCAAAATGTACTGGAATGACCTCCTTTTACCATGCTCCTTTACTATGGCTGGCTAAAAAAGTTTTCTATTTCGAGCCCTGAACTGATATCTGACAAGGATTATGGCACCCAGTAAAATAAAATCTGGCACCCAGTTGTTGCTGGATAACAGGCTCACAGCAGCATACCCCTCCCCCCATTGTAACATCGTGGCAAAACAAGCGAATTGGATACCCAGTTGTCGCTGGAGTACTACTTAATGAAAATACAAAGTATTACTCGTACCTCTTGTTTGTTTTCTGAGGAAAGACACTTGGCAAAGTGGACTCTGTTAAAAGACTTCTCTGATAGAAGGATCTTGATTATCTTTATGATGGTAGAAACAACAGCCTATAGAAGGAAATCATTGCAAAGAACATTTATTGTTTATTTTATGCATAGAGGTCGTTATGCAATACCAGATATTGGGAAAGCATACAAGTTGAAGTCAATAATTCCAAGCCAAATGAAAAGTGAAAAATAGTCCCCTCCATGGTTTCCTGCGCCATCTTGAAAGGTAACCGTGTCTGTGCATTGAAGCAAGGTTGATAGACACACATGAATAATTGTCCAAGGTGTCAAAAAAGGTCTCTATCATTGCAAGGTCATTACCAGTCTTGCTTCTATGCACAGGAACGGTGATGTTTCAAGGTGGCGCAGGGAACTGTGAAGGGAAGCATTGTCGCAAAGGATAAAAAAAAGGGGTGGAAAGAAAATACCTCTACATGTCTTTGTTTGGTTCATGTTTGAGTGAATTCTTAGCTATTGTTGATAACTAAATACTTTACAGTGCTACATGGCTAGTAATTGTTTTACTGATATATGGCGTGCAGCCTAAGCCAAATAGAACCAGACACACACCATGATTACATAAATTTATAAATACTAATAAATCTCTTTATTTAAGTGTCTAGTTGATTAATGAGAGGAATGAGCTCTTAAGCACAGATGTAATAAGAGGAGGCACATTACTGGCACCCCAAGGTTTCAAGGCCTCAACTACATACATTTTGCTTCTGGTCAAGGAACTGCTGACCATTTCCATGGCAACCAGTCAAGACTTCTTTAACCAATCCTTTAGCCAAGGACTCGGCAGCCAAGAGGTCCAATGCACAGGAAGCCCTTTTGGCCTGGTTTTTCAACACATGTACACAATCTGAAATCAATAATGCAACAAAGTAAACATACACCAAATACCCACAGATAACTTGTGCTCACCAATGGTTATTGACTAGAATCAGGGTTCATGCTACATTTTTGTTTCAAAATTCAAGGACTTTTTAAGCACTTTTCAAACACAAAAATTTGATTTTCAAGGATAAAGTTTTTTGTATTAGAATGTGGTTTAAACATTGATTCAATGTTACAGTGCAGCTAATTCAGCCGGGGCCACGTCCACCAATAAAAAACAATCATGACACGCAACGAACCAGTAAACAAGCAACCAGAAACTCTTCATTCAATTATAATTGTTATTTATTTTAAAAGGAAAGTTAGAAATAACATCAAGTTTGCATTAATTTCAAGGAGTATTCCAGGAGTTTTGGCGTTTTCCCCTATTTTCAAGGGCTTTTCAAGCGCCCTTAAAAACGTGTTTTCAATTCGAGGACTTTTCAAGGATTCGCTGCGCTCACTCATGAGAGATCTTTATCAAAGATAAAATTTGTATCTCCGCGTGCCTATGTAATATCCTCTATATCTTTTTTTAAAGATAATTTATCTAAACATTAAATGAGTTTTAAAATTACACCAAATATTCAACTGTTTATTGAGCTTTTCAACCTAGTACATGATTATAAAAGCAAGAAACAAATAAGCCAAGATTTGTGATTGGCTGAAGTCAATGTGATACTGATTCTGCTCTCTTCTGATTGGTTCCAATTTTCACAATGTGATTGGTTAACTTTATAACAAAGGTCCCATTTGGAGTGGCTGCACATTAATTTTGATGCTTTTTTAAAATAAACAAAACATTACCATCAGCTGAACTAGAATCCTCTTTGAATCCAAGTTGTAAACTATCTGGAGACGCTTTACCTTCATTATATGTCTAAATAAGGAAAAAATATGGAAATCCAATAAATACACCAGTTTCACATTCAATGCATACCACTGTCTTTGAAGATTATTATCATTATTATTATTATTATTATTACAGACTCAATTGCACAGGCTTAGCCTCGTTTATAAGTCAGCTATTCACAGATACCATTAAAAGTCTGTGGGATTTCAAAACATTGGTATTGCTCAAGCTGCACATTCTTTACATTAAAGTTAACAAATTGCAAATGATTTACTCTTGCAGAGATGAGTCTTCAGTCTTAAAACACAGCGGTATTTACAGAATGAGAAAAGGGACTATTTCCATACCTTTACCATGGCATGGGATTAGAATTTCACATGGGAGGGGAGGGTTATGGAGGAATTGTATTCAAATACTTTCTTTTAACATGAAGAATCCCCAGTTCTCAGGGCTTAAAATGATGGCTGGTCAGTTGAGTCATGTTTTAGCTCAGTCATACCTCATTACTGGCTCAATGTTACTGGTCAAATTAAATGACCGGCAAAGCAAAGATTTTACCCGACAAGTTTCAGTTCTGGCCATTTCAACGGCTTGTTGTGAAATTGTTTTTTCACTACTGCCAGTCAAAAACATAAAAGGTATCGACGTATTATTTTTGATTGACAACAGAAAAAAATCTGTCCCATTAAAGTCTGACACGCGATGCAACATTGAACGCAACAGGACTGTTGCAGCGTGTGTACACCTGAAACTTGTTGCATGCAATGTTGCATGCAACAAATCTGAAGTTGAATCGCGCTCTGCTCTTGCAACATTGCGCACAACAAATTTCATCATGTGAACATGGCTTAGACAAGGCTGCAACATTTTAAAATTTCGAGCCAATCAGTTTGCACAAATTTATAACTGCTGACCAAATATCTTAACAAAGCAGGCTGACACAAGCGATGTTGCGTGATTTGATGGCAATGTGTGTCACCCCGATTCAAATTTGTTGCTTGCAATGTTGCACCTTGCTTTGTCTCATTAGCCAATCGCATCCCAAGTTCTCACCTCTGATAAAATTCCCTCAAAACTTTGGTTTTCTTCAATAAACGTTAGAACTCTAGACTTCAGGTCTTCCATTACTACATTATAACTGCAATGCAAAGATGTTTTCATTCATGTTTTAAGATTTTTGAAAGAAATATTCCAAATTATTATATGTTTCCAAATGTACGATTCGAAAAATTAGACACAAAATAAAATAACAAAATAACACAATAACCTTATCCTAGCTGACTTGTCATACAAATTATCTTAAGTTTTAATAGACAACGTGTAAGAATAGTTTAAAAAGAAGCCTTTTTACCTACAATTTCTGAGCAAGTTTTCGTTCCTGACGTCTGTCATCGGTCATACACTTCCAACGAACGTCGGCCCAAAATGCTCATTTTGTCTCGTTCCTAGAAAGTTTTCCAGCTTTTTTCAATGCGACAGCCTTGTAGAAGTAGTTCAGCTGTAGTTAAGGTGGAAGGAAGGATAATTCAAGCTTCATTATGAACAAAATTAGTTCAAAAACACTTGAAAAAATACAAATCTGTTTACCCGCCACGCGCGCTTGAACGAAGTCACGTGCGACACAGGGATCCCATAACAATAACATTGATTATTTCTATTTTTATTTCGCTAAATCACATGAAAATTTAGAGGAAAAAAATGGTTATCTTTCATACTAGGACTGCATCAGAAAGCCATAGATGCAATATTTGTAAAGATTATTGCAATCATGTGCCAAATATAGGAGCAGATCCAACACGGATCCTTTTGCACAAATTAAAGAAAAAGTTGTTTATGCTGAAATGTAAATAAATATGTATCGGGATAAACTTTCACATGGTTTACTTGAAGCTCTCAAATTTAATTTCTATTAAGTCCCTACCTTTTATGGGTTTCCTGTGTGGTATTGGGTTAAGGTACCTTACCTCTATTTTAAATTAATATTCCGAGTCTCCCCCTGGTCAGGTTTTGTCACTTTGTTGCATTATCATATAGATTTCTGGTTTGCGAGTCCCCTTCACTGCCCCTGCGCCATCTTGAAAGGTAACTGTACCTGTGCATCAAAGCGAGAATGGCAGTGCCCTTGCTTTAATACAGCCCTTTTTTAACACCATGGACAATATCATTCATGTCTCCATCATCGCAAGGTCCCACTTCTCATTTTAAATCCTTTTGGAACCATGTCAAATTTGCAGACTGCAGCAGTCAACTGATAAACAGAGTGAATGGGTGGGTTGAGGAAGAATGGGATGAGAGGAAATAATATAGGAGGAAATGGGAAAGAAGGAAATGGGAAAGAAGGGAATGGGATGTAAGGGAATTGAATGAGAAAGAAGGGAAGGCAATTCAACAGGCTGCAGACAGTTTGGCTTCAGCAGCTGTGACCTCAAGTCATAATAATTTATTATAGATCCTTTTAAAAAACAGAAGAATTCCAATCTCCTGAGAATTGCGACATATTGTTTTGTCCCCCAGATTGAGCTGCATTCCCACGTGCCGCAAGGGGTCTATAACATGCTCAACCTAATCCAACAATTGTCTAATATTGAATGAGAATTATAATTTTTAAAGTATAATTTATTTATTAATTGTTCTTATCAAGTACTTTACTAAGTAGTCTAATCGATCAATAATGTAAAGGACAAAATCTTATAATTTTTTAAAACTATAAGATATATATATTTATATATTTTCAATTACCACGTCATCTTGATCGACTAAACTAATATTCATCAACCTATTGACAGTTCATCATAATCTTGACTTTCATAGGCATATTTTGAGAAAATATAGAAAAGACTTTAGTCAAAACATTTTAAACTTTAGAAAATGTGAGGAAAAGATAACAAGGACCAGAGCTACTGATCAACCAATATGTGTTTATGTGGTGGGGGAGGGCCGGGCGTAGATTTGAAAATATTGCCGTCTCTTAAAACTCCAGTGTATGTGGACTAACAGCATCAAATCCAGGAGTAGCTTATTTTGTTATTCTATTAAATTTCTGCTTTTGTTTACTGACCTCAGAAGTGAGGCTCAGGCCACATTACATTGTTGTTTTGGTGTGATCAATAGTGAAGAAAGAATAATGAAAATTTATTGGTCATCATATGGACTATACCTCCAAGCCCGGCCCCTTTTTCTCTGCAGTCTACTATATTTACTATATACTAGTTATACAATGGTTTTAAGCAGCACACCATGTAATATACCACTTGAGGCACTTGCATACTAGTATAGACATGAGCCATTGGGTGAATGTACTAATACATTATGAGTAACAAGAGCATGGTTATAATGATGTAGAACTATTTTATCCTACACCATTGAAAATACGAGTCTACCCACTTGGTTAAAGAAGTACTTGTGGGAAGAAACTGTGGAATACTTAACAAATAAACATAAGTTTTTATACTATTTTTACAATAAATTGCATCATCACATTGTCAAAGTAGTGTGGATCTGTATACTACTTTGACAATGTGATGATGAAATTTATTTTCAATAAGAGGTAAGTAAAAAACTGCTAATATTTTTTTACGAGAACAAGAACAAAAAAAATGAAAAGAGTGCACACTATTAATTAAACGTCAGCTTTATCTGTCTGTTCTCTTATTGATGATAAAAAATAACCAATCAGTGTGCAAGAAATTTGTAGGCATTCTGATTGACTGTGTTTCC
Source organism: Actinia tenebrosa (assembly GCF_029948245.1). Classification (NCBI taxonomy): domain Eukaryota; kingdom Metazoa; phylum Cnidaria; class Anthozoa; order Actiniaria; family Actiniidae; genus Actinia; species Actinia tenebrosa. Next base: position 822,810 of record NW_028292579.1, on the reverse strand, counting down.
ACTGGTGTGAGATAAATAAATATAAAGTTTAGTAAACTGAGCACTGTAACTGTACTTATTACTAACCAATTTCAAGAATCAGACATGGAAAATTTAAAAGTTGAAAGCTTTACGACTAGTTTTTTATCGTTCTTTTTTCCTAAAAAATCTAGCAATGGCTTAAACATTTATCTATGATTATCCTAATTTTTAAAAGTAGAAAACTTAAACACTGTGTCAAGTTTATGTTGTACTTAACTACGTGAGTAGAACAGACCAATCATTATAGTCTCCTACCCGGTTTTCTTAGGGCCATCACCCAAAGTCAACTTATTTAGCTGTGTTGTCACGACAACTCAAACAACATATGATGTAAAAGACTGGCCCAAATCGGCCCCTTTTTATAATAAGCTAAGTTGACGCAAACAACTCTGTATATTATCAGGATTATGCTGAGATAGCTGAGATATATATTAGATGATTTATTACAACAAAAAATTCGCCACACATTTTCTCTTATTTGATGCTGGATCTAAGGTAAATGGATCCAGTGTAAAATAAGAGAAATTGTTGTATGGGGACTTTTGGAGCTTAAATGCAACAACCTTAAAGTCGGCAGAAATGTAGGCAATGTTGTGTTTTCTCAAAATATGAACATTTCAAAACTGAATTGCAAAATTTGGAATTTGGTAACACCACACATTGGTGCTCTATTATCTTAATAACTCTGCTAGTAGCTTACCTATGATTCTTTGTCTTCACTAAACAACTACTGTACACACAGTATTCTTCGATTGCACATTACGTCATTGAGGCCATGTTGGTGCCATTTAACAAAAGATTTCTCATTAGCATCCATTGTTAACAGTACCACAATGGCTGCCATGTTTTTGACTTTTGACTCTTGGGAATGCTTGCAACTCATTTAATATGATATTGTGTGAACTTGACATAACAAATGCAATATCTGTAGATTTTCCTGCAGATAATACATTTATCATGTCAAGTTCAACCAAAGCAGAATATTATATCTTTCTTCTCAATTTACAAAATACGAAATAATAAAACAATAATTAAATTCTGTTTCGCATGATATCATAAATTATCAAGACCTCCAAAGAGTTCCTTTTCATAGGTCTGGATTTTTGAAAAACCTGTGGAAATCCTGTAGTGAAAAACCTGTGAGATTTCAAAAATATTTTGAGATAATTTTCACAGGATTTTCACAGGTTCTCAGTTAGTTAAAAAGACCTCGGCAGGTTCTCAGTCAGATAAAAAGACCTCAGCTGTTTTATCTGCCTCACCCTATGGCTTCGGCAGATAACAAGGCCCTGCCTTCATAATTTAACACATCATGTTCCAAGCTCATCCAATAATTGTTTACTATATAGCTAGTCACTGAGAAGATTCTGCTGTTGATGCTTTGGTTTTCTATGCTTTGTTACCATATGCTTTTTCTGTACTGCTATAAAATGTTGTTTCAAATCCTCAAAGTTGATTCTCTGAACGTGTTCTCGAGTTTCAAAGTCTTGTCGTGCTTCATCTCTGCAAAACATGAGAAATATGTATTCAATAACGTATCAAATGATTACAAATACATTCATTAGTCAAAGTAACAAATGATTAAATGAAATTGAAAACATGAAATTCAACTTTAAGATTCATAAAAGCTGCACGAGTGAGTGTTTTACAAAATCAAGGCAATCTTTTAATTATATACTTTGCAAATTGTTATGCTGCAAATGTTTAAAATTATTTCATACTCTTTTCAAAAAAAACTTAAATCAGTGTTTGTGCTGCGGTAACCACTTAAAATTCAAGGACTATTCAAGGAGTATACAAGGACCCAAAAATGAATTTTCAAGGAGTATGTTCAGCTAACTATGCCAAGGTTTTACACGGTGGTTGTACATGGCCGACTTTCAGATTTTCCAATCTTTCTGACTAGATCTACTTCAGAGCCATGCAAGTAATGATCAAAGTGAAGAAGTTAAGGAGTTTTCAAGGAGTTTCGCTAAAATCATAAAATTCAAGAGCTTTTCAAGTGCCCTTGAAAACTTGAATTAAATTCAAGGAGTTTTCAAGGAGTAGCACGAATCCTGTTAAATGAATGACTAAGGATTTTCCTCATTGATACTAATTTTGGTCCCTTTCCTGGCTAACACTACTGGACACTTTCGCAAAAAGTCTCGTGATTGATGCCAGGAAACACGTGGCCAGAAATGATTAAATGGCATATTGGTTAAAGAAAAGAGTATCATACCTGTATGTTTGTTCTGAGAGGACACGTCCATTAGGTACACAGTCCAGTCTGTGTCTTAATGTTGTGAATGCATCACTTTGAGGTAACAGCATTAAAAGACCATAAAGTGATTTTAATAAGAAATAGTTATGTTGGGTGTCCAATAACTGGAGTCTGAGATCTGGTGAATAAAACAAAAAATGATGATTAAGAGTCATGACTACAACTTACTTTTTAGACAATTTGAGCCAGCAGTAAAATGAAATAAATAAAATAAAATAAAAATAAATGGGATTAAAGATTGATTCCACAGAGTGGCTCTTCTTCCACTGGACTTCAATTGGAATTTAGAAGTTGATTTTTGCGGAGGGAGGAAAGCCAAAGGACCCAGAAAACCCTCGAAGCACAGGAGAGAACCAACAAACAACTCAACTCACATACAACACCGAGCTCATCGGGTCTCGAACCCAGGTTGTATTGGTGAGAGACGAGCGCTCTCACTGCTACATCACCTACACTTCCCATAAAAGTACGCAGGACAGTTGCCCTAAGAACCCAGTAGATTGACCATAGCCATGAGTCTCCCTGTAGCTTAGCAGCAGAGCGTTCGACCGGTATCTGGAAGGTCACAGGTTTGATTCCTGTCAGATAGACTCAGGATTTTTTTGAGTTCCCTGATTAGCGATTGACAATTCTAAAAGTTACTAATATTTCTTTCCCAGCTACCATCCTTCTCTTAAATCACTTTTCATTATCCTATCTCGTTACGATTTTGAGCTGCCAATACCGATCTATATCGACGGTGTTGGAAGACCACTAGTCAAAATTGCAATAATTTATATTGTATAGAGGCTTTGCACCATCAAGTGATGGCAGGAGGGAGGAACAACTAAATCTGGTCTGGTCTGATTTACATGAGAAAGAATTCAGTTTCCCGGGGAAAAAAGGCTCCATTGCTGTGCCTCCTGTCATGCCTGCCATCACGTGATGGTGCAAAGCCTCTATTCTTTGGGTGCAACCACAGGACTCAAAATCCCTAGAGATATAAATAACAATGAAGCAGTCGGTTGATCTAACAAGAGAAGCTAATCATGAAGGTTGCTTCGTTATAAACCAACATAGCGGGTATGAGGTAACACACCCAAGAATCTAGAAGTATGAACTACTAGTCCCATGAATGTCCATACACCTATTTCAAAAAACATTGTTGGTCAGCGATCTGAAATGGGTGGTCTGATCAAGACGAAACAGATTTTTTTATGCTCTCTGGTTAAAAATATGAAAAATGTCATTTTCAAATCAAAGGTGATGCCTTATATTCCAATTTGAAAGGAAACTGTGTTGTTCAGCTGTGAAAATGTTACCATTCACCTTTTCGGCGCAAGCTTGGATTGTGTTATGGTCACCAAAAAGTTCGGACATTGTTCTTGAATTCCCATACAATTTCACTGGCTTAAGTCCACACATTTGCACGGAAACTCGAGAGCAATGTCTGAATTTTTTGGTGACTGTAACACAGTCCAAAACAATTTATACCCGGTGACGGCTAGCGCAGAAAAGGTTAATTTGTAGAATCATACTAAGTCGTCAGATTTCAGATCTCCTACTGACGTTTTTTAAAATAGGTGACTGTACAGTTTGAGAGATGTCATTCACATTTGAGAGAAGATGTCATTCACATTGTTTCTACTTACAAGTAAATATTGGAGATTCTATAAGCTGAACAAGCTTGTCTATTTGTACTAAAAAGTCTACATTCACTTCTAAATCACCACTAAAATGTTGTCAAGAAAATAATACAGAAATCATGAAATACAAGTAATGCACAGTTTCAAAGACAAATGAGACATTGATTATTGAGCTGCTAAGTTGTTGACACATTTTTGGGTCCAACTGCTTACAAAAACCACTAAAATAAAGTGAAAATCGTTTTCAATGATTTAACCTTCACCTGAAACAATTTAGGCTTTAGACAACAAATCCTGTCATGAAAGAAAAGTAAGAAAATCTTTTATAGGAGCCCTTTAAAATTTCGTTTTGGAAGTCATTTTTCCAGATAAATGACATCTCACTTATAAAAGCTCTATAATGATGAAATAGCTTTAGACTTTAGCTATAGTTTATTCACACATATTGAATTATTAATTAAATATTACGAAGGGAATTATAAATTAAAGGTATAAATTTGTAGAACTAATATGTAGACTAGAGATTTAGGTTCATGTGTAGTGGCCAAAGTAGTTTACAAATTTTGAGTTGGCCGCCACAATAACATTACTTTAATGTTACTAGTTGGAAAAAATGTAAGACATGAAGCTAAAAAGGATACAATATCAGGATAAGATCACAAGCATGATGATAGTTCTGTGTTAACAAGCATAAAGAAACTGTTGCCACAGGATTATGACACCAGGACTTGTACAAACAGCAAAACAATGAACAGCTTTCCTATAACAAAAATAAACAGTGTTAAGACCCACACACAATAGTTGGACAATAAAGATACTAATCTGCTTAAAACTACCAGTATTTCAAAAAAGTATGAAGGGGTGAACTGCTGGCAATAGAGAGTTTTAGATTTACGTTCATGGCAAACGTGAAACGTCAGTTGACCAGTAAAAAATTCTTTTAAATTACTGAAAAAGAATCGCAAAAAAGTCCAAGTAGTAGAAAAACAAAAGAGTATTTGCACTTGGTGAGAAGGTAAAATACATGAAAACTATGAAAACGTGGTCACGTTTGCCGTTTGCGGGGAGAAAAAAAAGTCAATCTTCTAAAACGAGGGGAATAAAAGCATCGTGGGAATGAATCTATAGAAATGTCTTTTACTTACAGCAGTGCTAAGCTCCTTCAGCTGTAACCTAAGATCAAAGAGTTCTCCTGACGTCAGCAATATCATGTTGAGATACCGAACCATCAATGCAGCAAACTGGAAGTCCTCTTCTTGAAGAAGGATTTCTGATAGAGATCTATAAATGTCTTCTACATATAACAGCAAGCATAATTGTCTGAAACCAAGAAAATATTTTTTTTTAGTTATATACTGTAAGTGGGAGCATGGCTATATCACAGATCAAACCCTGAAACAACCTCTGGGCTGATCTAAGTCAGGGCATGGCTAACTCACAGATTGAACCCTGAAACAACCTCTAGGGTGATCTAAGTCAGGGCACCGCTAACTCACAGATAAAATTTAAAATTGAGCATGTTGGGTTTTCTAAAATGTGGAAAACTGAAAAACCCAGAGAAAAACCCTTAAAATCAAGACCCAACAAAAATCAAACCTGAAACCCCAGGGGGAAGGTGAGGGGTTCTCACCCTGTCAAACAAAACTTGAGAAAGTCACCTTAATATAAATGATCCTCTTTCTTCCAAAAGCTTTCTATCTTTTCTGAACAGCATCATAAGACTGTGCATAAATTTGTGAAAATATTTGTTCAGTTGACGAGGGAGTACGCTGGATTCTTCTGGTGATGGTGGAGAACTTGATGAAATCATGCTTGACGGAGGGCTTTCTCTTGGAGGTCCAGCAGATGATGCTGAAATCTCAGCTAAAACTTCTAAATCCAGTAAAACTACCTGTGAAAAAATACAACAGGGGTACATATTAACTGCAGTTCAAACCATAACATGTTATTATCGTTAAACTTCTCATTAAATAAGTGTTAATAGAGACTAGGGGCGTCATGGTATAAGTGGGGGTGTCATGGCTGGGGGCGTCATGACAAGGGGGCGTCATGAATGGTTACCCAAACTGCAGCTTTAGAGTGAAAATTGAATCAAAGTTATGTCAAACTTGAACCAATAAGGAGCAAGCAACAAAGCCTAGATACCTGAGAAAAAATTTAGATGTTATCAAAAACCCTAGCAATGAGAGATTGAGTCTTCAGTCATAAAACACAGCTGCAGTATTTACCAAATGAGAAATGGGACTATTAAGATACATAGAGTAGAGTTGTTTGTTGGTTCTCTCCTGTGCTTCGAGAGTTTTTCTCTGGGTTCTCCGGTTTTCCTCCCTCCTTAAAAACCAACTACTAAATTCTAATTCATTCTTTGGGCTTTCACCTAGTTTGGAGCCTAGCTCTGTTGTGATTGTCCCGTGCTGTGATACAACAGCTAAAGCTAGTAGAGTCTAAACTTTTGCAAGGTCTAAAACCCAGCCCCCCTTTTAAGGTTACCCCTGCCGCGCCCACTCATCATTTAGAAAAGATTATAATAAATCATCTGGTTTTAAGGTACATACCTCATCTGATGGGTCTGACAGAGTTTTTAATAATTCCGGAAACAATACTTCGATGTGTTGGAAAAGCTGTTGAAATAGAAAGACACAAAGATTAGAAACTTGTAAAACAATGTCAATCAAAAATAGGCAATTTGTTTTGGGAATCACAAATCGAGTATAAAACTAGTCAAGACTTGCTTCATATGCCACTCGTTAAACTCATGATTCATATGTTGACTCCAAATCAGTTTGAAGCGACTTCTGATTCAGATAACACACTTAATATGTAGAACTAAAGTAAATTACCAGTAAGCTGGCTGTGCCGAATGTAATTGATAAATTAATGGCAAAAGTGCAGCATATGGATCAGTTTGGTGATGCAATGAGCACAGGATATGCACGCTATATAAATAATAAAGTTTGGTCTGGCAGTCAAAATTTGGTACAGCAAATGTGTTAAGTTTGACAGGGCTTGCCACATTATGCAACACTGGAGTGGCAGCTGATTCACACGACACTCTTCTGCTGCACTTAAATCATCAATTAGGTTTGGCATATTTGTAGAGTGGTGTATGGAATGGGTCTATATGATACAGAGTTGAGGTTTTACAACATGGTCTTCAAAGCCACGGCAAAATTCTAACCATCAGTAGATACTGGCTATTGATGTTTCATCTTCCCAAGCTGATGTTCAACCAAGTAAACCAGAGAGGAAATTATAAATACAAAATGAAAAGAAACACTAATACTAGAATAAACTGAGAGAAGGAATCCATGGTATTTATGCTTGAAACCATTAAAGGCACCATTTGATGCTATTTCTAGAATCACAATATTGCAATATTGCCATTGTTTGTTTTCCTGCACTCTCGAAATGTGCTTATTCTATGCTGCTTGCTCACATTTTTCTTATTTGAAAAAGACAAGAAAACCAGAACAAATAGGATAGCTGCATGCAGTTCACATGTGCAGAAAAACAAATGATCAAGTGAATGATTCTAAAAATAGAATTAAAGATTCTAAAAATAGTATCAAACAGTGCTCATGAGATTCCTTCTCTTAGTTCATATTCTTTTCATTATACCTTATTAGGTGTCTTCAAATGCAGCTGTAAAACCCATCTGAGCATTGCAATTCTAGTTGGAATTGATTTATGTGCCAATTGTTTGGTAAGAACCTCCACAACAGGTCTCAGATCTAATTGAATCTGCACAACAGTGATATCGTCACACTCCATGGACACAGTTCCTGTCTCTATTGTTTTATCATCGTCCTCAGTGATTAAGCGCATCAAACACTGGTTTACTGTTGTGGCTACGTCTTTGATGTTGAGCTTGTCTTGCTCATAGGAAATGCAGGGAAGGACTGACTGGATGATTGCCGCACTGAATTGTAACATGGTACGACCAGACAGAGCAATGAATTCCTTAATCCACGTCAATGCTGTGAATTGTATTACTTCATCTGAGGAGAAAAAGATACTTATAAGCTGACTAGCTGACTGAAGGAATAGTAATGATGAAAAGGTAAATCAACAACTGAAGGAATAATCAATTGAAAAAGCAAATATTGAGTGAAAATGTGAGTTAATGAAGGAATGGATGGAAGGATGAAAGGAAGTGTAGAGAGAAGATTGTAATTGTTCAATGTGTAAGCTCAACAGGAGTGTTGGTTGTGTGTGCTTTGAGTTTTATGCTTTGTACATATTTTCACATTACTGTTGGTCGATAAAACATATTCATGGAAACTTACAGGCCAAGAAAAATAAAGGACCAGGCTAAAGTGAGAAAGTGAATGACTGAAGAAAGGGATGAAAGGAAGGGAGGGAGGGAGGAAGAGAAGGATGGAAAGATGGATGATTTAAGTAAATGAGAGTGCCAAAAACTATTTTCTTGAAGAAAGGCTATTGTACAAGGCTAAAATCTTGTTATTCAGAAAGTTTAATTTGTTTGGATGTGAGATGACCGATGAAAGTGGAATCAAATTAGTGTTAACCCAAAGCAAAAATGTTATTCCAAAATGAGGTTCAGGCCTTATTCCCCATATATTTTCTATAAAAAAAGCCTGACAAAGCTACATCCTAACACAAATGCAACAAAACATCTTTGTACAATTGAAAATACTGCTTCAAACAGGCATTTTATCATAGTACATCAGTTTCTAACTGTTTAAAAAAGGTTTTGAGTGTTAACCCAAAACGAAAATTGGGATCAAAACTCATACAAAAGTCTAGTTTTTGGCCCTTTTTGCCATTATGGCTCATTATTGAAAAAAAATCCTCTTAATATTTAAATTAACATCAAGAATATGGGTTAATTGATCAAGCCTTAGCAGCCATTCTCAATCACATGCGCCGCTCTAGCAATTGTTTCTGTAGAGATGACAAAGCTTTTGGTGTACGTCAATCAAGGCATTTCCATGACATTCTATAGGCACGTGTCCATATAGCTTTGTGTTTTCCAACAATGTTATGGAAACGCCTTCTTTGTCGCCAACAGAAACATTCACTATAGGGTGAGTGTGATTGAGAATGGCTATAAACCACCTTTCTTCTCACCTTCGGACTGTGAATGAAGCACCAGAATGTTGACCATCTCAGCATAATTAACAGTTTCTGGTGACTTCTTAATTTCACGTAAGATCTCCCCAAGCAACGCTTCACACCTGTCATCCACATCAAAAAAGGAAAATGTTTCCAGTATCAACAAGCATTACCTTTTTTACAATAACAGAGCATAATCGGATTGACTGACACCTATGACCAATGAGAGGACCATCACATACTGTAGTATGCGGTTTTTTTGCTTTTAGATGTGTTTTTTCTTCATTGTAATCATAGATGATGTTTTAAAATGTTCAAAACTACTGCACTCATGATTCCGCTTGAGTTCTGAACATTTTGAGATGTCGTCTATGATCAATAAGAGGTTTGTTAAATTACAGAAATCATGTATTTTTTTGGCAAAATAGAGCTACTAGTGAATCAATATTTTACTGTTTGGTGTTTAACATCAATAAAATTATAAAGTTGGTTGTTATTATTATTGATATTACATACATTTTTCTTATCTCTCCACTGCGATCCTTAAATATCGCAAATAATCCATCTAAAAATTCAGGCAGATGGCCTATCAAGTCCAGGTCAGGGACTGAAGCAAGAACCATAAGCTAAACAACAAAGAAGAGTGCAATAGAAAATTAGAGAGAGATAAATGGTGGCATATTGATTCCATAGACTAACCTACAATCAAAATAATATTCATAACAGAAATGGGAATTAACAGGTGACTCCACAGAGTGGCTCTTCTTCCACTGGATTCCAATGGGAATTTAGAAGTTGATTTTTACAGCTGGAGGAAAACCAATTACCAAAAACCCTCCAATTACGAGAGAGAACCAACAAGCAACTCTGACTCAAATATGACAGCAAGTCTGGAGAGTCTCAAACCCGGGTCACATTGGTGAGAGGCAAGCAATCTCACTGCTGTGACACCCATGCTTGCTAAATTTGCAATATTACAGTGTCGTTTACTACAGTGTACCACTACTAGAATACCTTGCACATTTTCTTTCCTTTGGTTCAGTTTTTAGCACCAATGGGCCTTTTGCACTTACAGTATAAATTATGTGACCCATGCATGTCTCATGAGGATTCATATAGGGGTTTTTAATATGATAGCTGTATGTGCAAATCCTTATGAAATACTCAACATACATGTATCTATTTTTATTTCTTCTGTGTTGTGTTTCATTCACTGAAACTTTGCCTTCTTACTAATATCTACATGCTCTTTGCAATTCTGGCTTTCATTTTGACACAACGTCTTGTTTTACACGGAGTAGGGTCATAAGACCTACTACTGCAAAGGGTCTATAGACCCCTTGCATGTGACGTCAAAGCAGCTTAATTTAGAGGACAAAACAAAAGAATTTCGATCTCGTGAGAATTGAAAACCTATTGTTATGTCCTCCAAATAGACCCCTTGCATGTGATGTCAAAGCAGCTCAATTTGGAGGACAAAACAAAAGAATTTCAATCTCCTGAGAATTGGAAACCTATTGTTATGCCCTCCAAATTAAGCTGCATTCCGATGTGCTGCAAGTAGGGGTCTATTGTCTTACCATTCTCATGAGGTGAAAATATGTAACTAAGAATTATGTAATAAAGATAACAACTAATTAAAAGAGCAAACATCCACTAATATTAATAATAATAATAATATTACCCAAGACACCAGAAACTGCTTTGCATAAGGATTTTTTGTATAGATCCTTTCTCTTAGCAACGGCATGAAAGATATCAAATCAAATGATGAGCTCTCTGTCACAATGTCCTGTTAAAAAACAAATCATTAACAAATTTAGTGTCCTCAGCCAGTAGTATAGGGGATGGGGGTTCCAGCGCAACGACCACCGGAGGATTACCCGTCTAAAGTACCCCCCTCGATTCGTACCGCGATTACCCGCATCCCGTGTTTATGTAAAATATGTTAGTCTATATATGGAGTGCGAAGATTGTAAGAGAACTTTTAAGAAAGAAGTGGACTTGAAGAAGCATTTGAAGATGAAGACGAAATGTATGAGCAGCTATAATTGTGGATGTGGTAAGAAGTTTGAGACTAAGGTTAAATTGTTTTGGCATTGTCAGGATTGTGAGTATGACTACGACGATCTGAAAAGGGTCTGGAATTAGGTATAAGATATTTCCTATTATATAGATGGAATCCCAAAGCAATTTCGAAACGGTGTTAATACCCGGTAACGGTGAGATTGACGTTAGACAGTTTTGGCGTCAGTCAGAAAGGAAGGTCAAGAGAACGCTTCGAAAAGGCATAGAAGAATTAGGAGCCCTGAAAGCTAGTATAATGGTAGAAGTAAGTTTATCAAAAGATGAGGTAACGACAACAGCAATGCTGCGATCAAAGTCACTGGTTATATTAGAGTCCACGAATCTGGATAGGTCACTCAGCGAAGCCTTAGAAGCAATAATGGAGTCGCTGTCTAACTACACGAAAGAAGGATCAGGTTGGACAGTGGAGGAGGTAGAAGGTATGGAGGTTAGCATGGCAAGGTACGTGCCAATACGAGGAGGAAGTTACGTGCCCCTGCCGGTGTGGGTAGAAAGGAAGAAGGCAATCGTTAACGTAAAGAATGACGACAACCGCTGCTTTATGTGGGCAATACGATCCGCACTGTATCCAGTAGATAAGGATCCATGTAGACCAAGCAAGTACCCAACAGATGATTTGGAGTGGGATGGCGTAGAGTTCCCAATGCAGCTGACAGACATACCGATATTCGAGCAGGAAAATGACCTAGCCATTAACGTTTACGGAGTCAGAGACCAAACGATAGTACCACTAGTGTTGTCAAAGAGTAAAGGAGAACGAATACACCTTTTCTACCACGGCGGACATTATTCGTGGGTTAAACATGTTAGCAGACTGTTTTACAGACACACCAAGCACAAAGGTAAGAAATACTTCTGCGACTGTTGTTTGTTATCCTTTACCAGCGTTAAAGCTCTAAAGGATCACGACGAAATATGTCGCGGAGTCGAAGAAGTGGCGCAACGGATCCAGATGCCCACAGATAAGAACCTATCGTACTCAGACCATCAAAAGCAGATGCAGGTGCCTTACGTGATATATGCAGACTTTGAAGCGTTGATAACTAAGGAAGAGCAGAAAAGTGGTGCCACGAATAAGGTGGGATTACACGAGATCTGCTCCTTTGGTTACATAGTAGTCAGATCAGATGGTAAGGCCGACCCTCCTGTAATTTACCGAGGTAAGAACGCAGCTAATGAGTTTCTAGAAGCATTGCGAGAAGAGGAGGAAGAGATAAGAGAACAATTAAGACGCCCAAAGAAGATGGTATTTACCAAAGAGAACCAGGAGGCTTTTACCAAGGCAAAGAAATGCCACATTTGCCAACATACGCTTCTCCAGTTTGGAAGACGGGCCAAGAAAGCGTGGGACGAAGATGGAAAGTATCTAGGAGAAGCTCATTTCAAATGTGGTAGGTATGCAAGGAAGGGGGAAAAGCCCAACAAGCCTTCCACCCACTGCATTCATTGTCATAAAGCATTCGTTGAGGATTTCTATGTGGATAAGGTTAGAGATCACTGCCACATCACGGGTAAATACAGAGGAGCGGCTCATTGGAAATGCAATATAAACTTCAAAGTAGACCCAGAAATGGAAATACCCGTATTCTTTCACAATTTAAGGGGTTACGACAGTCACTTACTCTTACAAGGAACAGACGGCTCCGAAGTAAAGTGCATACCCAACAACAAAGAAAGGTACATGTCCGTAACCGTAGGCAAGCTAAAGTTCTTAGATTCGCAGCAGTTCATGGCGGACTCCTTAGCAAACTTAGTAAGGTATAACACGGAGTTCCCCATTTCCAGTCAATACGGCACGGAAAGGAAAGGAGTCTACCCATACGAATACATGGATTCCTGGGAGCGATTCGAAGAACCCCTACCACCCAAAGAGAGATTCTACAGCACCCTAAACGAGTCCGGTATAAAGGACGAGGAGTACCAGCATGCGTTAGATGTGTGGGAAAAGTACTCCTGTGAGAATATGGGAGAATACCACGACATCTACCTACGTTCAGACGTAGTGCTGCTCGCAGATGTTTTCCAAAGCTTTCGAAAGATGGCAATGGAATACTACGGGTTGGATCCAGCGAACTTCTACACGGCTCCTGGGCTTAGTTGGAGTGCGCTTCTAAAGAAGACAAACGCGCAACTGGATCTCCTAACGGAATACGACATGTACCGCTTTATGGAAGACGGTATCCGCGGCGGTGTTTGCGGACCCAGCAGACGATACGCAAAAGCGAACAATCCCACGGTGGAGTACGACCCGGAGAAGCCAACCACATACATCTTCTACTTAGACGCAAACAACCTCTACGGTTGGGCAATGTCGCAGTACTTACCTGTACGCGACTTCGAATGGGACAACATAAAGCCCATAGAGTTTTACCTAAACGTAGGTAAAGAAGACGACAAAGGTTACGTGCTGGAGGTGGACCTGGAGTACCCAGAGCATTTGCACGACGCACACGATGAGTTCCCGTTAGCACCAGAAGCGATAGAGATACCATTTAAGCAGCTGAGTCCGCTGCAAAAGCAAATGTGTCCCGGATACAAGCCATACAGGAAGCTAACGATGAACCTGATGGACAAGAAGAAGTACGTGGTGCATTACCGCAACCTGCAGTTCTATGTGCGCCACGGCGTACGCGTGAAGAAGATCCACCGCGTTTTGAAGTTCACGCAGGAACCATGGATGCGCTCCTACATTGACTTTAACACACAAAAGCGTGCGCAGGCAAAGAATGACTTCGAAAAGAACCTGTTTAAACTAATGAACAATAGCGTATTTGGTAAGACAATGGAGAACATCCGCAAGCGCGTAAGCATAAAGATAGCCAGCACCAGAGAGGAAGCAGAAGCATACGTGTCACAGCCTGGATTCGTTAGATACGTAGAAATGTTAAACTTCTACGTGATTCACATGAAGAAAGCGAATCTATTCCTGAATAAACCCGTATACACGGGGTTTACAGTGTTAGACCTATCAAAGCTGCTTATGTATGAGTTTTACTACGACAAGCTAAAACCGAAATACGGTGATAAGTGCCGCCTCTTATACACCGACACCGATTCCTTGATACTAGAGGTGCAGACGGAAGACATTTACGAAGACTGTGTTCCCGACATCGATGAATACGACACCAGCGATTACCCACGCGACCACTTTCTTTACTCCCCTAAAAACAAGAAAGTAATCGGGAAAATGAAGGATGAGATGAAAGGAAAACCCATCGTGGAATACGTGGGCCTGAAACCAAAGATGTACAGCGTGCTAAAGCTGGACGGTGTAGAAAAGAAAGCTAAAGGCGTAAAAAAATACGTGGTTAAGAAGGACATAACCCACGAGTCCTACTTAAAGGTCCTGCGTACGCGTAAGGAACAGCGGCATAAAATGAACAGCCTGCGCAGCTACGGACATCAAATACACAACGTTACACAGGAGAAGGTGTCACTGTCTGCATTTGACGGTAAGAGGTGGATGTGTGATGATGGTATCCATACGATAGCATTCGGACATCATACGATAAGCAGTTCTTCTTTGACGAACCCACGCGTGGGACCATCGTGAAGATAATACAAGATGGGCTGACCCTTCTTAGCTATCGCACTTCGGATCTGGTAAGTTTCCAAAGACCAATTGGGATCCGTAGCTCTTTTGGATCCTCCTTCTAATTCACCCGGCTCATAGAGATATCGAACCGTGACATCACCTAATCTCTTTTCCTGGGGGAAGACTGCCCTCGAACTTCTGACGAAGGACTTATGTTCCACGTGTTTCTTTTTTATAGCATCCTTGGGTTTCATTCCCGTAGCCCTGGCCGCCTCGTTGTTCAAAGCCGCGACGACCTGGGGGAGCCTCTGAGTCCATTCCCTGTTGCGTTTGGAGGGATCTTCCAGCTCTTTCCAATACTGGTATCCAAAGAGACGCTCGGCCAGGGTCTTATTAAATCTTTCAACAATGCTCTGACCCCTGTGGTACTCAGCTTCAGCTCTCCTAATTTTAGTGTCGTGGTCTTTCAGGGTCTTAGTAACCACGCCCATGAACTCTGTCCCCGCATCCACTTGCAGCAGCTTAGGCCATTTCAAGACGCGCTTATAAATTCTACCTAGGGCTTCTGCGACTTCCCCAGAATCCTTGCTGGTTATGGGTTCGGCGTCCTTGTATCTGCTTGCGATATCAACTACGGTCAAAGCGTACCTATAGGTCTTCTTTCTCACCTTGTCGTGCGGTAAGAAGAGCAAATCTGCCTGATGAACTTCATTGGGGGCATTTACGGTAAAGCTGGGCCTGGGAATGTACTTAGGCACGGGAAGATAGACCTGCCAGAGGGTTTGTTTTCTTAACCAGTTCTTAGCCGTTTCTTCTGATACCCTGGCCGCGGTCGCGAGTTTCTTGATAGCCGACGCTCCTTTCCAATAGCCTTCAGGCCCATAGTAAATCCTTTTGAGTTTGTCCTCTACGCGGCCCATTATATGAATTCCAAAACAAGACTGATCTTACGTCCGTTGAAATCCACCGTCTTTCCGTCCACTTTAATGGTAATGTTTATGCTTTCTACCAAATGAGATAAGTCATAGCTTAAAGAAATGGGAGTGTATTCTACTGGGTCAAATGGATTACCTTTGGGCAGAAACTTGGACATAAGAGAAGACTTTTCTCCATTGTTGTAACTATGAACCAAGTCGCAATAGACTTCGTAAGAGGATGCGACTTTCCATTTTACGTCAAGTTGACCATTGATCGTGGTACTAGTAAGGCCCAGGAGTTCTACCAATGGACTGCCCTTTAAATTAGCGCTTCCACTATTTTTCTTGAATTTCATTTCATGGGGTAATCCTGTGGTAAGAGTATATCCATGCTTTGCTAGCTCCTTAGCCAGTGTTATGGGGGTGTAATGGGAATCTGGTATTTTTGGTTTGGTGGAAGTCACGACGACAAAGCCATTAATTAAATTATACCAAGAATTGTACAAAGAGCAACTAACCAGCCGAACCCTTTCCGCGCGGATGGGAGGATTCAGATAAGTAGTAAAGTTATTCTTGTCGCTTTCCAAAAAGACGATCATTATATTAGATACGCCAAAGCCACGCCTCCCGCCAGCCCTGCGACTCCTACGAAGACCAACTCACTATCTTTTTGTTTCTTAGAAGGCTGGTAGTAATTCTCGAACTGAGGCCTTTTCAGCCTAAAGTCGGGGTGCGCCTGCGCATAGAGCTTAAAGGCGTAGTCTGTGTTTTCGAAGTTCTTATCCGCCTGCATTTTGTCTTGGTAATTCTTGTCCAACCAATCCCGGTAGGCTTGTCTCTTCTTATTCCAAGCCGCCACGTCCCTTTGATATTGCTCCAGCGCTAAGTCGTGCCTCTTCCTTTCGGCGTTAGATTCTGCGTTTCTATCACCGCTAACTAATTTATCCAGATATCTACCACCATAATTAGCCCCTGTAAATGCTAAAGCTGCAATGACTCCACCTGCGACTAAGCTAACCATTATACGTTAGGCAGGTACTTTTCCTTTCGTAGGTAATCCTTTAGCATGATAGCCCCGCCAACGGCAGCGGTCATCTTAGCGAAATTAGCGAAGCTCTTGCTTGGGTCTTCAGTAAAGTCTTCTTTGAGCACTTTCTTACCAACCCAACCAATACCCGCAACGATGGAAGTAATGATAGCTGCTTCTTCAACAGTTTTCAACAACGCGGTTGACATTATATTACAAAGCGAGAAGGTTATTCCATTTCAGGGATTTTGCTTTTTCTAACCTCCACAGGTGCGCGATATGTTGGCGGTTCTACCTTTTTCGTAGCCCGCCATTGTAAGTAAAGGCTGCCTGCTGCTATGATGACTCCTAACGCGCCAATGACGTACCCAGGATTAATAAAGGATTCGCTTTCGTTCTCCACCTTTTCTTCTTTTTTGGCTTTGTTCTTCCTGTTCATCTCCGCGAGCTTCTTTCCCGCGGCAACTCTGCCTGCAGATTTAGCCTTGGTAATCTTCTGCTCGGGTTGCTCTGCCTTCGACTCTGGTTCACTCATTTATATCTAAGGACTTGAAGGACTTGACTAAGTACTTGAGAATGACTTGACTAAGTACTTGAGAATGACTTAAGGACGACTTGACAATGACTTGACTAAGTACTTGAGAATGACTTAAGGACGACTTGACAATGACTTGACTAAGTACTTGAGAATGACTTAAGGACGACTTGACAATGACTTGACTAAGTACTTGAGAATGACTTAAGGACGACTTGACAATGACTTGACTAAGTACTTGAGGCGACTTGATCATCAGCAAGTGCTGCCTGGAAGACCTTTTCGACTTCTCTATCCTTCTTGAAGTCCTTCCAAGATGTTCCGAAGGAACCTAGTACCTCCTTCAAGTCGACGTGCTGAGCTACGTGAAGTGCCGCAGAGGCGACTGCCATTAACTTACCGCACTTCAAAGACAACCAGCCGCAGGTTATCTTAAGTTCTTGGGCGATGACATAGTCCTCGCTAATGTCCTTCCGCAGTTGCTCCACATCGTCTATGGGCAGTGCAAGTCCAAGCAATTTAGTCGCAAGTCGGATAGCGGAGTCTGCGACGGCGTCCGTGGTCTTACTTGCAAGGGCAGCCTCGTACCTCTTATGGAACTTTTTGACTTCCTCTTCTGACAACTTGTTAACTTGCTCATGGGTAAGTTCCTTGCCTATCATTTCTTTACACTTCCCCGAAGACACAAGGATGTTGAGTTGTTCCTTGAGGTTACTTTCGTCTAACTGTGTGGGGACTTCATCTAAGAGCTGCTCAATCTCCATATACATTAACGTCATAAGGAAACCTCAAAGAAAAGATCATCTTGGAATGTTGATGCGTCTTTAAATGCCGCATGTATTCATGCAACTGTTCCTTGCTTATCTCACCGCCGTAGTCGCTTAAGATGGTTTCCAGGTCTGACTTGCTCGGAGTATAAAATACGACCAGGGAGCCTATGTTTTCCCTGAAGGGCTTAGAGACGCTGGTAAGCTGCTGCGAGAGTAACCAAACGCTGATATTGTCATGCCTACCGCTGAAAGCAAGCTTCACCAATTCGGAGGTGCGCTTTTTTACGTCATCCCCACAGGCAATGTCATCCAGTATGAGTAAAGTCTGTGTATCTTTAGGGAATTGCTTGTGCCAGAACTTAAGATGGCTGGATAACTCGTTGGGGTCTAAGATATCTACGAAGAAGTCGTCATCATTCCTGCCTATGCCTTCCCAGGTAACATTATTCCTGTAGGTGGGGCATAATAGCACGATATAGTCGAAGCGGTATCTAAAGGGTCCTAATAGCTGCTCCACGACAAATTGTGTCTTTCCACAGCCGGTGGGTCCTACTATCAGAGCGTTACAAGGTATGTGATCTGGGTTCATATATAGATGGAACCAGTGGAAGCAATGCAAAGAATCGTAGCCGACGCAAAAGATAAAAAAGACACCATAGAAATGCAAAGGGAGGAGATAAACCGGTTAAAAGAGCGCGTGCAGGAATTGTACGATGAAATGTGCGGTCTGAAGCGTGCAGAACGGTTTGGCGCCTTGTTGACGATGGCGACGTGGGCTAAGGAGTCCGTTAAGGACTTCATTCAATATCCCCCCTAGAATGTTAACAATTAGGTTAAGTAATTGTTAAGGAATAACATACCTCGAATTAAAGATGTCTTAGAATGTTAACAATTAGGTTAGATCTTTGTTAAGGAATAACATACCTCGAATTAAAGATGTCTTAGAATGTTAACAATTAGGTTAGATCTTTGTTAAGGAATAACATACCTCGAAATAAAGATGTCTTAGAATGTTAACAATTAGGTTAGATCTTTGTTAAGGAATAACATACCTCGAAATAAAGATGTCTTAGAATGTTAACAATTAGGTTAGATCTTTGTTAAGATGTTATATAGTGGTTATCGTACTGTTATGTATAGATGGACTGCGCGGCGTGTAAAAAGAAGTTTAGCTCCAAGCAAAGACTACAATACCATGTCCGTAATGGTGTTTGCACAAAGAAATTGAGTAAAGTTTGTAAGGATTGTGGTAAGGAATTCAGTACTGTTCAAAAGATGCGACAACATCAGGACAAGCGTATTTGCATACTTTGCAAGGGCTGCAATAAGGAATTCCCTTTGGGAATGCAGCAACACTTAAAGAGAGGAGTTTGTGATCAGACCAGGCAGTGTGGTTTCTGCAATAAGATACTTAGTAGTCGACAACGTCTTCAAACGCACCGGAAAACGCATGAACTAAGTTATAAGTTCCACTTTAGGAGCTACGACTTAGAAGGCGTGGATTGCTACCAATGTGCGGATTTGATGAGTCGCTGCCCGCATAAAGAGGATTACTTAAGGAATCGCATAGATTACCATAAGAAAATAGTCCGTACTTTCCCCTCCTTTGAACGCGCCGAAGGCGTTCCGTGGACTAAAAGGGAGTATTGGAGGCAGGAGTGTGATCGCTGTGGTTGTGTCAGAGAAGAAGAACATATCTTCAACTGCTTAACAATTACTTAACCTAATTGTTAACATTCTAAGACACTCTTTGAAATAGCTTCCGGGTGTCTTAACAAAGATCTAACCTAGATGTCAACGTTATCAGACATCTTTTTTTTTGAGGTATGTTATTCCTTAACAAAGATCTAACCTAATTGTTAACATTATTGGGTGTCTTTATTTCGAGGTTCCCAGTGTCTTAACAAAGACTTAACCTAGATGTCAACGTTATCAGACATCTTTTTTTGAGGTATGTTATATGCTAGCCTACGCAGCTGCCTTTCTGGGAGGCATTCTAATTACCCTTTCAATATATGGACTGTATTACTTGCGAACTACCTGCCGACTGCATTACAACTCCCAAAACACGTAAAAAATACACCTGCCTTCATTGCGACAGGGTATTCTCCGAAGGATCCTTTGTGGGGCATTGGTGCTCTGCGGAGCAGCGGACTTTAGCAGACGTCCTTACGAATGCAGAGGACTCTCAGGCTCATACTTGACTACGTCAAATACCCACCTGCCATCCTTTTTACCATGACTCATAACATGGGTAACGTCCTGCCCTTCGATGGCGTACCTTATCCTATCGGGCGCCCAAAGGGTGTATGTTCTTTTTTTATTCTTTAAGACCAAGCGCAGGCGGTCCAAGTCTTCGAAGACCACATAATTCTTTATCTCGTAGATTTCCCCTATTCCTAAATCCTTCCAGTGTGTTTGGATGAACTTTAACTCGTTAAATTTATCCTTGTCCATATATTCTATGAAATATCTTTAAGTGTGTTGCCAAAGTCTCCGAGGTTTTAAAGACCTTACAACACCACCTGCAGGGAATTCGTAGGTGTTCAGCATACGCAGTGATCTCCCTGCAGATTTCGTCGTAGTCGCTGCCTACGAGCACCTTATAGCCGTTTTCTTCATACCTCTGTAAGAGTAGTTGCTGATCTTCAGATAACCTGCCGTTGCCTTTCGGGGTCTTTAGCTCTATGCAGAATCCACAGTAATGTGTATGCGCATTCAAGATCATTAAGTCGGGTTGACCGCGTTGATATCCTTTCTGCCAGCACTTTATACGTTTGCCGTCCGAATCCTGCAGTTCACCTAGACCAGGGGCTATGAGCATTTGGGGGTAAAACCTGCGGATGTAGTCCACTACCTTTTTATGTAAGTCGAACTCATTTTCTATTTTGAATACCAACTTGTTTGGACCGTCGAAGCGCTTGTCTATTGCATATTTACCCGTCTTACGCAGCGAGGGTAGGACTTCCTCAAAGACCCAATCACGAAACTCCACAGCTTTGGGTAGTTTGGAGCTAAATATCAGTTCGTACAAACCAGGTTCGGATATAAACACGGCATTTGGTTGTGCGTTAACGAGGGGGCGGTGATTCGCAGCCCCCTGTAGATCGACCCATCTTTTCTGGTATTTCTCAGATACGTGTGCTCTAATTGCATCTTTGGGGCGCTCATAGCCCAACGCCAAAGCCACCTCCTTCGCTTTGAAGTACAAAGTTTCGCCTTGCACTATGCATTGCAGTTTGGTGTCGTTGTTTTCAAATATTTGCAGCATCGTATATCTAAGGAATATTTAACCTTAATATGCAACGCTCTTTAGCTGATTCATTTCCACGCTCAGTTGCGCGTCAGACACGACGAAGACGTAGCAGTTTATTTTGTCGCCGTCGCCTGCGGAGGCATTCTTGGTGCGCTTGATCTCCAACGTTATGCCATCCTGCGTGTTTACTAAACGTAAACCCTGGCCATGTAGGTCTTCGTCGTTAATGGTGCGCATGTCAATCCACAGCGCATACTTATCCTTAAAGAATTCCTCGGGAGATATCTGGTCGCCAAACTTACGCATGGCCTCTCTGTACACGTCTGCGGGCTTTATCCCCTGCGAGTAGACCTTGTTTGGAACCCCGTTTATGTTGACCCCTACGTTAGTAATGTTGGGGTTGTGAAAGGCTTCGGAGTCGCGCTTGCCGGCTTCGTAGGGTTTGGCAAACACCAGCATCAACCCCGTGAGACTTCTTCGGGGGAGGTTAATACTTTGGTTAATAACCTCATCCGTCTTATCCAGGAAGCTGAACGTCTTATACATCACTACGTGGTCGTATAAGAATGCCTTGCCGGAGTTGTATTCCATGCCAGCGCTACGGGCCAGCTCTTCGCTGTACACGGTCTCATACTGCAGCTCTAAGTTGGTGATAGAATAGGGATCCACGGCTCCACTGATTGCGGTGTCCATGCCTCCTATGACATTTGTAGGGTCTGCCAAGGTTACTTCAAACTGCAACTCGGATAACTGCCTGGGGTAGTACACACCATGACTCGTAATTACTTCGAAATCCAAAGGGATAACGTACTTGCTACCATAGGCAGTCTTTACCCTCGTCGCGTCTGCTACTGCGGTTGCTCCACTGGAGTCAGTAGGCGCGGGGTTAGTATCGCTGCGAAGCTTACGAAGAATAACGCTTCCAATTCCCTGCTCTATCTTTTGTGCACGGTCAAAGGCTGTTAGCCACAGATCCTTATACGTGGTGTACAGGTCGTACCTATTCAAATCCAAGAGGGATTCCCCTGCGAACTTGATTCTCATCTTAGAAACGAGGTTCCTACCCACGTTATTGACGGTATAGCGCTTGTCCTTGGTGCTTGGTTGTATTGCTAGGTCAAACCTTAAAGCCAAGGTACCAGGAACCAATACTAGGTTATCCGTTAGGCGGGGTACGCCTACGTACAAGGTTTCCCCGGGCCTGGCGCTGCTAGGCGTAAAGGTGACCCGGTGAAAGGTGCGTTCTGCTTTCAGTCCGCCAACCTGCTTAGGTAATACGTTGGGGTTTAACTTTGAGCTTATCATATATAATGGAAGTAGAAGGAACGGATTTTGACCCCACCACCGAAGAAGGTCAAGTCGACATTAACGACGAAGAATACGACGCATGGACTAAAGGCGCGGAAACCGACCCCCTAATCTACGACATGGCTCTAGAAAACGAATATGGTAGCAAGTGGAAAAGATTCAAAGCCTCCTTAAATCGCATGTGGCACGAAAAGAACCCAGGTAAGTCCGCCCCTGAGTACATGGAACTTCGAAACATGGGTGAGCAGGAAGCAACCGCGCGGGAAACCGTAGAGTGGGCGACGCAAGAGCTAACGCAGCGCTATTCCCACTTCGAGGCCGACGACGTAAGGCTCACAGAACGCGGAAACAAAGTCCTCATAAGCGTTCAAGACATGAGATATCCCAACAAAAACCTTTGGACCAAACCACAAGTCCTCTTTGACGAAAATGGCTCGGTCAAGGTTAACGTGGCAAGATTAAGAGGCTTTCAACTAGCTACCCGAAGTGCGTTGGAAAGGTTGGAAGCCCTGAATGAAAGGGTCGCACTAGAAAAACGCGCCGAGGGACTACGAGAAACGTTGGAAGAAAGGGAAGCAGATTACATGAGACAAAACCGACTACTTCTCGATGCTCAAAAGAGAGAACTTGACGACAAAAATCAGCTAATAGTACAGATGAGAGAACAAAGAGACAATGCCCTACGCGATAGAGACCAAGCCCGATACGCCTTCAATCTTGCTCTAAAAGACCTGGACATGAGCAAGGAAGAAGCCAAAAACTTGAATGTCACCATAACCGGCTCTTTGGAGGAACGGCGGCAGTTGGTTGCTGAAATTAACACTAAAGACGAGCAAATTCGGCAAATGAGCCAGGCCGTCGAAGACCTGGAGGGGCAAATAGAGCGGCAGCAGGAAATAATCAACGACCAGGCCCGCCCTGAAGAGGAAAGGGAAGCAGCTCAAAGAAAACTAGAAACTCTTCAGGTGGAAGTTGCGGAATTACAGGCGCAAAAGGAAAACCTGGAAAGAGAATTGGGGCTTACCACCAAGGAAAAGATAAAAAGAGCCCTTTTGAAGTATGGCGTTCCGCTGGCATTCGCGGTTGCTATTAGCACCGTAGTAGGAGTCATCCTATCCACGCTTAAGGCTACGGGCGCGGGCGTAAAGAAATTAGGCAATGGGCTGACGGACTTGGGAAAAAAGATGGCAGCCGGTCTTCCTGGGCTGCTGGGTTCGGTTGTTTCCTTGGCACTTAGGGCCGGCGGCGAACTGTTGAAGTTCGTGGGGAATAACATTTGGATCTTGGTTGTCGCTATTGGAGTGGTACTCTTGAAGAAGATGAAGGGTTAATCTTATCTGGGTACGTTACTGGGGGCTTATCGTCGTCGTGCGTCCGAGGTGTTCTCGACTGGGGATAAGTAAAGATAGTATTCGCGCCGCCTTGATAATGCGAAACTAAAGGTATGAAAGTCATAGTACTAATGGTCTTATGATTCCAGGCAGCGTCCACCGGAGAAGAAGCTGTCGAATAGGCGGTATTTATCCCAACAATACCCGGTAGGTTGACAGCAGCACGATCGCTTGGGCGAACTTGAAGCCTCGCGTGTTGACAGTTGGCTATTATGTGAAAAGTTACCGATGTTAGGTTCTCCGAGCTTATGTATGCAGGCTCGAAAGTAAAATGAGTCAAATGCCTCTTATTATCTTTTTTCCTGTAGGGCTGTAGTGGGCGGTCATTTTCATCAAGAATTCTAAGCCCAACGTTAGCGTTATTCCACGTGTTAATGCTAATAGTGCATATGATTATACCAAGACCTCCAACCTTTACCTGCAGGTTGGTATCATACCATCTATCACCAAAGTACTCCTTCTCCTCTAAGTAATAGAAAACCGAATCTTCCTTTACATGTGGGTTGTTCATATATATCTATAGACTAAGCACCGTAAGGGTGCTAATAGTTTTGTGATTATAAACGTAATCTCTTTGATCCTCTATGCTATTTACCGTAACCTTTCCCGTATCGTCTACGCGCATTTGCAGCTTTACCTTCCCATGGCAGTCGGCAACCAAATGAAGAGTCCAAACGGAATGATTTTCAAGGCTGCCTGGGTTGGGCTCTACGGAGAAATGCGCAGGCTCCCTGTTATTATCTTTTACGCGCATGGGTTGTAATATGCCATTGTCATCGCAGAAACGAAATCCTACGTTGGCATGGCTGGTCGCACCAATGCAAATACTACAAAGGATCAATTTCTTACCTGAATAATTCAAATTCACGGACATGCCCGTGACATCAACCCAAGATGCCTGGGTGTATTTTTTCTCGCCTGTGTAAGTCGTATAAACACAATCTACTCCAGTTACGTAGGGGTTGTTCATCGCCATATATAATAACTCAGACCAATGCTTGCAGCTGCTAGGCCGGCTTTTAATAAGTTATGGTCATATTCCTCAGGTATCGCAGGTAGGACCTTCTTTGATGGTTTCTTAACTGTGGGTAGCTTCGTTTCGTGTGACTTTTTTGGCTTCTCTACGAAGTGAGGAATGTTCCTAAGAGTGTCAGAGTTCACGTCGTTCACCCCAAACTTCATATCCTTAGTAGCTCGCTGCAGTTTGTTGTTGTATCCTACTACAGAACCAGTATTTATAGATAAATTACTAGGCATTAACCAACAACCCGGGGCTACTGCATAGTCCAACCTCGCCTTAGAATTTTGTATGGCTAGTTGGTAACGCTGTACGCCCTTGCTAATGTCGCCCTCCAAGATTGAACTTTCAAATAAGATCAAGGCTTCGGCTCGCGTTTCTTCTGCGGCGCCCGTATTTCCGATTATGCTGGATCGGGTGTTTACCTGAGCTCCAAGGATAGAATACACGTAAGCTTCTATGCTGCGGTTTAAACGGGCAAGGCCGGCTTTGGTTAGTCCTTTACCTTCTGGGGGTATGAAATTAAGATATTGCTTTGTTTGCTCGTCGTTGGTAATTTTGATAATCAGTGGATTAGCCCCTGCATACTTACCGCCCTCGTCTTTGAACAAAGGTCCGTCTCTAACTTCCTTAGTGGTCTTAGCGTTTGGTTCAAAGAAGGTGCTACTGTCGTGAGTTTCTTTGTGATACCCAGTGTTCCATCGTAGATTCAACGCATGAACTTCCTTATCACTTAGCTCGTGTCCACCAATCCCCCAATAAGCCCAAATATGCCCCAGACCATTGTTAGCGCCGGCAGTGCATCGGAAATCCTTCCCTACAACGTCAAACTCCTTACAAAGTCTGTCATAAGCCGGCACGCTGTATTTATTATCTCTTGGATAAAACGTGGCATCTCCCGGCAGCGCAATAACACCCATTTCATGCAGTATTCTTCTAACCGTGAAGTGAAAATGAAACATAAATATTGAATTCTTCATCAAGCTTGCGCTTACACCACAGCCGCTAGTGGCACACCAAACTGCAAAGTTTAGTTGCTGCGGCCAATAACGCATGTTAGGACCACTTAACCATTCATGAGATTCCTTAGCGGTGGTATGAACAATGGGTACGTCTTTGAAGATATCCCGCACCTTTAACGGAAAGGAATGCTTGTTAGAAATCCGCATGTTCAACGTTAAATCCAAGCTTGGGTGTTTATCAAATGAAACTGCGGGTATCGGATAAGTACTGGTACCCAGCAATAATTCCTTTGACCAACTGGGTTCAACATGCGTTGGCGCTGGCGTTGGCTTATGCATTGGCGAATGCTTCAGTTGATCGTCTATTTGATTAACCAGCGTAGGCTTCAAATCCTCGTTGCTGTACATCCTAGAGCCGTTATAGTAAATACCATCGGGTCTTCTTTCGAACTTACTGGGGTCTGCATGTGGAAACATCTTCCTAAATGCTCTCCAATTCCAGTAATCCCGGTTGTCGTGATGTGGCTGCTCCTCAATATCATTCCCAAAAGCG
This sequence comes from Actinia tenebrosa, assembly GCF_029948245.1. Taxonomy (NCBI): domain Eukaryota; kingdom Metazoa; phylum Cnidaria; class Anthozoa; order Actiniaria; family Actiniidae; genus Actinia; species Actinia tenebrosa. The sequence continues at coordinate 796,465 of NW_028292579.1, read as the reverse complement.
TCGTACATTAGTATATATAATGGATGTTATACCATCAGCGCCTAAGTTGTACCCAGACGTTCCCTATACTACACCTAACGAACTAAACACCGAAAACTTTCGTCTGAATAAAGCGAACTTAATCTTGGCTTACTTGGAAGGGCAGGCAAAACACTACGAAAAAGTCCGAAAAAAGTATGCTAGAGCCCGAAGCATATTACATAAAATCGCGATAACTTCCGGCTCCATGTCCGTGGCTTTAACAGGCTCTGGCGTTGCTACTTCGCTTACTGGGCCGGGAATAATCGTTGGAGTTCCTTTGGCCGGCGTTGGGGCAGCCTGTGGTATTATCTCGGCTGTTGCTACGGGTATTATGAAACAGTTGTCAAGCAAAATATCCAAGCATGACACGACAATAGCTCTGTCAAGGGCTAAAGTAAATACAATTACCGATCTTGTCTCAAAGGCTCTGCGTGACAGAAAGATAGACGACGTAGAATTCTCGCTTATTCTGGCCGAAGAAGACAAATACGAGAAATTAAAGTCGGACATAAGGAATAAAAAAACAGTCGTAAAAGATCTTTCCGAGGAATCTCGCAAAAAGATCTACCAAGAAGCGAAAGAAGAGCTTCAAAGAAAACTCGCTCAGTAAACATCTGCTTTGAAAAAAGCGAGACAGGATTTTATTTGCATATTGAACGACAGTCTAGATAGTTTCACAAAATATTACATCAGTTAAAAAAACCAATATCATCTAGTACTAATGTCCTTAATCGGCGTATAAACTCGCTTCAAGTTCCAATTGAATCCTGTGACTGCATTGGATATGGCGTTGCTTTTTGTAAACGCATCTTTCTCCTCCTAAGCTTGAATGCATGTTTCTGCACAATCTTTTCGTTGGCTTTGTTAGTCGTCTTATGAATTTCATCTTGCAGCACGCGTCGAGATTTCTCATTTCTAATGGCCACCCGACACTGACGAATGGTTTCTTCAATCAACTCAAACTCAGTTTCACATTCCTCCAGGTTCTTGGCATGAAGATCATCGAAAAAATCCTGAAGATCGATCTCAATAGTAGTCTTCAAATGCTGTAGTGTGTATTCCTTAGCATCTTGTACCTTATTACAAACATCTTGATAGCGTTGATCTAGCTGTTTCAAAGAGTAAGGCATCTTCACTTGAATCTTCACAAACGAAATATTCTTTCACTAAAACGTTTCACAATTGTGAAAGAAAATTGTGAAGGTTTTGATTGGCCGAGAAAAATCATACGATCATGACAATCTCGTGACAGGAAATTCCCATTACGTCATCGCCTGGGAATCCATCCTAACAGGGGGTGGTTGGGGTCAATTTTGTAAAATATTTCGTAGATTGCGTCAGGGTAATAAGGAATATCCTTATCCAGCCGACAAAACATCCACTCGGCTTTTGTCATATCAGAAACCTCAGGAATAGACTTACCGGTAATTTCAGACAAAAGATAGGGAATAGCTTTGTAATATTTCCCTAGTTTTAATTTTTTCAATGTCTTCCGTAGACTTTGTGGGGTTGGCTCTTCCAAGTGGTCTATGATTTTCTTCTTTACTTCGTTGTCTAAATATACCGGTCGATAACCTTGGATATGACTCATCCAGTCCCTAAAGTATTTTATTCTCTTGTATGGGGTCTTCTTACGACCTCCATTGGCATAATATTGCTCTTTGGTAGCATTTGGTGCGGCATTACGAATATTCTTACCACATTCGTAACACTGTGCTGACGTGTCGTCTTCTATTTGCATTTTCTTGTCACAACAAACATACTTATTTGGTGGTGGGGTAACAAACTTGGGTTTCAAGCACTTTACACAGAAATCATAAGCAAACTCTTTACAATCTTCGCACTCCATATATAGACTAACATATTTTACATAAACACGGGATGCGGGTAATCGCGGTACGAATCGAGGGGGGTACTTTAGACGGGTAATCCTCCGGTGGTCGTTGCGCTGGAACCCCCATCCCCTATACTACTTCAGCCTCTTATACAGAGCTTTCAATAAAAGGCGGCTACCGGCTGTTCATCGAGGGATACTTCACCTCAAACTGCAAGCTATTTTGACAAAAAATTAATTCAGCGCAAATAAAGTTATATACAAACACCAGTGGCTTCAGCTCCCTACTTTTTAGGACCAATCTACCTACTACAAATATTATTGAAAGCTCTGCTTATATATACCTCTTAAAAAAGAAATGTTTTGCTTTGTTTTTAGGATAATAGGTGTTTTCTTGGGGGGGAGGCAAGGGTGGATTCGGGGGGGGGGGGCAAAGGGGGGCTGAAGTCCCCCCTTCAGCAGAAAAAAACCATGCTTTTTTATGATGTTTTCCGTTGTGTTGACGGAAGAAACTCGATCAGCCCCCCTAAACTTAATTAGCCTCCCTCAAAAAAAATTTTGGCCGGATCCGCTCTTGGGAGGGGTGGGGAGAGCAAACCAATTAGACAACCAATAACAAGTTTCCAATCTAGTAAGAGTTCCCCTCCTTTAATAAAATAGTAAACTATGAAAAACTAACAAAATAAGACAAGTGACTTACCTTCACTAGTCTGTCCAGTAGCTCTGCACCATTCTTGACATTAGGATCTGGATCTGCCGCAAGCTGTTTATCATGAAACAATAAATATGTATATGCTTTTATCTTAAGAAATTTATTTTACTGCGATTCTAATGGGAACTCAGACAATCAACAGCTTGTTTTCACTGCCGTTAATTAAAAATAATCAGTTTTGGCACCTTTTACATTTTAGATTGGCAGCAGTGAAAAGCCAAATTCAAACGGGCAACTACAGAGTTTACATAATATTGAGGATTGGCTTTTTACAAAAAACAGTCATGTGGTGATATATCACTTTAATATTGAATCAATTCAGCCAAAGGTCCCTTGGGGAAGGGCTCTGCTGGATGTCAAACAAACTTTAAAATGCTTCATATATTGAAATCAAAAGCATCTCATAAGAAGAAAATAAAGTAGAGTCAACTCTCCCCTTGCAGACACCCTAGTGTTATTGACACCTTGCTATTGCGGACAGGAGAAAAATCCCCGGCCAAAAATACTGACTCAGAAATGACCAAAAATTAACTCTCCCTATTGCGGGCACTTGCTATTATACAGACACTAAGTGATGGGTCCGCTGTAACAAGAGTTGACTGTACTTTGAAAAAGGTTTTGGATATGACATTTGTAATCCAGCAAAAGTTATTTGAATAAGAAAAGACTAAATGTTTTTGGCATGCATCCAGTAATAGTCATGTGATTATTTCCTGCAAATGCCCTATTCCAGTAATAACCTTTCTTGCCATTTCATAAGCTGAATTGACTTCATAAATATGACCATAGCACTACAGGCTGAGAACCTGTGAAAATCCTGTGAAAAATATCTCTGTATTTTGGAAATTTCACAGGTTTTTCACAGGTTCTGGAACCTGTGAAAGTGTTCCTTTTCACAGGTCTGGATGTTTGAAAATCCTGCGAAAATCCTGTGAAATTTCTAAAATACATAGATATTTTTCACAGGTTTTTCACAGAATTTCCACAGGTTCTGGAACCTGTGAAAGTGTTCCTTTTCACAGGTCTGGATGTTTGAAAATCCTGCGAAAATCCTGTGAAAAACCTGTGAAATTTCCAAAATACGGAGATATTTTTCACAGGTTCTCAGCCAGTAGTGATAGAGTGACCACATATGCCTACTAACCTTACTCAAGCCATCGAATACGTCATTGAAGTAAGGAATAACGGATCCTCTTGCAACTTTTGCAATGTTATATAGTGCTTCACAGGCATAATAACGCACACGACTGTCTTGGTCAAAGAAGCAGGACAGTACAGGTGGTATAAGTTCTTTGAGGTATAGTCCCGCATCCTATCAATGAAACAACACTATAGTGAATATACACACAGAATTATATCATAACACATGCCACCATGTTTCACAAGATTATCAAATAAGCTCATGTCATTTTTTCCATGCAAGCTCTGATTTGAATGTTCATAGGAAAAAATTAAACAGTTGTTTGTGTCAATTTGGGCAGCTTGTTATTTTATAAAATGTGTAGTTCCAGGATCCAGGATCAAAACACTTGGGATCCTGAGAAAGCACATGAGAAGATGGAAACCACTGTTCTTTGCAAATACCACTTTGCGTCGACGTGGTGTTCTACGCTTCTCTCATTTTCTCTCAGCATCAAGTGTATTTATCAGAGTATCAAACAGGGGAAACTGTTATATATTTCTTCATTAAGTTTAAGCTGGTGATATTGTTTACAGGAATCAGTTCTTTAAGCTGGAAAGAGTGTAAAACCTTAACAAAGACAGATATGTTAACAGGCGTAGATACAAGAATTTTGAATAAGAGAGAGAGAGATCTGAACCGAGGTTGTCTTAACAAAATAGTATCAGGGAAACAATGACGACTAAGAGTAGAGCAAAAGCAGTGTTCTTTGTGGGTTATATAGATTGTTTAAGTTGTGACATATATCCGTGTCCAACTGCTCACAACAATGGCTAAACTAAAAGTGAAAAAATGTTCTCAATGATTTAGACTCCACTTGAAAGAATTAGAACTTTCTTTCTGTCATGAAGAAAAAGTAAGAAATACTTTATAGAACTGCTTTTGGTTTGAGACCTGGAAGTGATATAATTGATGTTGAACCTAAAAGCTTTATTCCATTGCAAAATGGAGTATATAGATTTTTGGTTGAGTGTGGCATATATCATCCTCTTTCATTAGGTCCAAAATCAAAAGGAATTGGTCCTTATTTTTACTTCATTGCAAGATATATTTGTCATTATTCTAAATATTATGAGATAACTTTTTAAAAAAGTTTAGCAGCGTCTTTGTCTCAATTAATCCACAAATTTCCCAAGACATCAAAGGTCCCATAAAGAATCAGGATGTTTGTTCTTGTTTTACTGACAGTATGCTGTCCTTCTTTCATTATTATTATCTTCTCTTCAGCTTTGGAGTGAATTTGGTCTAACTGTTGAATAGTTAACGCTACCTAAATTAATATATGTTATTTAGGTCGAGATAGGGAAAAGCTGTGCACGAGGTCTTGAATATACAGACCGAGGCTGTTATGCTGAGGTCTGTTATCAAGACCGAGGGCACAGTTTTTACCTTCCCAAGTTATTTACTATCTTAGTTGACGTCACAACTTGAAATTTCATGTGCCAACAGTCTGAAAATCAGGGAGAAAATGAAGATATACATGTAATTGTCAGTCTCTTCACACGTTCTCTGGTTAGATAAACCCCAAGATTCGCAGTACCATTGGTTTGGCATGTATTTACTATTTTAGGTGACGTCAACTAAATAGTTATCTAAGTTATATAAACTTATCTAACTATTCAACAGCGTGACTAAATGCACTCTAACTTATATCTCTGACCTAAAATCTTACATATTCGAATATTAAATTTTAATTTTATATTAATTTAAGAGAAATAAAAACCTGACTGAATGGACCTTAAAAAAGATTACCAAATTTTACAGCCACCTGTTCGCCAAGTAATTTTTTTACATTTTCAAAAGAAATCTTAAGAGTTTGAATTAAGAATCAATATGTTTATTGCTTTTGATCAACAACGAGGTAATTATTACATTTTTGGACTTCATAACATCACAATAACGAAAAAGAAAACAAAAAACAGACGTCATGGGTCAAACACGAGGCAGTTATTCATAAGGAATAATAATCATCATCATATTCACAACACCTGACATATAATTGCCGTACCATCAAAAATACACTCTCATTTAGTTCAATCCAGTGGCCTTTTCTCCCTACCTTGCCTAAGGCGATAGCTGTTGCTGCAAGTCCAATCAATCCCCCTTTTCTTGCATGGCTGTTATGCGATACGGCGAACTCTTCGGCCAGTACGATCGTTAATCTTCTGATCTGCTTCACGTCATTGTTCGCGACAAATTCTTTCACCATACTACGAGAGAAAAGAGAAAGAATCTCGAGATTGAGACACGAAGACATTGAAGTTTACTTGAACATGGTTGAGAAATTTTCTCACTAAAGTTGAAACAACGAAGATAAAAGTCTAAATGTCGAATACAAATACTACATATATGCTTTAGAGAGTTATTTGGTGGCGTTTCGCAGCCTTTAACGGTTTCAAAAGCACGTCAAAAGCATTAGTTCGAAGTGCATGTGTATGTCGAAACACGAACATTAAAAGTGAGTGTCATTCCACTTACCGCTCAACTTCTAGAGCTGCAGTCTTCCGTTTTTCGTAAAGTTTATCATTCAAACCCCTCACAACATTTGGCGTGAGTGGTAGATGGTCCTTCTCCATCGTGAAAGCTTGCGATCGCTAGCATCTGATCATATTTATAAAGGTTTCTAAAGCACAGTTCTTCTGCCCTGCTGAGTCAGTCTTGTGGTGCTTCGTCTCGTGCAGAGTTTCGCATCCCGCGAAGCCACAGCTTCCGCTCACCCCAGTCTACCACCATCCTAAAAACACAGGAAACCCAAAATAACAATGCAGCATTTTTTAAACATGAAATCCACAAAGGCATTAAAAAAACTCAAAAATCTAATTTTTAGATCGAGTCAACATTATATCTTATTTCTAATGGAAGTATTAAAAGAAAATTCAGCCTTGCAGCTGCAGCTAAGCTGGACAGGTTTTAACCAGCAGGGTAGCTTGATGCGTCATACTGAGAACTGTTTGACGTGTACGGCACATTCTATGAATAGCTCCCTCCCTTGTAGATTTTCATTATACTTAATCCATATGTCCTGGAGATTTGAATCTATGAAAAAAATATAGCTGCCATGTGGTTTTTGCATTTTTGTTATTATACAAGTCAGTTCGAAAAAAAAAAAAAAAATCTCTCCCCCGGCCCACAGAATGCTCTAGGCCACTGACCCCCAACAGCTCCCATTAAGCTTCGCATATTCTGTAAAGAAATTACCAGAAAATACCTCCTTCAGACACTTTCATCTCTTGAAATTATATTGGCTCTCAGTAGGTTAGTATGGGTATTTTCTCGATCTAAAAGATGTTGTGGGAGGGTTTACGCAAACAGATGGTTGCTTAGATACCTACTTTGAATATGAAAGAAAATCCCATTAAAGTAATAATTTTTTATTTTGTGGTCATTTTTTTGGGAAAATTTATGTGGTTTAGTTCGGTTCTATGCTCATGGCTTAAAGTATTAAGCTTTGTTTTAAACTTCACTTACCACAGGAAAAAAAAAAGGATTCCCAAATTGGGAATTTCCTTGAACTCCCAATTCGAACACCAACATTGGGATTTATTGTTGGGAATTTCCTTCTAATACCCAATAGAAAAACAAAATTCCCAACAAACTAACATTGGGAATCAGTGCCACTTTCCCAATTTTGTTCTCTCTTGGAATTGAATGGGAATTCGTTGGGAATTCAAGGAAATTCCCAATTTGGGAATCCGTTTTTTTTCTGTGATGCTAACATTAATTATATAAATAATATGTTATTTTTAAGGTAACTTAATAGTTGACCAACACACCTGTGGCCCTAGTTCAATGGTCGAATTGGAAATTAGCTGATTTTTGAGAGGAGAGAAAAACCTGTAGAAAAACCCTCGAAGCACAGGAGAGAACCATAAAGCAACTACGCTGAGTCCAGGAAGCAAACCCACTCTCAACACTATACCACCCATCTAAGTGTCGATCAATTGACCAATTGACATTTTCCTGTAATAAATCAATAAAATATTCAAATGCCTGTCAAAATTGCTTTTTAACTTAAATATCCCAAGTATTATTGAAAATAAAGAACTAAAAATATGATACAAAGTATAATGTTTAATGAATCTCAAATTATAGTATCTAATTTTATACAACAAACTTTATTTTAAGAACATAATTTTTCAAACGATGTCAAAAAATAATATATGGCAACAATTCCTAACATATAAAAGTATAATATAAAAAAGATGCGAAAAAAATGTTGACCAAAGCTTTTTTGACCATAGGATATAGTACAGGATTGATCATAGAGGATATGTTTGGTGTTGCTTTGGCCCTAAAAATATTTTTCATCAATATATTCAAAATGGTAGACCACAGGGAGCCCAATCTAGATAAAATTGAATGGCAAAAATAAAATCTTGAGTATTTGTACTTATCAATGGCGTTATATACCATAGGGGAATCATATAAGAAAACAAACGCGCACGCAAAATTTAAAATTCTAGTGCATTTTTATACGATTTTTTTCTCTTTCGTATTACGGAGGACATTATCTGAGCCTCGAATTAGGCCTAGGGTGCTGTTTCCCTAATGGTTTGGTCAATATTTTTTTAGCATCTTACTTTTAATCCTACATTTGTACAAATAAAAAAATTCGTAATGTTTAGGGCATGACTCTTAAAACTAAATAAAATATATCGTTAAACATATTTTTATAAACTCTTAAATTATTGATATATACCTTGATAGACTATCTTTAAGATACAAAACTAAAGCTAAGATAATGAGAAATTTTAAAAATCCCATGCCAATCTCTTTAGAATTATTACTTGCGTACTACAGATGTCACAAAACTGGGTTTTCACAACTGAAAAAAACATGTCATCATACCTCAAAATATCTACGACTCTGCCGACAAATATCATACTCATGGTCTGCATTCCTTTCTCCAAGTAACAGCCTCCTTTTGATAATTTGTGGGAAAGAAAATTATCAAAGAATGCCGACACCTGGAGAAAGGAATGCAGACTAAAAGTTTCATGTTTGTCAGCAGAGTCGTAGATGTGACCATGACATGTTTTTCTGGTGTAAAAACCCAGTTTGATGACATCTGTAGTTTCAGCTACAAAAATGGCAAGTCCTTCAGAGTCTTAGTCCCAAAGTCTTTACTACTTCTGGCAAATAAGGAAGATTTAAATTTCATAGGAGCCTCACCCCCAAAAGTTACGTCAAATTTAACTACACTTATGTCAATTTCTTTTGCAGGAAGTGGGGTGCAAATCTCTTCTGGATCCAGGGATCTACCCCTGAGGTCTATTTCAGTGTATGTCAACATGGTTTCATCTGATTGAAAGAATTTGTATAAAAAAAGTAAAAATAAAGCGGTATATTTCCCCTCTCCTCAAGAGATATTCCTTGGGATTGTAACTAAAACTGTTTTAAAATAATCTACACCCTAAATTTTAACCTTCCCATAATTGGATTATCATTACCATAATTGATTGCCGAAATCGAAAATGATCCTCAGTATTGCCAATACCCTTGAGACTCGGGACTCTCCCTATGCGCTGAAACTTTAAAAGCAAGTTAATAACATAAGCTTTTTTACTGGAACTGGAAACATTCTTAGAAAAAAAGGTCCCCTAGCACGAGTGACAAGGCTGTTAGTCTCCTAGAAAGGTCTTCACATCCTCAAATCCATTTTCTCTGGCCAAATGGATCATAATACCAGTGCAACGTCTTCCTCGTTTCTTCATGCAGAAACTACAATTGCAGATTCCTCTACACGGGGGGCACATCCAGCTAGGACTCATAATAGCTTTCTTCGCATCCTCCCCATAGCGATTCTTTAAACAAGGTCCGCAGAATTGACCTCTGATCCCTATACACGAGTTACTTTTGCATGTGGTCTTGAGATCGTCCGTCTTCTGTCTGCACTGATGGCAGCTTGTACCGTTTACTGAATCATAGGTCTTGTCAGCTACTCGTTCTGCGACCAAAATTAGGTCTTCTTCACGGACATCCACTGGTGCTCTTGGAGCTGGTTTTCTCAGAAACTTTTTCCGCTTTTTTCTCAGTGACCCGTCTGTGTCGGAGTCAGAATCGCTGAGCTCAGAATCGGAGGAGCAACTCTTTTGTTTTTCAAATAGCTTCTCTGTCAGAGGTCCTCTCCATTTGACAATGAGAGTGTTTGGAGTGTAAATAACCCTCTCTGCATTCTCTTCTTCCTCGTCTGTGCACTTAAATGACCGTGTTTTGCGATCTGGGTTCCTGCGGAGTGGAAAATCTAAGGTCTTTCGTCTCGGTTGTCGTTTCTTTGCGCTCGCGTCTCCACGTGAGGCGATTCTTGGAGTTCCAGTATTTACCGCAAGAGAGGTGCCCTGAGGAAACAGTTTCTTCAACATCGCCTTATTCTCCTCAATCTTTATCCTTCTCACTCTCTCATATTCGCTTTCAGTATCGTTTGGAACCATTTTGAGCTCAAAAATACTCCAATCTTTCGACCCACTAAGTACACAATCCAAGGGACGCCGACTAGTAATGAAATTCCCTTCACGGTCTTTAACTTTGGCGGGAACTTTAACACGTGATCATTCACTCCACGCGATCTAATTATCACGTGATAGCGTTCTTCTTCAGAAAGCGCGCGCTTTTTGGAAATTCCTTCGAGTTTGTTTAGTTTTTACAAATCTTAAATAAATGGCTACTGATATCGACGATGACGAAGTTTTTGAGGTAATTATGATTACTTGTCTCTAATCTAAGTGATGAGTTAGAATTTAGTGCAAATCTTGATTTTTATGATACATGTTTCGATTGTCTATACCTTGTGTTCATTTCTTGTTTATAACTAACAGCTATTGACAAAGTTGGTAAGCTTTTTTGCGAAGATTTTAAACTTAAGAGCTAAGAAATCGCATTATAAACAAATATATAGTCTGTGAATAACTGTCAATACATAAAAAATCCCGATGGGTAATCGCTGTTTGTAAACAACGAATCGAGGTCATGTTGTGAGTTGAAGGAGGGCTAGTTTTTCCCAAGGGTGGGGAGGGAATGAAGTAAAGATGCCTGATATTTTATTTATATTGTGTGATTCCAGGAAAAATGCTTCCAATTAGAATGCACGCCATATATCAGTGAAACGATTACTAGCCACGTATTTAGTTTAACAACAACTATTGTTGAGAATTCACTCAAGCAGGCATAACCAAAACAAAGATGCATAGATTTTGCTCAGTTTCGATTTTTGCTCGTTCCACATTTCCAAAGTTTTTTCCAAACCTCGGTTTCTCCCCAAACTCACAAGAATGTCTGTTTTGCAGGCTAGCATACAGCCGGGGGGGAGGGGGGGTACTACCACCCCAACTTGGGTAGGGGTGTGCCGCCAGGACCTCAAAACCCTGACCCTATCCCAGACCTATTCGCCAGACAAAAATGACCAAATCGTTAACCCTATCCCAGACTAAAATGATACCCTATCCCAGACAAAATGTCAAAAAATGATACCCTACCCCAGACCCAAAAGCCGAAAAACCATACCCTATAGGGCGACACATACCCGTATAGCAAATATAGGGGAGTTCCCCCCCAAGGGCATACAGGTGGTTAAAGGTATTTTCTTTAGCAGCAAAATAGCTGCAATTAGACAATAAATACATCCATCTATGGTTTTGTTTCACAGATATATGGTATGCACTGTATATGGATATTGAATGGAATTTCCATAGTGTTGGGAGAGTCTGAGGAGATCTTTATTATTTGGGAAGTATGGGTGGATAGGGGTGAGAGTGCTTATCTCTCACTAAGGCAACCCAAGCTCAATATTGACCTCCTCGGCTTGGGTGTAATGTTGTCCCATTTCAGACCACGTGTCATTCCCTTGAGAATTAGATTCTTTGTTTGAGCTGCATCCATATTCATGTGCCTTCTCATTTGCAACTGAGTGCAACTGTTAAACAAAGAAAGGATACTCTAGAGAATGACACGTGGTCTGAAATGGGAAAAAACATGCCCGAGCCGAGGAGGTCTATCCCAGACCCTCTGAGTCGTATGTGAGTAGCATTGCTTGTTGGTTCTCTCCTGTGAACCAAGGGTTTCCCTCTGTGTCCTCCATTTTTCCTCCCTCAAAAATAAACTTCTTAATTCTAATTGGAATTCAGTGAATCAAGAGCCAATCTGTGGAAATGTCACTGTTAAATTCTATTCATTTAATTTATTCCATTTATGTTTATCTAGTATTTTTTCTTTTATGGAACTTCCAGTAGCATCATCACCTCATCACCACCACCATCTCTCATCATTGTCATAATTACAATCATTGTTACTTCCGTTATCATCATCATTTGTCATTATCATCACCCTATTACGCCTAGTTGACTTATCGGGGTTGACACCCAGGGCTCTAAATAGAAAACTTATTTAGCCTGCCATAGTAAAGGAGCATGGTAAAAGGAGGTCATATTAGTAAATTTTGCATGCCATTTTATTATTCATTTGGCAGTGCATCCTTATCTTCACCTGGCAAACCTGAAATTTGGTCTGTCAGGCCGCTATTTACTAATGCCTATCATCATGACTGCATCATGTAGTAACTAATACCCTAATAATAATGTTTATTTAAGGTGAAAACTATTTTAAAAAGGAGAATGAATAATGGGATGGTAGAATACCTTGTCAGTTGGAAAGGTTTTGGGCCTGAAGATAATACATGGGAGCCCGAGAAAAATCTTAATGGATGCCGAGCACTCTTAAGGGATTATCTGAGATCCATGAAACCTAAAGACTTTTCACCCAAAACAACGGTAAATATTTTTAGACTACATTTATTCACATGTTTTTTATTTTGATGAAACATAACTTACTTTAATTGCCCTATTTCACTATGACATCACATCAAAACAATCTATTGTTTAAATGTAAAGGATCATGGTCGTTGGAATGGGACAAATCAACGCAAATTCACTGAAAATTGTTCTAAAGCCCGTATCAATCCACAAAGAGAAGTAGAATAGCCAGCAAACGCTCAGAATATTTTTTAGTACATATTAACACATATTATATCTGAAAACCAGGCCATTTTAGATTAAACTGTTTCACTAGGAATAAATTGTGTTGAATTTTCTATTGGATTTGGCGATTCTATCCCCCACATAAACAAGCAGTGAGGTCATAGTGAAATAGGGCAATTTCTAGCCTGTAAATTCTGGAAACATCTATTGAGTTGCTCACCTGACTCTTGTAGAGACGAAGAACTATAAATCTACCTACAACAAATGCAAAAGAGAATGACTTTTTTACAAGAATAAAATCCCCAGGAAAAAAAGCTCATCCAAAAGTTCTCCACATGAAAGAGCCGCCACCACCAAGCCCTCTGGCACCTAAAACAAGTATGTTGCCTTTTTCGTCCGTGTGAATTTCATATTATTACCATTATGTCTCATTTGCCGACTAGCATTTCAATGACCGTCAATCTGGACTAAATAGACCCCTTTTGAATTCCAAATTACCGCTGTGTTCCTTGATTACAGACTCATTTGCACAGGGTTAGCCTCGTATCAGTGTTTAAATATTCACAAATACCAACAGAAAAGTAAAGAATGCACAACTTCAACAATACAAACATTTTGAAACTCGACGGACCTTGACTGGAACACATGAATATTCTGCACAAACTCGAGGCTAACCCTGTGCAAATGAGTCTGTAATCAAGGAACACAGCGGTAATTTGGAATTCAAAAGGGGTCTAATAAAGATTTTATTTATTGTTATCATTATATTATTTAATGGTGTAGTATGTTGATTTTGTTCGATAGTTTCTGTTCTTTGTCAATACGAATTATTGCTTTTTTGCACTCAATGTGTAAAACAAGTGAACAAGCTGTGAGTTGTGTATAGATGTCATTAGAGTTAGTTGAGTATCCTTTGAATTGAGGGTTTTTCAAATCTCATTGATTGGAGTATTGATGTGAGGAGAGTTTGCTAGGTCTTTTTCCCTCAATTTAAGGTTTTTCTCGGCTGGATTTTCTAGCAACTTAACATGCTAAATTCAAATTCAATCTTTTAGTTAGTTGTGCTCTAACTTTGATCAGCTTAGAGGTTGTTTCAGGGTTCAATCTGTGAGTTAGCCATGCCCTGACTTAGATCAGCCCAGTGGTTGTTTCAGGGTTCTATCTGTGAGTTAGCCATGCCCTGACTTAGATCATCCCAGAGGTTGTTTCAAGAATCTTGTGGATACATGTGGATACAATTCAAAGAAATTTTCTCACCAGTGCAATGTCTTTTTCTATGATTCCAGACAAAACAAGGATATTTGAAGAAGAAAAGACAAGCATTCAAGAAGAAAAGCAGAGTGTCACTCGGACAATAACAAGAAAACAAACCAAGGTCCAAAACAGTGAACAACCAGTACAAATCAACAGCAATGGTCTCAGGACATTCGTTTTTCTTGCTCTTTTTCTGTTCTTTGTGATTCTTTTAGCTTTTTTTTTTAAACCAGTAGAAACAAGATAGTTTTATCTTGCTATTTCTTATTTTTAGTAAACCGTTTTTAAAGACTGTGCTTTCATAATTGTGTGATGTCAAAAGGCCAATACTCCATTTTACAGTTTCATTCGGTGACCACCAATAATAGTTCCAAGTCGAGGTTGGAGTTTCAGCTCATAGCAAAGCTATAGTTTATCATGTGCAAAAACTCCAACCTCGGCTTGAGACTATTATTCATGGTCACTGAACAAAACTGAATGGAGTATTTAGATGGTACAACTTTTTCCTGCAATATTGACAGTGGCACATGACAGACTTAGGACATGTTTTAGCCGTTATTTACACACACACATTTCTAATTAGCTTAAAATGGTGTGCAATAGTCCCATTTACAGTTCCCTGCGCCATCTTGAAAGGTAGCTGTGCCTTTGAATCGAAGCGAGACAAATGGTGAGCTAGCAATGATAGAGACATGTGAATAATTGTACAAGGTGTTAAAAAAGATCTCTATCATTGCAAGCTTACCGTTTGTTTTGCTTTGATGCAAAGGCACAGCTACCTTTCAAGATGGTGCAGGGAACTGAGGACTATTCTCTCAGTTTGCTGTTGCATTGTTGTTGTACCATGCAAATTGGCCAAAAACTTCCAGACATTTGGGTTTTTTGCTTTTGTCAATCAAAAAAAAACCTACTCAGACCATTGTATGTTGAATGGACAGTTAGTATTCTAGCCTTAATTCATACATCAAAGTTGTTTTTGTGATGGAAACATTGCTTTAAAATTTTAATAACTGTTGTGTTAAGTCAAGTTTGCATTAGGGATGTGAACAGAAAGTACTGCACAAACACAAGTTGCAAGTGAACAATTGGTTTACTTCCCGAAGGAAAATATAATGCCAGTATGATGGCACTGTGATAACGGCAATGTGATTGTTACTGGTGTGTGGTACTACTTAGCAACTACTTATCAACTTAGTGTTTGTTATAGCTACTAAATTCAGTAACAAATACACCTATTTCAGAAAACGTTGGTGTGAGATCTGAAATCTGAGTCTCATGCTGCAAATTGTAATGTATTCACAGCCGAACAGCATAGTATCATTTTAAATCGGAATATGAAGCATGATCTTTGAATTAGAAATGTGATTTTTTTGTATTTCAGCCGGAAAACATTAAAGCACAGAAATTCTGTTTAGTCTCAGATGCCCATTTTAGATCTTGGAGCGACAATGTTTTTTGAAACAGGCATATATACCTGTGTATATCCTGCATTATATGCAACCATCCATATTACCACTCTTTTCACTGCTTAACGTGCTAATAGAGACAACAGTCGCAACAGGGAAATAGGGCAATACCAAGGGTGGACCCAGCCAAAATTTGGGGGGGGGGCTAATTGAGTTTCTTCTGTCAACGCAACGGAAAATGATAAAAAAAGCATCTAATTCTTCAGTTTTGTTTTAATTTGTTTTTCTGCTGAAGGAGGGGCCTTCAGCCCCCCTTTGCCTCCCCCTGGATCTGCTCTTGAATACACTGCCGCCAATCAGAGAGTATAAGGTTCCAACCAATTTATTTGATTGACGGATCAGTGATCTCGATCAGCAAATAGCAATGAATAGAGTGATAACAATTATTCATGACATCATAGTGGTTTTGCATCATCACTTGACAACAGCCATGTTAGATGGCAGGAACGAACATACAATAGTTTTACAAGTATTTTATTGTTCTTGAATGGTTGTACAAATAGTGGATAGCACTATCCAATGGATAAATCCTTATCCAGTGTATAAGTTGACGCTATTATCCAACAAAATTGTCCACTGGATAAGATTTATCCATCGGTTAGCGCTATCAACACTTCATATAATCCAGCCCTGCAATCTAACCTGGCTGCTGGCACATGATGGTTCTATACCACTATTATTGTTTAATGCTGTATAAATTTCACTATTCTAATTTTTTTAAAGATATCCATTGTATTATTGGTTGTTGTTTCATGGGAGGCTTTAGTTGCGTCTCAGAATCTAAATTGTTGCTGAAGATCAGAGGAGTGCAAACTTATCTCATTTGTTCCAAAATTTGAAATAACTTGGTAACCTAGACCTCATTTTTATCAAGCCATGAATACTCTTTTTTACAGTTCCCTTCTGACAGTGGCCACTGATAATAGTTTCAAGTCGAGGTTAGAGTTACTCAAAACTATAGTTTATCATGGCTGGAAACTCCAACCTTGGCTTGAAACTATTGTTCGTGGTCACTGAACAGAACTGTAAAATGGATTATTAACCCCTGGGCTGGTTTGAGCTGGGGTGAATCCGGGGGTGGTAAAATAGGTGGCTAGTCACCCCTCCCCCTTTTTCTCAAATTTCTCAGTATATCATTAGTAACAGTCATCCCCTTTTCCTTGAGTTCCTGGGAAAACTTGGAAAACCTGGAAAATTCCTGGATTTGCCCCTGCTAAGATAGGCCTAGGCTAACTCACAGATCAATATAGAATATAGTGTTAGCAGTTAATTCCACTCAAAAAAAATTTTTTAGTCTCTTTCATAGCTGTCATTAATATCCTTCCCAGATCTTCTCAGCTGGGAGCATTACTACTGATGGCTGTGAATGAATTAGACAAATATTATTTTGAAACTATTATGAATAAAGGACCAATCTCATTACAGACAGAACAGTCACCAGGGCATTAAAAGGGGAAGTTTGTTTTTCTACCAATCTTTTTTTTTTTTTTGCATAGTGAGAGAGAGGGGGTTGAAACATCCAACCACCCCCAATACAAAAGCTACTGTCCAGATCCCATTAAAGAAAATGGGATGAACTTCAAGTTTTCCACCTCCCTTCTTCATCTCTCAACCTTTCCCCAAAAAAGTCCCTCTTAGTCACAAAATTCGTGACTTCCGCCTGTAATGATTAGCCTCGTTCACAGGAGGCCGTGACTTCCTCCATCACATGGCGCCAAACAAGGCAATGATTATTTATTCAAGAGCCGTGATAAAAATCCACGGTCGGCGAACTTCACCTCTTGTTTTCGTTGCGTTATAAATCCCAAATACTCGAATCATCAACTATGTGAATATTCCCAGCATCTGCTTGAAAGATAGATACTCTCAGCCAGCTAAAAAGCGGATTTTCTAGAAGAGAAATTTAATGTGATGCCTTAGAGACAAGACTCTGAGAAGATCTGAGACACCAAAAGAAAAGCCGCTAAGTGTGACCGTTTTCACGATACAGCCAGCTGAAATTCTGGATAGCAACTATAGTTGTATAATCAAGACAGTCCGAGATATTGTTCAGTGTCTATGCGTGGGTTATTAGACGTCTTTTAGCGTGGAATTTCTGGGGATATTTTTCTGCTTGAACTCAAATAAAACAAGCATCTTCAAAGGTTAAAGTTGTTGACGCGATATGGACCTTTAGTAACTTATAGAAATACGCAAAAAAACGAGTTGAAATCCTCCTTTAAAGACACTAAACACCCTCCAAATTAAATCAAGGTAAGATTTATCTTTTATTTCTTTGATTTGAAGCAATCTGTAGGGTCAGATTATTATGCCAAGCCGGGAAGGAATTGAAAAGATCGATCGGGAGGTAACTGCGTTGCGTTACATTTCAGTCTTTGAATTTGTAATTTGATGGAAACTCGAATTACGTAGGTTTACGAAGAAAATCTAGGCCCGATGTTCGGTTTTTTAGACATTATAGAACGTAAAGCTTTGCTATTAGCCGAAAATGTCATCTTTATAACATTCTAAGTCATTTAAGCTGATATTTTTGAGGGAAATTCCCATTCTCTTGACGTACTATTTTGACGGCTTTGTTCGTGGAATGTACAAGCAGTGCAATTTACGATTTTCTTGAAGCTTTTTCTCGGACATTTCGATCCAATTTTGTACAAAAATTGATTCTTTTGAACTCAAATATTTGAAGTCTGACGGTTCAGTTGAAGATCTAATTGATAAGATTTAGCAAAAGTGATATTTTTCGTCTGTGAAGTAATCGTGAGCCATGGCATTGTTTACTTTTGTGAAGGAGCAAATGGCGTGAGTTTGAATATGTAAAGAATCACGCTCGATCGGTCGCTTCTCATGGGATTGACAGACAACACCGCTATCATTTTAAAACTACTTCTTCTAGGATACAAATCTCATATCCTGTGAATAAATCCAAATCAATAAACACAAGTAAATCTTAGGAAGATTCGAACAATTTTTTCTCCCGATTGTATTTGACAAAGTGTAACTTGGGTGGATAAATATAACAAAAACAAACTCTTATGTTTTCTTTTCTCATTTATTTAGCTTTTGGTTTACCTTACACTTAGTCTCAAACCAGTTTTTCGTCTTTCTTATCATTTCCTTTACACTGTAACAAAATATTCGTAAAAACTGTATTCTCTTCAATTCAACCCGGCCTAAATAAAACAAATCCTATCAAAATAATTTCAAAAATATATTATTTTCTTTGAAAAAAAATCATTTGAAGAAGCTATTTCTAAAAGCTAGAGATTTTCGGACGTGTTTTGGTATATTTTCTCAAAAGGTTTCTTCAGATTTGAAGATGAGGAAGCGAAACCTAATTTGCATAATTCAAATACCTTTGATAAACAGTGTCACACAACATTATCGGTGTTGTGATGAAATAATTAATATTCGTAATAATCTCTTTTTGTTCAACACAGTACAGTTTTGAACATTTTTCATTTTTGATTTCGATAATATATTTTGATATTTTATTATTTCTAAAAAAAACTTCATGAAATTGAAGAAAATTTTCCAATCTTTTTCAACATATTTTTTCTTTAAAATTGAGATTTTCCAGGGGAAAACTGTAATTAAAATTATGAAAATCAGGCTAAAACTAATTTGGCCGGTCATCATGACTTTAGGCTGACAAGCCGTTATTCTTTGCCTTGCTACATAGTCGTGGATAGCATTGGATAAAGAGGCCGTTAACTTAGATTGACAAACTTAAGAAATATAAAATACTCTAAGATACTCTGATCTAAACACGTGGGGTGCTGAAAGAACACGAGAGAAACGCAGGAAATGTGAAGCAGAGTGGTTTCCAGCTTCTCAAGTATTTTCTCAGCGCCCCAAGTGTTTATATCAGAGTAGATCAAGTATCTAAAATGGGAAACATTTCGACATTTTTTTTATAAGATAGCAAGTGCATAAATCAATGAGGAAAAATTTTCTACAAAAGTTTAAATTCAGGTAGTGCGTGCAACTAAAATTCGTTACTCATCTAAAATAGCATTTTGACCAATCAGAGGATGGGATAGAACTCAGTTATAATTTTTAGCCTAAAGTGTCATTTTAACCAATAAGAGGATGGGATTTAACTCAGTTATTTCATAATTTTTGACCAATTAGACAGGCATTAGATCTCAATTATTTCATAATCCTTTTTCTTCCCTCTCTCTGAATCAAAGGTAGAAATATGACTACGCACACATGCTTGATTGCAGGGTATTCAGTACCTAGCAAGTGTGATAAACAGATTTTGGGTTACCTGTGGTTCGTCTAAGTCTTATAATTTTTTCTGTCTTATTACAGATTTTTTGAGACAGTCGTAAAAAAACCCAGAGTACAGTGTGTCAATCAAACAGCTCCAGAATGGCCAGCCCTTTACAAAACAAGACAGGTTAGTACTATAATGGTGTGGACATGCAATGCTACATTGCCTGCAACATTGCATGAGAAAGACGATCTTTTTTGGATGTCAAACACTGTTGCATGCGACGTTAGTACTATTTTGGTGCAGAAACCCATGCAACATTGCCTGCAATATTGCATAAGAAAGACAGTTTTTTGGGGGTGTCATTTTTTCAAATTGTCCTGTAGTTTACGCACTGCACATTGGGAGAGAAGTTGGGCAGAAAATTGCTCCATGTAATTTAGTGCCTTTAGCAAGACTATTCCAAGGGCGGATCCAGCCAAAATTTTAGGGGGGGAGCTAACTGAGTTTCTTCCGTCAACACAACGGAAAACAATTAAAAACAGCATCTAATTCTTCAGTTTTGTTTTGTTTCTTAGCCCCCCTTTCCCCCCCCCCCCCCCCGATCCGCCCTTGTATTCTATATGCTTCCCTGTTCTCCTTGTGACCTTTTTTTCAAAGTTTCTTGTTCATTTTTAGTTGAGCAAGAAATCGTAGTTGCCTCTGGAATGATCCCACGCAGCCCAATTGTGTCCAACGGTGGTGGAACAAACCAAGTCCTTCAGACCAAAGGCAAAGAAGACAAGCCTCTTGAACCAGGAGTTACAATGGTCTATACTTCAGCACTGAGCAGTAATTTAAGCCAGCTTGCTGAGCTTGCCGCTAGTCAAGCCCCAAGTCAGACAGGCCAGTTCATCCCTACCAGCCTACAATTCCAGCAACAAGCCAATCCAAATCCAGGTGTTACAGGTGGTGTGAAGTATGTGGTTCCTGGACAAAACGTCCCTCTTCCATTGGGACCCCAACAAACGCAAATACAGAACCAAAATGCACTATTCCCAGCAAACATTCCACCGCCATTTCAGAAGGGATCGATAATTCAGTTAAAGAGTGGGGAACTTAAGAGAGTGGAAGACTTGAAGACAGAAGACTTTATTCACAGCGTTAACCTTTGTCCTGAGGTCAAGCTAGAAACTAGTACTGTGATGACCATCTGTAAGAATGACGAAGTCGGGATGTCGCTAATTGGATTCTCTATCAATAGTACAAAAGTTCAGGTTAGTTCATGGGTTTTTGTATTCCACCATTATGATCATTAATTATCAACACTCATTTATTATTGACTAGCACGAATCATCTTTACCTCTACCATCATTAACACCATCATCCTAATTGTAAAAACCATCATTCCACTGTCATCACCAATAACACTACCATCACCTCCACCACCACCATCATCATCATGACTATCATTCATTACCACCATCAAAATGTGTATCATTCATCATCACCATCATTTATTATTGACTAGCACAAGTCATCTTTACCACTGCCATCATCATCCTTGTCATCACCATCATCCTTGTCATCACCATCATCATCATGACTATCATCATTGTCAGATCATCATCATCCTTTCCATCATAATTTCAATTAGAGTTTAGAGCTTAGAGTTTAAAAACCACTCTACATTTTTCAGGTGACACTGTCCTGTGCCGTAGAGCATCCTTTTTTTGTGTGCGACAAGGGATGGTCATCGTGTGCGCCTGACAAGTCCCTGCAAACGTTTTCCCTACAGTGTAGCCAATTAGTTGTTGGTGATGTTTGTATATTCCTCTCTCCAAGTGCCACTTCACAAGCTCTGACCCCAGCTGGAAGACCACAGATACCAACTACTACTTTAGCTTCACCAGAGCAAGTACAACAGAGCACACTCGTTAATCAAGCACAACATCAAGTACAAGTGCAAGCCGAGGAGGCTGCAAATGCTGCTGGGGTAATTGTGAATATGCTACCTCAAAAACAAACACAGTCAAATATTGTAGCCGCACCCACGCCGCCACAGATGTCATCAAATGCTCAGGCTTCCGGTGTAACCATGACAACATCCTCACAGCTGTCGTCAGCTATACCAGCAGGAAGTACTTTAATTTATGATCCCCAGTTTGGCATCCTGCGACCACAGTCTTTCCTAAACCAGCAGATCATTGGGACCACTATCGATGGAAAAACAGTTCCCGTCCAGGGAGGGCTACCTCCATTCTACCAAACCCTCCCGGCATCGTTAGTTTCTTCCTTACCTACGCAAACCATGACACAAAGTCCAAGTGTCCCAGCTGCCGTTGGTAATGGATTACTGGTCACTACTGTAGGTATCATACCTGGACAACAAGGTATTAGGATGGCCCAGCCAGGAATGATTTACGCCAGTCAGCTATCAGAGATGGCACACAAACAGGGACACGAAACTAACGATGGTCAACTTTCAAATATAAGTGTCGAACAAAGACCCGATTCTCAAACAGACGTGGGTCCATCCGAGGCAAAGAGAGCGAAGACCGACGGCCAGTGATGACCAAATTATCCTGTAATTAGTTTCAGTTGGTAGTTATGTTATTATAAATACTATCTTCCTTGTGTGGCGAGGCAAGTATTGTCATGTTAATATTTGTGTACATTATTATTAATGAAGTTGTGAGACAATGAGATTTTATCACGTATTAATTTACAGTCAACTCTTGTTACAGCAGACACCCTTGGGACCGTCACTTCATGTCCGTAATAGTGAGTGTCCGAAATAGCGAAAATTATTTATGGTCATTTCTTTGTCAATATTTTTGTCCAGGATATTTCTCCTGTCTGTAATAGCATAGTGTCCACAATATTGCGGTGTCCGCAAGGCGAGAGTTGACTGTACTAGCATTATTGTCAAAGTGCGACCATCATGAAGTTTCATGTCTTATTTGCTGACTAGCATTTCAATGACTGTCAATCAAAGAACTGAAATCTTAAAAAAACGATCAAACAACAATTAAACAATCTTCAGGGAATGTAGTCTGAATTAAAGCTTTTAATTCTCCAATCCTCTAAATGTTTTTTTTTGTTCTTCGATTAACGGTCATTCAAATGGAACGATGAGACATCAAATTTCTCGTGTCACACTTCAACAATAATACATCTCTGTACTACTTCTTCAAGATTGCATGCAACATTATGTTGAACAACACGATTGTGTTGTCTCGTACAAGTTCACAATTTGTGAGCATATGTGCCATGTTTCCCAGTCAAAAGGAATGAACTAGAATTTGATGTCTAGGACATATTATTACAATGCAACTACTGTAACCAGGGCAAACTAGACCAGTTAGACAAGAGAACCAATTAAAATGTAGAATGAAAACAATGCATTCCAACTTTGGGTAGTGGAGCCACTCAGAAACCTAGACTGGTAATTTGACCCTGTTACGTGTAAACAAGTTGATAGCCATTGTCATTTTCTCGTGGGAATAAAAAGATATCTTGAAAGGCTATTGTTTACAGCTACTTTCTGATTGGCTCAACTACCCAAAGTCGGAATGTATTGTTTTTATTCTACAATTTGATTGGCTCTCACTTTCTAAGTGGCCCTGGTCATAGTACTTGCACTGTAAGGGGAAACATTCGCTCCATGTGTGAACAGATTTTGCATGATTGTGAAAAACTTAGAGATGTCAGGGTGGGTAATACGAGACCCCAAAACTATTGTAAGTAGGTTGTAGATAGCTTATCACTTGCAGGGCTCGAAATGTGGCCTGCCAATGGCCAAATTTCAGGTCTGGCAGGCGAAAATAAGGATGCACTGCCAAATGAATAATAAAATAACATGCAAAATTTACTGGAATGACCTCCTTAGGCAGGCTAAAAGAGTTTTCTATTTCAAGCCCTGCACTTGATCATTGGTACTAAGATATTGTTTTTTATCTTAAAAGTTTTATTATCTCTGTTTTCTGATTGGTTTGCCAGTAGTTCCAAGTGTGTTGATTGGTTCAATTCTCGACAGTTCTGTATTTTTTAGCCATAAAAATTTGGCTCTACCTATAAATTCATTTTCTGCCTCACCCTTCTACTTCTGTACCGGTCCTTAAATTCATGCGTTAGGGTATAGTTGTATTATTATATCAGATATTTAGTCACATACTAGGTTCTGTTGCTCTTTAAAGTGTGTTAAGTATGTTATTCAATTTGTGTGCAACATAATATTCTTTGTTGCAAAGAGTAAAAAAAGCTCATGCTTCATGCAACATAGGTCTGTCATGCAAAATAGGCTAATGTAAGCAATATTTACTCTGCGCCCTTCAAGGCAACACTGTTGCACAATATGCTATACAACTTTACTGACCTTTCCCAAAATCAAAAATAATCAGTCAGAGTACCTTTTATGTTATTGACTGAAAATATCTGGTTTCGCAGAATATTGAAAGCCTCAGTAATAGCTTATATTGTTTTGCACAACCTTTTCTTATTTCTAACCCCCTCCTGATTAGAAAGAATCCTTGACGGCCTCCTTGTTGCTGTCGAGAAGGTTGATACCTCCAAAAAATCTCATTCCCCCCCCTTCCTTCCATACATAATTTGCAGCCAAAAATTTTAAACCGTCATTAATCAATTAATTATTAATGTTCAAACACTATTAATAATAGAGAAGTTAGGTTATGTTAATATTAATAGTGTTATACTATACCCTTGTTATTTATCTAAACATCTTCAAGTTTGGCTTCAGAAAAAATATTTAAAATAGATGTTTTGCAAGATATAGCTCATAGACTCCTAAATTTTAACCATTTTTTAAAAATTTTGTTGTGTATGCTAATCAGTGTTAAAGCCCAATTACATGGTACAATGTTTCCTCGCAACTGCAGCGTGCAACATTCTGGCGACACAAATAGTTTCATGTAAACCTATCTACTAGCTTTAGCTGTTGTATCACAGCACAGAACAATCACAACAGAGCTAGGCTCCAAACTAGGTGAAAGCCCAAAGATCGAATTAGAATTTTAGTAGTTCATTTTTGAGGAGGGAGGAAAATTGGAGAACCCAGAGAAAAACCCTCGAAGCACAGGAGAGAAAGGAAGATAGAACTTGGCCTAAGCATGTTGCACGCAACAGTATGTGGTGAGGAAAAATTTTACCTTGTTAATTAGCCTTCATTACATCTGAGGGACAGACCATTAGATTTTTGAGGGGGGTGGGGATTGGGCAATTTATTTCATGCAGGATTCTATTTTACGCCTCATGGCTGTGCAGGAATTTTTTTTGGACATAATTTGGATTTTTTTCTAGCACTTTTCTTTTGCATGATTTTTTTTCACTTGAATTGTTTTTTGGTTTTTGCCCAACCCCCCCCCCCCCCCCTAAAAAATCTAATGGTCCGTCCCTTATCAGAAAGACATACTGATTGTACATGTACTATAAATCATAGCTGTGATGGTGCTTATCAGAGCATTTGATTGGACATGCAGCTAAGCTTCATGAAAACATCAGGGGAGGGGAGAGAGAGAGGATAAATTGTCAACTCTCACACTAGACTATGCACTGTTAGTAACTTGGGTGTAACGTTTTCCCAGTTTAGACCGTGTCATTTCCTCGAGTATATTTTCATTGATGGTTATACACAATAGGTTGCTATCAATAAATGTCATTTCTGGTCTCATGGAACTTTTTACCAGCTGAATGGCAAGTTTCTGTAGTTATGTACATGGATGATTGCACATGAGGGGCAATTGTTGTCTGTCATTGTAGGCTGGTAAAGAAATTCATGACATTCTTTCAGCTAATTGATAGTACCAAGCAGAAAATAAGCATAAGAAATCTCACGATCTCAAGTACAATTCAGAATTTACAGGTACGAGTGATGTTTTGAATCAAGTTTTCAAAATTGGATGAGATAAAATTGAGCAACTTAATTGGGACTCTACAGAGGACGAATTTGGATTTATTTGCACCCCTCTTGTCCAATCAGAATCGAGTAATTTTGTCAAGTGTATCTTATTCTCAAGAGAATGACACATGGTCTGAAATGAGAAAATGTTACGCCCAGGGTTTAGAGGTCTATATTAACTAGGATGCATGCACAAATTAAAATTCCTTGGTTGATTGTACAGTACTTAAGTCATTAGAGATTTTAACTCATAAAAGAAATATACTGTGTAGTTCCAGCAATTATCCATACCTCCCCCATGGAGGGGGATTGGAATTTCCAAGGGGTGGCGAGGGTCTGAGGAGGGTATATTGTGTAGTTCCAGAAAATATCCATACCCCCCCCCATGGAGGGATATTAGAATTTCCAAGGGGTGGGGAGGGTCTGAGGAGAGTATATTGTGTAGTACCAATAAATATCCATACCTGCCCCAATAATGGGGATTGGATTTTCCAAGGGGTGGGGAGGGTCTGAGGGCATATTGCTTATTTCCAGAAAATATCCATACCCCACCAAGAAAGTTTTCATAAAGAACCCCCACCCCCTACCCAAAGAAATTCTAATTTTCTTCCATACGAGTAATTGTGTAAAATTGATTTTAACTATTTTTGAAATCCAACTACTATGGCTCTAAATACCATGCAACACTTACTGCGAAGTTCCAGAAATGTGTCAGCTGAACATGTACTAACTGTCAACTAGCATGTGCCGCCATGTCAGGTGGTCGTAATCCACATGATTTCCTATGGTGGGTACTGTATTTAAAACATTTTCATATTTTTTTCCTATTTGTTAACAATACTTAAAAGGTAACACAGCATGCATTAACTTCTTTCTAATCTCTTCTTTGAATCCCGGTAATTATAAAATTATATTGTCATCATTGGAAATATTTTAAATACAGTACCCACCATTGAAAATCATGTGGATTACAACCACCTGACATGGCGGCACATGCTAGTTGACAGTTAGTACATGTTCAGCTGACACTTGACCAACACTTGCATCAGCTAACAACCAGACGAGAAAAGCCCCAAAAAGCATTCACAGTGTCTGCTGATTGTCGGCAGACATGTGTCAGCTGGTCATAACGATATCATGTCTTGATTGACGGAATTAGGCAAGGGTCACATACCTGCCTTTATGGATTTTCCTGGATCTGCACCTGTGTGTTCTGTATGGCATCTCAACTACTCAAGAGGTCTATATTATAATTTATTATTCCATATTTAACTTTAGCATGATGAATGTAGAGCTACCCTGTAGATATGTCATCATTAAACTGTTGTTATTATTATTATTGTTATTATTATTATTAATACTCATTAGAAATTGTTTTATTAGCAGTCCTAAAATGGGTCATTTGCATGATAACATTTGAATGCTTTGCAAATTTTCTTTCTCATTC
Organism: Actinia tenebrosa; assembly: GCF_029948245.1. Classification (NCBI taxonomy): domain Eukaryota; kingdom Metazoa; phylum Cnidaria; class Anthozoa; order Actiniaria; family Actiniidae; genus Actinia; species Actinia tenebrosa. Next base: position 769,470 of record NW_028292579.1, on the reverse strand, counting down.
AATTTTTATATTCCCTCATGAGAATGGTCAAACAATTGGGTGCCAATTAACTGAACAAAAGAAAGTGTGCAAGGGATTCTGGTAGTCGTAGTCAATGACGCCATAATGTGAATGTCCTTTTCCGCTTAGTTACATATGTTTCTATGGCCGAATCAAAGCAGCTTTTGTGATTTCCATCAGTCAATTATTGATTGACAGAACCAAAGACACCCAGACATTTCAAAGGACGCATGAAAATGAAACATCTCTTTGTGGAAATTGTAACATTCTTTTTTTAGGATATTAAAGAATTATTATTAAAAGCTTACATAATCTATTCATTTAAACTAATTGTACAGTAGTGAATCATGTCTACATTTGTCTTTTTCTTGCTTATGTTAGGACTTGAACAGTTAATTAAATCCATTTGACAATACAAATTGTTGTGTTGATATTTCGTTGTGAAATAGTATCTAACTCATGGTGAAGGATGATTGGGATTTTGAATGGTGGGGGGTGGTCTTAGGAGGGTATGTTGTGTAGTTTCAGAAAATATTCATACTTCCAATTATCATCATCATCACCATAATCATCATCAACATAGTAACATTGTTTCAGTCATTGCCATCATCATCATCATAACTGCCATTGTCATCATTATAAGTACCACTGTATCTCATTCATTGTCATCATCATCACCATAATTGTCATCATCCTCACCTTCATTGTCATCATCACCATAAGTACCACTGTATCTAGTTCATTGTCATCATCATCACCGTAATTGTCATCATCATCATCATCACTGTCAACATCATTGTCACCATCTTCACCATCATCATCATAAGTACCACTGTATCTCATTCATCGTCATCATCATTATTGTCATCATTGTCACACCATCATCATAAGTACCACTCTATCTCATTCATTGTCATCATCATTGTTACCGACATCACTACCATCAGCAACATTAAAAGCGACGAGTTTATCAGTAACCCTAAGTTTATCAGAGTTTTAAAATAGTCATTATTATTATTATCAACTTCATCAGTACCACTGTATCACTGTCATCATCATCATCAATGCCAACACAAGCATCATCATCAACATCATGATTTTTATCATTTTCTTGCAGAGGGAGCAACAATGAAAGTACTAAAAAAATGATAGAACATCTGCAGAAAAAAAAGCATTTCCTATTTCAGAATGCTTAGTTAACTTTAAAGAATTATAAGTGATATGCAGCGTCTCAGTTTTAGACCAATTTGCTCACATTAAGTAAGCATATATTTTTGTTTTGTTTATAATGATAGGACAGTGCAAATGAAAATTGCAGCCCAATTGAGATTTGCGCTATACAAATTCAATAAAATATTATTAAATTATTATTACTTTAATTTCAACATCAAAATTTTATTTCAATTCAAACGGAAAAATAAATTAGTTGAACCAACATGACTACACACAAATTGTACATCAAATCTAGTTAAAGGACTGTTCTCAGACTACAATAAATTACCAGTACTTAACAAACTTAAAAACAGCAAGAAGCAAAAATACATTCCTTATGATTTAATATTCATACCAAAAAATACATTGTGTACGATATTATTCATTTGTTTTTCAAAATCATAGTCAATTGTTTAATTATTTATTGCAAGTTACTTTTCCAAGTTTTAATGATCAAAGATATCTGTACCACATATTTTGATTAAATCATTAAAAAATTAATGTTTTAAGATTAGAGTGCAAATAACATACCCTTGAAATAGTTAGGATGAAATAGGAGATAGTTAGCGCTTAATTAGACAAGACATAGGAATTCAGTGAGGCATGACAAGGGCACGGGCGTTTACTAGAGTGACAGCTCAATACGCAAATGAATAGATACGAAAATGCGAACATGTAAAATTAAACGAAGAAAAAGCATGTACAATAAAATGCCGTTTCAGTTTTTGTAAGCGTTTTTAAAAATATTTAAAAATTTG